>NC_071616.1:1367500-1692500 GCF_014839835.1 Dryobates pubescens
CAGGAGGATGCAGCATGGGCTGGCCCGTGGGGCTGTCCAGTTTGCAGTGTCTGCTGGCGTGGCCAGAGGTGTGGATGTGTCTGAAAGCAGCCCAAGGCCACCACGTCCTTTGGTAAAAGAGAAATGGTATGGGACAGCCCCAAGCAGTATTAGGAAGCAAAGACACTGGACAGAGTTTAGGGGGGGCTGGGACTTTTCCCCATAGGGCTGCTGGACTATCATGGCCCAGAAGACACATCAGAGTCTAAAGCCAGGAGCAAAATAAGCCTGCAGGACCCTTTCCTCTATACTCTGCCCCCCAGCTGCCTTTGCCAACCTGAGATGTGTCGCATCACTGGAGGACACACTCCCCATCAGCGCCGGGCAGAAGGTGGTGTTGGCTGGGAGCTGTCCTCAGCCCTGCTGTGGGAATGTGATTCCTGTGAGGATCAGTGCTGCCTGTAGTTTGAGAGACATGGACAACCTTTCTGTCCCACATAATACTGGTGTCCAACAAGCAACAGGTAGCAACAAGCATCACAGTACACTGGAGGCTGGAAGGGACCCCCAGAGCTCATCCACTCCAACCCCCTGCCAGAGCAGAGCACCCAGGGCAGTCTGCACAGGAAGGCATCCAGGTGGGGCTGGAAAGGCTCCAGAGCAGGAGGCTCCACAACCTCTCTGGGCAGCCTGCTCCAGGCTCCAGCACCCTCACTGTAAAGAAGTTTGTCTTCATGTTGAGCTGAAACCTTCTCTGTTCAAGCTTGAACCTGGTGTTCCTTGGCTTATTGCTGTGCACCAGCCAAAAGCGCTTGGCCCCCTCCCCTTGCCCCCCAGCCCTCAGCTATTGATAGACATTTATCAGATCCCTCTCATCCTTCTCCTCTCCAGACTAAACAGCCCCAGGGCTCTCAGTCTTTCTTCACAGGGGAGATGCTCAGGTCCCCAAATCATCCTCCTGGCTCTCCCTTGGCCTCTCCCCAGCAGGTCTCTGTCTCTCTGGCACTGGGGAGCCCAGAGCTGGACACAGGATTGCAGCTGTGGTCTCCCCAGGGCAGAGCGGAAGGGGAGCAGAACCTCCCCAGCCCTGCTGGCCACACTTTTCTTGCTGCCCCCCAGGAGGCAAGGCCTGGCAAATGACAGCTGCCTTCCCACAGCAGCCTGTTTCTGAACACCAGTAACGTTCCTGCTCTCATTGTGCTCTGTTTCAGCCCTCTTGGGCTTCGCGGGAGCCCTGCGTCAGCACCGCAACACTTGAACAGCAGGTAGTGAGCTCTTAGCAGAGGTCTCCTCAGGACCTCTCCCTCTATCGACCCACGGGGCTCTGTGGGCTACAACTCAGAGGTCTCCTGAGCTGTTTTCTTTTCTGTTAGGAACAAACCTTAGAGGAAATCTTACTGTGGCCCTGAAAGCTGCCCTTTTATACGGGAACAGGAACGGAACAAGGATGTTGAGGCCCCGCCAAAGTGGATTAGTTGTTTTGTGAGCGAGGCAGAATTGGCCAGCAGTTGTGTTTGGGATGCAAATTGGTTTTGAGGGCTTTCCAGGTCTCATGCAGATTCAGAATGAGAGGAGGAAAATAGTCTCCCTTTGATCAACAGATGAGTGAACTGTCGGTCTGAGGAGTCTGCCTGACTTCTCCTGGAAGGGCTGGAGATAGAGGAGCACAGATCCGACGGGATCGCAGAGGTGCTCGGTGTGGAGAAGGGCGGCAGCCAACCTGAGAACCTTCTTTTGGAGGTGGGCATTGAAAGGCCCTTCTTTAGCCTCTGGACCACCTGCTTTGCTGGCCAATCCTACTTCCTTGGCAGCAGCGTTCAGGGAGTTCAGGCTGTACCCCTGCAAACAGAAACCCCGTGTTTAGTATGCCGTGCATACGAGCATCTCCGCACCAGTTCTGTGGCTTTCCTTTGTTGAAGGCATCAGAAACTCAAAAGCCCTTTGGGACGAGAGGGGAACTTTCTTTGAGGTGGTCCAAGCTCCCTGTCAAACCATCTGAAGATTTCTAGCAGCTTTGTCTGGGGTTGTTTTTGAGGCAGGAGCCAGCAGCAGCACAAGGTCCTGTTTCTTGCTGTGGGAAGGAGCATTATCATGTGCACCACAGCAGATCCTGCCGTACTCGCTGAATCCTAATGCGCCCGCTGGGCACAGCCATCAATCCTTGCCTTTTACAGAGGGAACTAAGCAAGCCACAGAGGAGGATGAAACACTTTTGAGGAACTCTTCTGAGCTGGATTTTGGTTTCCTTGGGTCCTGCTTAATTAAGGGTAACTGAGGGTAAATGAACAAAGGGTGTTTCATTGGAGCAACACTTTCCTGAGAGGAAAGAGGAGCAACTGACCTGCAGTTTGCACGTTCCCCCACAGCCCAGCTGCAGCAGGACTGATTTCCAGACACTCAGCTGCTGCAGATAGAGTAGAATAGGATTAACCAGGTTGGAAAAGACCTCCGAGACCATCCAGTCCAACCTCTCACCCAACACCATCTGATCAACTCAACCATGGCACCAAGGGCCTCAGCCAGGCTCTTCCTAAACTCCTCCAGGAATGGGGACTCCACCACCTCCCTGGGCAGCCCAGGTCGCTGTCACCCTCTTTTCCCAAAGGAAAAAGGCCCTGAGGAAAGCATTAAAACTCATCATGGATTTCAGCAGGAAATGTTATCATGCAAGGCATAGAGTGGGTTGAGTTGGAAGGGACCTCCAAAGGCCATCCAGTCCAACCCCTGTGCTACTGGTTAAAAGTGTGGAAACAGAGGGCAGGAGCAGGGCTTTATGTTGGACTAAAGAGGTAAAAACAAGCAAGAGAGTTGCTGTGGAGGTCTTTTGGGTCACTTAGAATCATAGAATTCTTAGGGTTGAAAGAGACTTCAAGGCTCAGCCAGTCCCAACCCCCTGCCATGGGCAGGGACACCTCACACTGCAGCAGGTTGCTCACAGCCACCTCCAGCCTGGCTGCAAACACCTCCAGGCAGGAGGCTTCCACCACCTCCCTGGGCAGCCTGTGCCAGGCTCTCACCACCCTCCTGGGCAACAACTTCTTCCTCACAGCCAATCTCAATCTCCCCACTTCTAGTTTTGCTCCATCCCCCCCAGTCCTATCCCTCCCTGACACCCTCAAAAGTCCCTTCCCCAGCTTGTAGCCCCCTGCAGATACTGGAAGGCCACAAGAAGGTCTCCAGACTGCACAGCCCCAACTCTCTCAGGCTGTTTCCAGAGCAGAGCAGCTCCAGCCCTCTGCTCATCCTTGTGGCCCTTCTCTGGACACCTTCCAGCCCCTCCAGAGCCTTCCTGGCACAGAGGCTCCAGAACTGGCCCCAGAGCTGCAGCTGTGGTCTCACCAGAGCGAAGTAGAGGGGGAGAATCACCTCCCACATCCTGCTGCCCATGCTTCTCTTGCTGCAGCCCAGGCTCTGCTTGGCTCTCTGGGCTGCAAGTGCTCCCTGCTGGCTCCTGCTGAGCTTCTCCTCCCCCAGCACCCCCAAGGCCTTTTCTTCAGGGCTGCTCTCAGGCCAGTCCCTGCCCAGCCTGTATTTGTGCCTGGGATTGCCCCAACCCAACTGCAAGACCTTGCACTTGGTCTTGTTGAACCTTATGAGGTTGTCCTGGGCTCACCTCTGCAGCCTGTCCAGGTCCCTCTGGATGGATCCCTTCCCTCCAGCTGTCTGCTGCACCACACAGCTTGGTGTCATCAGCAACCCTGCTGAGGGTGCCCTCAATGCCACTGTCCCTGGCACCAACAAAGATGTCAAATGAGCCTGGTCACAGTACTGATCCCTGAGGGACTCCACTTGTCCCTGGCCTCCACTTGGACCACCCATTGACAGCCACCCTTTGGGTGCAACCATCAAGCCAGTTCTGTATCCACTGAATGCTCCATCCATGGAACCCATCCTGCCCCAGCCTGGAGACCAGGATGTGGTGTGGGACAGTGTCGAAGGCTTTGCTCAGACCCAGGTTGCTCAGAGCTCAGTTGCTCAGCCTTCATCTATCGATGTTGTGACCTTGTCATAGAAAGCCACCAGGTTTGCCAGGCAGCTTTTGCCCTTGGTGAAGCCCTGCTGGTTGTGCCAAATCACCTCTTCTTTATTCTTCTGCCTCAGCAGTGCCTGCAGGAGGCTCTGCTCCATGATCTTACCAGGTATAGAGGTGAGACTGCCTGGTCTATAGTTCCCTGGGTCATCCTTCTTTCCCTTCTTGAAACTGGGAGTTATGTTTCCTCTTTCCCAGTCCCTGGGGACCTCCCTGGACTGCCAGGACTTTTGGAACATGATGGAGAACGATTTAGCAACCTCCTCCCCAGCTCCCTCAGCACCCCTGGGTGTATCCCATCAGCTCCCATGGACTTGAACACTCTCAGGTTCCTCAGATGGTCACAACCTGATCTTCACTCACCATGGGCAGTTCCTTCTTCCAGTCCCTGCCATTATCTTCCATTATTCTGGGAGTGTGGCTGCAGCCCTTGCCAGTGAAGACTGAGGTAAAGAAGTCCTTGAGAACCTCAGCCTGCTCCATGTCACTCATCACCAGCTCAGCTGTTTGCTTTCTGAGGGCTCCACACCTTCCCCAGGCTTCTTTTCACCATTAATGTACCTGTAGAAATGTTTACTGTTCCCCTTGCTCTCCCTGGCTAGATTTGATTCTAACTGAGCTTTAGCTTTCCTAACCAGGGCTCTTGCTGCTTGGGCAGCTTCCTTACATGCCCCCATTCCAGCTGTCCTCTCTTCCACTCCTGGCTGAGTTTCTTTTTGTGTGCCAGGGTGTCCAGGAGCTCCTTGCTCATCCAGGCAGGTCTCCCAGCATTCTTTCCTCTTCCCTTCTTGTGGGCATACTTTGCTCCTGGGAATGGAGAAGGTGATCCCTGAGCACTGCCCAGCTGTCCTGGGCCCCTCTTCCCCCTAGGGCTTTGGCCCATGACACTTTGGCCAGCAGATCCCTGCAGTGATCAAAGTCTGCATGCCTGAAGTCCAGGGTTGCAAGCTTGGGATATGTCCTCCTAGTTGCCCTGAGGATCTTCAGTTCTATTGCTTCCTGCTCACTGCAGCCAAGGTTATCCCTGAGCCTCACACTGCTCACCAGCCCTTCCCTGCTGGTGAGCACCAGGTCCAGCACAGCCTTTGCTCCTTGGTTCCTCTGCCACTGGAGGAGGAAGTTGTCATCTATGCATTCCAGGAGCATCCTGGCATGCTGTACCTGGCTGTGTTGTCCCTCCAGCAGGTGTCAGGGTGCTTGAAATCCCCCATGAGGAGCAGGGCCTGTGAACATGAAGCCACTTCTCTTTGCCTGTGGAGGGCCTCATCTGCTTGGTTCTGCTGGCCAGGTGGCCTGCAGCAGACCCCTACAGCAACAGCACCTTCCCCTGGCTTCCCCTGGCTTCCCCTTAATCTTCACCCTTATGCTCTCCACCAGCTCATCATCCTTGCCCAGGTGGAGCTCCACTGATTCCAGCTGGTCACTGAGCAACCTCTCCTCCCCTCCTGCCCTGCCTGTCCTTCCTAAAGAGCTTGAACCCATCTATCCCTCCCTTCCCCTCATGGGAATCATCCCACCAAGACTCAGTGACAGCCACTATGTCATAGCATCCCAGCAGCACACTGCCCTTCATTCATCCTGTTTGCTGCCCCAGCTGTGTGCATTGGCACAGAGGCACTTCAGCTGTGCTGGCAGTGCCACCCTCTGAGGTGAATCCCCCTTGACTCCCTTGGGGTGTCCCAGTGCTTCATCCTTGGCTTGCCTCAGGGCAACAAGTGGAGAGCCCTTGCTAGCATCCATCCATCCCTCTGCCTCTGGTGAGCTGCCCTCCTGTTTGTCTCAGGCAAGCATGACATTAACACCCCCTTCCTCTTCCAATCTGGTTTAAAGCCCTATCAATGAGCCCTGCCAACTCCTGCCCTAGAATCCTTTTGCCCCTCTGGGACATCCCATTGGTTGCTTGCAGCTCTGGTGCTCTGTAGCCTGTGCTGTGATCACAAAATGCAAAGCCCTGTCAATGACACCAGTCCTGGAGCCATGAATTGACCTCTTGGCTCTTCCTGAATGTTCCCTTGTCCATTGCTGATGTCAGAGGGATGGAGGAGAGCACAGCTTGAGCTCCTGATCCCTTTAGCAGTTGCCCCAAGGTCCTGAAGTCTCTTTTGATTGATTGTGAGCCTCTCACTGCTACATCATCACTGCCCACCTGAAAAACCAGCAGTGGGTAGTAGTCTGAAGGACTCACAAGGGTGGGAAGTTTACCTACGATGTCCTTTACCCAGGGAGCCAGCAGAGCTCTCTATGGAGTGGGTTGGGTCTGCATCTTGGGCCCTGGGCTCCCCTCAGCAGGGAGTCACCTACACCAGTGAGCCTTCCATTTGGCTTTTCAGGGTCAGTTTTCCTGGCTGGCCTGAGGCAGGTCGGCCTTGGTGGTACCTCTGCCTTTGTGGTGCTTCCTGCCTCCATGAGCCCCCATCCTTGCTCACAACCACTTCCTCCTGCAGAGCCTCATAGCTGTTCACAGAATCACCAAGCCTGGAAGAGGCCTCAAAGATCATCAAGTCCAACCTGTCACCACAGACCTCATGACTAGACCATGGCACCAAGTGCCACATCCAAGCCCCTCTTGAACACCTCCAGGGATGGGGACTCCACCACCTCCCTGGGCAGCACATCCCAATGGCCAATGACTCTCAGTGAAGAACTTTCTCCTCACCTCCAGACTAAACCTCCCCTGGCACAGCTTGAGACTGTGTGCTCTTGTTCTGGTGCTGGTTGCCAGGGCACTGTGGGTGGTGTGCTTCTCAAAGGAGCAGGTATGCTCCATTGGTGTGGTTTGTGTTGCCAGGTAGCTGCCTGTTGCCATTGACCCTGCCCATGTGAGTGACTGCAGGAGGGCTGGGGGCTACCTGATGAGGGGATAGCGAATCCTCTGCTCCACTAAGAGCTGACTCCTGTCCTGTGTTTGTAAAGATCAGTTTGTGAAAGTTACTGATTTCCTTCTCACTCTCCCTGATGCTTCTTAACCTGCTCACCTCTTCCCTGAGCTTCATCACTTCATCCTGGAGCTGTGCCAACCAGCTAAGCAGGTCAAAACCCTGCTCACACCTCACACCCCCACAGTCAGTGTTGCCCCCTGTTGCCTGTCAAAGGCTGTGGGTTCCCTCACAACCTGTGGCCTGGGTGCCAACATCCATTTGGGTAGGTGCAGAGAGCACAGTCTTCCTCCTCCTCCTTCACTTGTCTTTTCCCTTATTGCCTGTGGTGCAGAGCATAGGAGAGCCCCTTGCTGGGTGGTGCTGTTAGGCTCAGCTGCAGTTCCTGGCCTATGGATACAGCCTCATGCCCCAGCAAAGCAGCAGAAGGCTCCCAGGGAAGAGAACCACATGCAAGGTTCCATGTGGGAGGATGGAGTCAGGAAAGCAGCAACTGAGAAGTGAATAGAATAGAATGGAATGGAATAGAATAGAAAAGAAAACAATAGAATATGATTAACAAGGTTGGAAAAGACCTTTGAGATCATCCAGTCCAACCTCTCACCCAGCACCATCTGATCAACTCAACCATGGCACCAAGGGCCTCAGCCAGGCTCTTCCTAAACACCTCCAGGGATGGGGACTCCAGCACCTCCCTGGGCAGCACATCCCAAGGGCCAATCTCTCTTTCTGTCAAGAACTTTCTCCTCACCTCCAATATAAACTTCCCCTGGCATAGCTTGAGGTTGTGTCCTCTTGTTCTGGTGCTGGCTGCCTGGGAGAAGAGCCCAACCCCCACCTGGCTACAACCTCCCTACAGGGAGTTGGAGAGAGCAAGAAGGTCTCCCCTGAGCCTAAGCAACCCCAGCTCCCTCAGCCTCTCCTCCCAGGGCTGTGCTCCAGACCCCTCCCCAGCCTTGTTGCCCTTCTCTGGACACCTTCCAGCAGCTCAACCTCCTTCCTAACCTGAGGAGCCCAGAACTGGACACAGGACTCAAGGTGTGGCCTAACCAGTGCTGAGCACAGGGCACAATGACCTCCCTGCTCCTGCTGGCCACACTGTTCCTGATGCAGGCCAGGATGCCCTTGGCCTTCTTGGCCACCTGGGCACACTGCTGGCTCATGTTCAGCTGCTGTCAACCAGTACCTCCAGGTCCCTCTCTGCCTGGCAGCTCTCAGCCACTCTGACCCCAGCCTGTGGCACTGCCTGGGGTTGCTGTGTCCAATGTGCAGCCCCTGGCACTTGGCTGTGTTCAGTCTCCTGCCCTTGGCCTCTGCCCATCTGTGCAGCCTGGCAAGGTCCCTCTGCAGAGCTCTCCTACCCTCTAACAGCTCAACTCCTGCCCCCAGCTTGCTGTCAGCTGCACATTTACTGCTGATGGACTCAATGCCCTCCTCCAGATCATCAATGAAGATATTGACCAGGCTGGGGCCCAGCACTGATCCCTGGGGCACAGCACTGGTGCCTGGCTGCCAGCTGGCTGTGGCACCATTCACCACTCTCTCTGCTCTTGTTTCCACAGGAATTTCCTTCAAATGCCTCTTGCAGGTCCCTCACACATTTGCTTCTCTTGCTCCCCAGGGTGTGGGCAGGTTCTGAGGGCTTCCAGAGGCCACATCCTGCTGGAGGGCTACCCCCTGAACGCCCGCTGTGAATGGACCATTCACGTGCAAGCTGGCTTCAGCATTGAATTGAGGTAGGTCATACTGCTTTGCAGCCAGGTGAGCACTGGGGCATGTGGATGATCAAGGATCAGTGAGGGCCAAGAGCTGGGAGCCCTGGGGCAGTGAAGAGCCCTGCCACCACTTTGCATTTGGCACCTCAGCTCCTTCCCCTGGGTCCTGCCTGTGACGGGCACCCGCTGCACAGACCATCGGTGCTGTGCCTTCAGTTCCCATTTAGGACAGCTGGATCCTGACAGATGTTGGGCACAATCTGCTTCTCTAGAGGTCTGCTCAAGGCCTTGACACCAAAGCACCCAGTGTTCTCTACCAGACTGAATGAAGCCAGCCTGTGGGAACGTTTTGATCTGGTGTCTTGTGCCAGGAGAGGGCTGCCCATGGGCCCTGCCCTGCCTTTAGCCTCCATTTTCCCTCTCAGACTTTTTTTTTCACTCCTCTTACCAGCCCTGTCCTCTGCCAGCCTCAGCTGTTCCTCTTACAATTCCTATGTCTGCCAGATGTGTTCAGCCCTCCTGCCACGTCGTTGTTCCTCTGAGCCGTGGATGCTTACACCTGTCAACCCCCACTGCTGCCTCAGGCTCACAGTGCTCCAGTGGGTCTCCTGCCCAGTGCAGAAGAGCCCCAGCTGGGGACAGTTGACACTTCCCACTGCATGCAGCAGGGAGATCCCACAGGCAGCAGGAAGCTTGGCAGGGCTTATGCTGCAGTGTTATTCAGTATCTTCAACAATGAGCTGGACAGAGTGGGCTCTCAGCCAGCTTGCTGGTGGTACCAATCTGGGAGCACTGGCTGATACCCCATCAGGCTGTGCTGCCATTCAGCCACACCTGGCCAGGCTGCAGAGCTGGGCAGAGGGGAGCCTGCATTTGGCTGAGTGTGGGAAGGGATCCTGTGCAAGCACATCGGAGCGGATGCACCCATCTCTGGGGGAGCAGCCAGCTGGCAGCAGGTTGGCAGCCACGTGGCACCAGGCACAAGGTCCAAGGAAGGAGGAAAAGCTCAGCAAGAAGTGTGTGGTGTGCTGGACTCACCTGAGGGCTGGGATCCATCCAGAAGGATCTTGAGAGGCTTGAGAAGTGGGCAGGTGCCAGCTGCATGAGGCTCAACAAGCCACAGTGCAAGGTCCTGCAGCTGGCTCAGGCCAAGCCCAGGCACAAATCCAGGCTGGGGGCAGAGTGGGTTGAGAGCAGCCCTGAAGAAAGAGACTTGGGGCTGTTGGGTGCTGAGCAGCTCCCCAGGAGCCAGCAGTGCCCTCCTGCAGCCCAGCAGGCAGCTGTGTGCCAAGCTGCAGCCAGAGCAGTGTGGGCAGCAGGTCAAGAGAGGGGATTCTGCCCCTGGGCTCTGCTCTGCTGAGACCTCACCTCCAATCCTGCCTCCAGCTCTGGTGTCCTCAGCATATGAAGGACACAGAGCTGCTGGAGAGGGTCCAGAGGAGGCCACAAAGATGAAGCAAGGGCTGGAGCAGCTCTGCTGTGAGCACAGGCTGAGGGAGCTGGGGCTGTGCAGCCTGGAGAACAGAAGGCTCCAGGTAGACCCTAGAGCTGCCTTGCAGTACCTGAAGGGATCCTACAGGAAGGATACAGAGGGACCTTTCATGAGGGTGTCTGGAGCCAGGCCAAGGGGGAATGGTTTGAAGCTGAGGCAGAGCAGGGCTAGACTGGAGCTGAGGAAGAGGTTCTTCAGTACCAGGCTGGTGAGACTCTGGCACAGGCTGCCCAGGGAGGCTGTGGCTGCCTCCTGCCTGGGGGTGTCCAAGGCCAGGCTGGATGAGGCCTTGTGCAGCCGAGTCCACTTGAGAGGTGTCCCTGCCCAGGACAGGGCAGGCAGGAGGTTAGAGGAGATGATCTCTGAGGTGCCTTCCAAGCTGAGCCCTTCTGGGATCCTATGAAAACTGCAGCTGTCTCAGTTCTCTTGGCCATTATGAAGCTAAGCACAGCAATTCAGTGCTACAGGGTCATCAGATACAAAATGGAATGCTAAGCATTGTCTTGATTTCATCAGCTTCCACAGCATGAGTACATTCTCCAAGCCCTCTGGGGAGAGCTCCCAGCCAAAGGAAAATATTTATAACTGCATCTCAGCTGAGGCATTAAAGAAAATGACTGAAAGCTGGGAGCTGCCTTCTGCTGTGCTGTGACCCCCCCCCTGCCGAGGCTGGGGCTGAGGGCACCTCTACATCACAGCCTAACAGAGGGAGAACAACTCCCCAGCACCAGCTGAGCACCATTCATCAGGACACCTCTGCCTAGCCACCCCCATGGGGGCTGTGTGGCACGCAGGAAGATTTATCTGTGCTCCTAAGAGTCCTCCTGCCCTGTCTAAGCAGAGACAAATCGCTTTGCTCCCCATCTGTGCCACACAGCCCCCAGCCCTGCCCTCGCAAGCTGTCAGAGCTGCAGCAGGCAGGAGCTGTGCAGGGAGAGAAAGGAGACAGGAGCTGCTTTGTGAGCAGTTGTGCTGACTCAGCACCACCCTGGCTGTGTGTTCCAGCCCTGAGCAGTTAGCACCCAGGGAGGAGATCCCTGCCTTTCCCTGCAGAGGCAGAGAAGGCACCGATGCAGCACGGATGGCAGACCCAGCAGCAAAACTCTGGCAGCCTGTTGAGTGGTGCCTGCCCTTCTGGGCAGGAAGGGCCTGAAGGAGAAGTTCTAGCTGCAGTGTACCAGTTGTCCACAGGATCTAACTGCTGAGATACCTCAATGGCCACCTTGACAGGCAGACCACCTTGGAAAGCTCAGCCGGTTCGGAGCACACTCCAGGACTGCCTTACGTGAGGTAGATAGAGCTCCTCATGTCCTGTGTTGGTCCTGTGCCTCCTGGCTTGCAGAGTGGCAGGGGGCAGAATCCCCTCTCTTGCCCTGCTGGCCACACTCCTCTGGCTGCAGCCCAGCACAGGGCTGCCTTCTGGACTGCATAAGGCTGACCATGAGCCAGCAGTGTGCTCTGGTGGCCAAGAAGGCCAATCCCATTCGGGGCTGTATCAGAAGGGCTGTGGTTAGGACAGCTAGAGAGGTTCTCCTCCCCCTCTGCTCTGCCCTGCTCAGGCTGCATCTGGAATATTGTGTCCAGTTCTGGGCCCCTCAGTTCAAGAAGGACCACAGGGAACTGCTTGAGAGAGTCCAGCACAGAGGCACAAAATGATTAGGGGAGTAGAACATCTTCCTTAGGAGGAGAGCCTGAGGGAGCTGAGGGCTCTGGAGCTTGCAGAGGAGCAGCCTGAGGGTGAGCTCCTTGCTGTTGCTGAAGCTGTGCAGGGTGAGTGCCCAGAGGCTGGAGCCAGGCTCTGCTGGGGGATGCCCAATGCCAGCACAAGGGGCACTGGGTGGGAGTTGAGGCAGAGGAAGTGCCATGGGAACAAGAGGAAAATCTTTTTCCCTGTGAGGATGACAGAGCCCTGGAGCAGGCTGCCCAGGGGGGCTGTGGGGTCTCCCTCTCTGGAGATATTCAAGACCCACCTGGATGTGCTCCTGTGTGACCCTGCTGTGGCAGGGGGATTGGGCTGGATGAGCTCTGGAGCTCCCTTCCAGCCCTTAGCATGGTGTGCTCCTGCCCTTGCACTGCGACTCGTTGAGCCTCATGCCGCTCATGCCCCAGCCGCCTCACAGCTGGGGGAGCAGAGGTCGCTGCACTGCCTGGACCTGGGATTTAAACAGCAACAGACCTCGTGCTCTGTGAAGGATCCTGTCTCCTGGGCTGTAGCCAGGAGGTCTTTCAAAGCTTTGGCAGGTGTCCTGAGCTGCCAGCTCTAATGCTGGGATCCTGTGTCATCAGCACAGGGTGTCTGCTTCTCTGCTGAAGTTAAACAGGATGCAGGCCAGGACCCCCTCTGCCTTTCACATCTCCCACTCTGTTTTCAAGCCCTTTTGAAGCAGAGTGAGCAAACAAAACCAGCATGATGTGTATGGCTCCTTCCTTCTGTGCCTTCCCTGGCTGCACCTCTTACATAGAATACATAGAACACATAGAATAAACCAGGTTGGAAGAGACCTTCAAGATCATCGTGTCCAACCCATCAACCAATCCAACACCACCCAAACAACTAACCCATGGCACCAAGCACCCCATCAAGTCTTCTCCTGAACACCTCCAGGGATGGTGACTCCACCACCTCCCCAGGCAGCCCATTCCAATGGGCAATCACTCTCTCTGTGTAGAACTTTTTCCTAACATCCAGCCTGAACCTCCCCTGGCGCAGCCTGAGACTGTGTCCTCTTGTTCTGGTACTGGCCGCCTGGGAGAAGAGACCAACATCTGTCTGTCTACAACCTCCCTTCAGGTAGTTGTAGAGGGCAATAAGGTCACCCCTGAGCCTCTTCTTCTCCAGGCTAAGCAACCCCAGCTCCCTCAGCCTCTCCTCACAGGGCTGTGTTCCAGACCCCTCAACAACTTCGTTGCCCTTCTCTGGACACCTTCCAGCAAGTCAACCTCCTTCCTAAACTGAGGGGCCCAGAACTGGACACAGGACTCGAGGTGTGGCCTAACCAGTGCAGTGTACAGGGGCAGAATGACCTCCCTGCTCCTGCTGGCCACACTGTTCCTGATGCAGGCCAGGATGCCATTGGCCCTCTTGGCTGCCTAGGCACACTGCAGGCTCATGTTCAGCCTACCATCAACCAGCACCCCCAGGTCCCTCTCAGCCTGACTGCTCTCCAGCCACTCTGACCCCAGCCTGTAGCTCTGCCTGGGGTTGTTGTGGCCAACGTGCAGCCCCTGGCACTTGGATGTGTTCAATCTCCTGCCCTTGGCCTCTGCCCATCTGTGCAGCCTGGCAAAGTCCCTCTGCAGAGCCTCTCTACCCTCCAGCAGATCAACTCCTGCCCCCAGCTTGGTGTTGTCAGCAAATTTACTGATGCTGGACTCAATGCCCTCCTCCAGATCATCAATAAAGATGTTAAAGAGGATGGGGCCCAGCACTGCTCCCTGGGGCACACCACTGGTGCCTGGCTGCCAGCTGGCTGTGGCACCATTCACCACTCTCTGGGCTCAGCCTCCAGCCAGTTCCTAACCCATCGCAGTGTGCTCCCATCCAAGCCATGGGCTGACAGCTTGATGGTCATGGTTCAGAAGCATGCTGCCAGACAGAGCTTATCTTTCCAGCTCTAAACAACACTGCTGCCACTACAGAGCCAGCAGCCCAGACCCCTTCACACAATGTGGAATTGGTTGGGTTGGAAAAGCCCTCTAAGATCATGAGTCCAGCCATCAACCCAACACCACCATGGCCACTAAAACGTGTCCCCATGTGCCCTGGGCACACCTTTCTTGACCACCTCCAGGGATGGGGACTCCACCACCTCCCTGGGCAGCCTGTTCCAGTCCCATCTCCAAACCCGTATCCAACCTCAACCTCCCCTGGTGTGACTTGGGGCCATTTCCCCTCATCCTATCACCTGATACTAGGGAGAAGAGACCAACCCCCACCTCACTCCAACCTCTTTCCAGGGAGCTGTAGAGAGCAATGAGGTCTCCCCTCAGCCTCCTTTTCTCCAGGCTGACCAACCCCAGCTCCCTCAGCTGCTCCTCCCCAGCCCTGTTCTTCAGACCCTTCCTCAGCTTTGTTGCCCTTCTCTGGACCTGCTCCAGCTCCTCAATGTCCTTCTTGGAGTGAGGAGCCCAAAACTGAACCCAGGACTCAAGGTGTGGCCTCAGCAGTGCTCAGCACCAGGGGACAATTCCTGCCCTGGTCCTGCCTGGCCACACCATTGCTGTTCCAGGCCACCAAGACGCTGGTGGCCTTCTTGGCCACCTGGGCACCCCCTGGCTCACCTTCAGCTGCTGTCAACAAACCTCTCCAGGTCCTTTTTCACCGAGCAGTTTCCAGCAGCTCTGCCCCTAGCCTGGAGTGTTGATGGGGTTGCTGTGACTGAAGGGCAGGACCTGGCTGCATTCCCTGTCACACCAGACCCAAGCATCAGAATTCTTACTTCTTCCCTTGTGTCCTTGCACCTCAATCCCATCAGAAAGGTGCTGATGCAGAGGAGTGGGCAATGGGTTTGGGGTTGATGGTGCCACAGCCAGCTGGCGGCCAGGCACCAGTGGTGTGCCCCAGGGATCAGTGCTGGGCCCTAGCCTGTTCAATATCTTGATTGATGATCTGGAGGAGGGGATGGAGTCCAGCATCAGTAAATGTGCAGCTGACAGCAAGCTGGGGGCAGGAGCTGAGCTGTTAGAGGGTAGAGAGGCTCTGCAGAGGGACCTTGCCAGGCTGCACAGATGGGCAGAGGCCAAGGGCAGGAGATTGAACACATCCAAGTGCCAGGTGCTGCACTTTGGCCACAGCAACCCCAGGCAGTGCTACAGGCTGGGGTCAGAGTGGCTGAGAGCAGCCAGGCAGAGAGGGACCTGGAGGTACTGGTTGACAGCAGCTGAACATGAGCCAGCAGTGTGCCCAGGCAGCCAGGAGGGCCAATGGCATCCTGGCCTGCAGCAGGAACAGTGTGGCCAGCAGGAGCAGGGAGGTCATTCTGCCCCTGTACACTGCACTGGTTAGGCCACACCTTGAGTCCTGTGTCCAGTTCTGGGCTCCTCAGTTTAGGAAGGAGGTTGACTTGCTGGAAGGTGTCCAGAGAAGGGCAACAAAGTTGGTGAGGGGTTTGGAGCACAGCCCTGGGAGGAGAGGCTGAGGGAGCTGGGGTTGCTTAGCCTGGAGAGGAGGCTCAGGGGGGACCTTATTGCTCTCTACAACTACCTGAAGGGAGGTTGTAGCCAGGTGGGGGTTGGTCTCTTCTCCCAGGCACCCAGCACCAGAACAAGAGGACACAGTCTCAGGCTGCACCAGGGGAGGTTTAGGTTGGATGTTAGGAAGAAGTTCTACACAGAGAGAGTGATTGCCCATTGGAATGGGCTGCCTGGGGAGGTGATGGAGTCACCATCACTGGAGGTGTTCAGGAGTAGACTAGATGGGGTGCTTGGTGCCATGGGTTAGTTGTTAAGGTGGTGTTGGATTGGTTGATGGTTTGGACACGATGATCTTGAAGGTCTCTTCCAACCTGGTTTATTCTATGTATTCTAAACTGCAGCCCCTGAAGTGTGACAAGGATGAATGGGTTAATTTGTATTGCTCTGTGACTTCCATCAGGGTAGGCCCCTGGGGTATGTTCTGCCAGGGAAAGAGTGTTTTGGGGATGTAGTGTATAACCTGATGGCTGTGAGGATGTCCCTGGCAAGCCTGACAGAACGAGGAGTCAGCTCATGCATGCTATGCAAAGCTACGCTGAGTTAATCTCTCTCCAATGCATATTTGAAGCAGATGTCATTTGCTTCTCATTCCACATTCCAGCAGATGAGTTCAAGAATGAGAGGCCCTGCTGCACTGATGCAGCTGCCTCTGACTGCTCATTCATTTCTCTGTGTGCTCCTCCTGATGCTCTGAACCCAACCATATAACCTGAACGAAGGCAACCGAGTCAAGAGGCCTCTTAAGTCAGCTCAGGAGCCGTCAAAGAAAGGTCACTCCGTGTAACATGTGGCCCCCTTAGCAAGGAGACCTGAGTCCCAGGAAGGGAAGAGCAGGAAACAGGCTGCAGGACTCCCTTGCCACTTCAGCCTGTGAGATCTAGCAGTGGATCCAAAGCTTGTCTCACCTCTTTGGTGTAAAAATGCAGTCTCTGCAAGCCCCTGAGCACACACTGCACCAGGCAGCACAGGAGACTCATCCTGATGCCAGAGGTGGCTGTCAGTGGTGCTGGGAGCTCTGGGGCAGGGTAAGCACACAGCTGGCTCCATTTATGAAGCATTCTGCTGAGCAGTGCTCACAGAATCACAGAATGTGAGGGGCTGGAAGGGACCTGGAAAGCTCATCCAGTCCAACCCCCCTGCCAGAGCAGGAGCACCTAGAGCAGGTCACACAGGAGCACATCCAGGAGGGTTGGAATATCCCCAGAGAGGGAGACTCCACAACCCCCTGGGCAGCCTGTTCCAGGGTTCTGTCATCCTCACCAGGAAAAAGATTTTCCTCCTGCTTCCATGGCACTTCCTCTGCCTCAGCTCCCACCACTGCCCCTTGGGCTGGCATTGGGCATCCCCCAGCAGAGCCTGGCTCCAGCCTCTGGGCACTGCCCCTGCACAGCTTTAGCAACAGCAATGAAGTCACCCTCAGGCTCCTCCTCTGCAAGCTCCAGAGCCCTCAGCTCCCTCAGGCTCTCCTCATGAGGAAGATGTTCCACTCCCTTCATCATCTTTGGACTCCCTTAAGCAGTTCCCTGAGGTCCTTCTTGAACTGAGGGCCCAGAACTGGACACAATATTCCAGATGCAGCCTCAGCAGGGCAGAGCAGAGGGGGAGGAGAACCTCTCTCGACCTACTGACCACAGCCCTTCTAATGCAGCCCAGGATGCCATTGGCCTTCTTGGCCACCAGAGCACATGTCTGGCTCATGGTCAACCTCCCATCCACCAGGACCCCCAAGTCCCTTTCCCCTTCACTGCTCTCCAACTGTTCAGTCCCCAGTCTATACTGCTCCATGTGCTTGCATGGCCTCTCCCAGGCCCACACCTTCTGACCCATGGCTGCCACACCACAGGTGGGCCTGGCAGCCCTGGCCACAGCTCCTTCTCCAGAGGCAGGTGGTGTTCCTGCCTCCTGTTCCCGTGGGATACTATGGATTCAAAGGCCAGCACTTAATGTCACTGCTGCTGAGCATGAGCCCTGCGGCACAGCTGGGAGAGCCTTGGAGTCTTTCCCTTCTGCTTAGCTTTCATCCCTTCCTTCTGAGCTAGAAGAAGGGCAAGTGCCAGGCACTGGGCTTCACTCCCCTTGTACTTTGTGGTACAACAATGTGCTGCAGCATTTCCTCTTCTCTTTCTCTGCCTGCTCCTACTGCTCTCACATCCCTGAGCTTTGCTCCTACCCCAGCTTGCTGACTTCTGACCATCACAATGGAAATAGCTTTTGAGCCTTCTTCACCTTGGCTGCTGTTTCTTTCAGTACTTAGAGCTTTGTTTAGGGGAAGTTGAGCAACTTTTACCAGACAGCCACAACAGAAACCCTGACAGCAACTGACCCTAGGTGAACCTTCTAGCACTGCATGTGATGCACATGAACAGACTGTATGACTTCAACCTAGCCTTCACTGTTCTGCCACATAGCAGTGTGCCCAGGTGGCCAAGAAGGCCAAGGGCATCCTGGCCTGCAGCAGGAACAGTGTGGCCAGCAGGAGCAGGGAGGTCATTGTGCCCTGTGCTCAGCACTGCTGAGGCCACACCTTGAGTCCTGTGTCCAGTTCTGGGCTCCTCAGTTTAGGAAGGACATTGAGAGACTTGAAGGTGTCCAGAGAAGGGCAACAAGGCTGGGGAGAGGCCTTGAGCACAGCCCTGTGAGGAGAGGCTGAGGGAGCTGGGGTTGTTTAGCCTGCAGAAGAGGAGGCTCAGGGGAGACCTCATTGCCCTCTACAACTACCTAAAGGGAGGTTGTAGCCAGGAGGGAGCTGGTCTCTTCTCTCTAGCAACCAGCACCAGAACAAGAGGACACAGTCTCAAGCTGTACCAGGGGAGGTTTAGGCTGGAGGTGAGGAGAAAGTTCTTCCCAGAAAGAGTAATTGTCCACTGGGATGTGCTGCCCAGGGAGGTGGTGGAGTCCCCATCCCTGGAGGTGTTCAAGAGGGGATTGGATGTGGCACTTGGAGCCATGGTTTAGTTGTCAGGAGGTGTTTGGTGACAGCTTGGACTTGCTGATCTCTGAGATCTCTTCCAACCTTATTGATTCTATGATTCTATGAATGTTCTCCTGGAGCAGCTGTGTGGAGCTGAGCTGCCTTCCAGGGAACCCAGCCTTCACTGTGCTGCCACTTGAATGTTCTCCTGGAGCAGCTGTGTGGAGCTGA
Source organism: Dryobates pubescens (assembly GCF_014839835.1). Taxonomy (NCBI): domain Eukaryota; kingdom Metazoa; phylum Chordata; class Aves; order Piciformes; family Picidae; genus Dryobates; species Dryobates pubescens. Next base: position 1,385,928 of record NC_071616.1, read on the forward strand.
GCTGCCTTCCAGGGGTCACACTGCAAAATCTGAGACGAAGTGAGGAGGACTGTGTGTGATGAGGGACTTGTCGCTTCCCTGGGTGGAGGGGAGGCACTAACACAGCTGAACATCTGACCAAACCCCAGCCAGGGTGCACAGAGGGGAGAGTGCAGCCTGCCTGCCTGCCTGCCTGTCCTGGTTCCCCTAGGTTCTCCATGCTGAGCCTGGAGTTTGACTACATGTGCCAGTATGACTACGTGGAGGTGCGCGACGGCGACAACCTGGACAGCAGAGTCATCAAGAAGTTCTGCGGCAACGAGAGGCCGCCGCCCATCCGCAGCACCGGCTCTGCCCTCCACCTCCTCTTCCAGTCGGATGGGTCCAAGAACTTTGATGGATTCCACGCTGTCTTTGAGGAACTCACAGGTAAAGCAAGCCCCGGGTGGGCTCTCAGGAATGCAGCGTCGCTTCGTCTCCCTCCCGCGTTAAGCACTTCCAGCGGCAGCCTGCGGCGAGGCAGCGCAGGGGAGAGGGCAAAGCCGCGGGGCGGCATGTTGAGCGTGAGGGCTGAATTCCTTCTGCCTGCGTGAGGAACAGGCACGCCAGGCAGCAGAGGAGAGCTGCTGCTGTGTGAGGCTTTCCCGTCTGAGAGCAGGGAAGGAAAGGGGGGGAGGAAGGGGCGGTGTGTGTGCCTGCGGTGGCGGGGCTGCCCCACGCCGCCTGCAGGAGCAGGGGCACTCTCTCCCTGAGCACAGTGCTCATGCACAGCCTCGCCATCAGCTGAGGGAGAATGCCCTGGTGTGACTCCTGGGTTGGCTCATTCTGTCACACGATTAGGGCTTAAAAAGGCCAAAGTCTGTACCAAGAACAGACTCTTTAACAGGAAAAAAAAAGCAAGAGGCATTTCTCATTCTGTGATGAGCTCAGCGTTATGAATGACAGAAGCAGGGCTCCAGAACTCTTGTGGGTTTGGTAGTACTCAGTGCTTGAGTCCCCCACACTGCTTCCCATCCTTCCTTTCTGGCTGCAAAATAACCCTGGAGGTGTAGCTGGCTCCTCAGTTTGCCCCTGCGTTGGTAGCAGCCTCTGCACTGCTCCTGGATCTTCCTTGTTTAGCTGTGTAGGGAATTTTGATCAGATCTGCCCACAGTGCAGGCACAGCAGGCTGAGCCAAGCCTGCAGCTTTGCTGTAGGCAAAGCCTCCAGGATCTCTAACTCACCTTCATCACCTGCCTTCCCTACACCTTGCTGACCCCCATCTCCTGACATCCTCCAGGGTGTATCTGGCTTGGGAATCACAGAAACATTCAGGTTGGAAAAGAGCCTCAGGATCACCAAGTCCAACCCAGAACCCTGCTCTGCAAGGCTCACCCCTAAACCATAGCCCCAAGCACCACAGCCAAACCACCTTCAAACACAGCCAGGCTTGGGGACTCCACCACCTCCCTGGGCAGCACTTTCCAATCCCTGACCACTCTTGCTGGTCAGCCAGCCTAAACCTCCCCAGGGGCAGCTTGAGGCCATTCCCTCTTGCTCTGTCACTAATTACCTGTGAGCAGAGACCAGCAGCAGCCTCTCCACAATCTCCCTGCAGGCAGCTGTAGACAGCTATGAGGTCTCCCCTCAGCCTCCTCTCTTTCACACTACCCATCCCCAGCTCCTTCAGTCTCTCTCCATCATATTTCTTCCCCAGGCCCTTCCCAGCTTCCTTGCCCTGCTCTGCCCTGGCTCCAGCACCTCCACATGTCTCTTGAATTGAGATGCCCAAAGCTAGACACAGCACTCCAGGTGTGGCCTCCCCAGAGCTGAGTGCCAGGGGACAATCCCCTCCCTGCTCCTCTGGACACAGCATTGCTGATCCCAGCCAGGAGGCCTTTGGCTTTCCTGGCCACTTGGGCACACTGCTGGCTCCTATTCAGCTGCTTGTCCATTAAAGCCCCCAGATCCCTTTCTGCCAGGCAGCTTTCCAGCCACACTGCCCCAAGCCTGTGCCAGGGGAGGTTTAGGCTGGATGTTAGGAAGAAATTCTTCCCAGCAAGAGAGATTGGCCCTTGGGATGTGCTGCCCAGGGAGGTGGTGGAGTCCCCATCCCTGGAGGTGTTTAGGAAGAGCCTGGATGAGGCACTTGGTGCCATGGTTTAGTTGATCAGATGGTGTTGGGTGATAGATTGGACTCAATGACCTCTGAAGTCTTTTCCAACCTGGTTAATTCTATTCTATTCTAGTCTAGGCTAGTCTAGGCTAGGCTAGGCTAGGCTAGTCTAATCTAGGGTAGTCTAGGCTAGGCTAGTCTAGTCTAGTCTACTGCTTGAGGTTGTGGTGACCCAATTAAAGGACCTGGCCCTTGGCCTTGTTGAAGCTCAGGTGGTTTCTATAACCCTCCTGCAAAGACACAGAGCTCGAAGTGGATCAGCTGTTAGCAAAGATCGGGGGTGTGAGCAGCAGCCTGCCAGCTGTGAAGCGTTGGGGGCTGCAAACCCTCCTGCTGCAAACCCTTCCTACCTGCTAGCAGCAGGGCAGAGCGGTGAGCTGCGGCTCGCCGGCCCGGGCTGGCAGCAGGAGAGGCGCTAGGGAAGCAGCGGCTGCGGCGGGGGCTGTGTTGCGTAAGGGCTGCCTACACTGCGGGAGCTAAGGCTCTCCATATGGTGGGAGCTGCAGCCGGCCTGTTTCCCCTGCCCAGCAGGGAGCACTTGGTATTCAAAGGCTGCTCGGCGCTTTATTTCCGCCCCATTTTCAGCCGTAATTCTTCTGAGGCTGGGTGGCTGCAAGTGTGGTAATCCACACAGAGCACGTTGCAGAGGGCTTCTTAGAGTTTGTGAGGAGCTCTTACTGTGCACTTCATTATGAGGCTGTTCTGGCCCAGCGTGAAAAGCTTTTAAAAGGCTGGCAGTGGCTTTCACGTGGAGCATTAACCTGGCCAGCAGGACAGCTCAGGCGGAGAGTACAGCGTGCGTGGAGCAGCACAGAGTGAAAAGCAGGGGCAGCACGGCGCTGAAAGCTCTGGCAGCACACTGCAGACTCAGGCATTGCTCCTGAAACTTCCCTCTCTGCACAGCACTGTGAGATCCCTGAACAGGCTGCAGAGAGCTTGCTAGAGCAATTCCCTGTGCTGTGGGTGACAGCAGCAGCAGCTGCTGCTTGCAGGATGGGGACCAGGCCACGGAGGTGATCATACAATCATAGAATCAATAAAGCTGGAAAAGACCTCAGAGATCATCAAGTCCAACCTATCACCCAAAACCTCCTGACAACTAAACCATGGCTCCAAGTGCCACATCCAGTCCCTTTTTGAACACCTCCAGGGACCGTGACTCCACCACCTCCCTGGGCAGCCCACGATCTGATGGCCCCAGCACCACAGTGGTGTGATGGAGAAGGCTGAAGAAGTGTCTTGTGCTGTCAGACTTGAGTTCCTTCCCTTTCCGGCTTCCCTTGGCCCAAGCTGTGTGCAGGCTGGTAGTTCTCAGCTTGCTGAAGCAGGGGCCCTGCCTGCACAGGGGTCACTGGTTCAACTGCCTGGAAGGTTCTGTTGCTGCAAAACAAGCTGTGAAGCCCCTTTAGGGGAGGCCACTGCACCTGCAGTTACCAAAGGACAGCTTGCTGCACTGCCTGCTCTGGAGGCAGGTCTAGTTCCCATCCCATTCCCAGGGTCAAGTGGCACCCAGTAATTGGCATGAGTGACTAGATTTCCCCCCAGCAGCCTTCAGATGGGGGGCCAGATAGGGAGGGCCTCTCAGGGATCAGATGTCTACTGGATCTAGTTAGATGAAAGCCTGTTGCTGATCTCAGCAGCACTTTCCTTTGTGTACCCCCAAGCCAGTGAACTCTGACACAGCCTTTGGCAGTGCTGTCCCACATGGTTTGACTGGAGCCAGGAAACCACCACCCCCCTCAGCAGAGAAGCATTTAGTGCTCCTGAGCATCAGGCATGTTCAGGCAGCCTCTGGCACTCATCCACCGTCACTTGGACATGCTCACTGTCACAGAATCAGGAGACATAGCTGAAAGTGCCCTGGCTTCAGACCATCAGCTGCAGCATGTCAGCCTGTACAGGGTCTTCTGCTTCTCCTCCCCTCCCTCACAGTGAGATTTGAGGTCGGTTGGACACAGTACAATTCCCATAGTTATTCCCTGCAACAAAGGAATTCCTGTCCTTAGTCAGGCCCCAGTCCTCAATGAAGTCATTCACTGCCCAGCCCTGTGAGGGGAGGCTGAGGGAGCTGGGGTTGCTTAGCCTGCAGAAGAGGAGGCTCAGGGGAGACCTTCTTGCTCTCTGCAACTCCCTGAAGGGAGGTAGTAGCCAGGTGGGGGTTGGTCTCTTCTCCCAGGCAACCAGCACCAGCACAAGAGGACACAGTCTCAAGCTGTGCCAGGGGAGGTTTAGGCTGGAGTTGAGGAAGAAATTCTTCCCAGCAAGAGAGATTGGCCATTGGGATGTGCTGCCCAGGGAGGTGGTGGAGTCCCCATCCCTGGAGGTGTTTAGGAAGAGCCTGGCTGAGGCACTTGGTGCCATGGTTTAGTTGGTTAGATGGTGTTGGGTGAGAGGTTGGACTTGATGACCTCGAAGATCTTTTCTAACCTGGTTAATTCTATTCTGTTCTATTCTATTCTATTCTATTCTATTCTATTCTATTCTATTCTATTCTATTCTATTCTACTCTATTCTACTCTATTCCATTCCATTCCACTCCACTCCACTCCACTCCACTCCACTCCACTCCACTCCACTCCACTCCACTCCACTCCACTCCACTCCACTCCATTCCATTCCATTCCATTCCACTCCATTCCATTCCACTCCACTCCACTCCATTCCACTCCATTCCATTCCACTCCACTCCACTCCACTCCATTCCATATTGCTGTTACATGAACACTCCAGAGAAATCCATGTGTGGTAGCTATGTATTTCTTGCCTCTTGCCATCTGGATATAGGATGTATCAAAGTCTTTGCAGGGAAGGCTGAGGATTCTGCTCTCTGTCATTCTGGACTGCAGCAGAGATGGAATGCTTTAAATATAACAGTAGACAACCTCAGCACAGGTGCCCCAGGGCAGGTTTGTTGTGCTTGCAACACTCAATGGCTGCTGCCAAGATTCGTCTTGAAGTAATTGGTGTGTTCAGGGTGGAAGGACAAAGCTGCTCAGCAGAGCAATTGGAATACAGACCCTGCTAGCAAGTCTTATTTCAAAATTGAACCTGGAAGTTACCAGCCATGCTCAGATTGTTCTTCAAGGTGGCAGAGAGTATGGTTTTGTGGTCAGCCTGAGCTGGAGCACCTCTGCCACGAGGCCAGGCTGAGGGAGCTGGGGGTGTTCAGCCTGCAGAAGAGAAAGCTCCAGGCAGGCCTTCTGGTACCCAAAGGGAGCTACAAGAAGGCTGCAGAGGGACTGTTGGCAAAGGCCTGCAGGGACAGGACCAGGGGCAATGGTTTGGAATGAGAGCAGAGCAGATTGAGATTGGATGTGAGCAACAAGTTCTGCAGCAGGAGGCTGCTGGGACACTGCAGGAGGTTGCCCAGGGAGGTGGTTGAGGCCCCATGCCTGGAGCTGTTGAAGGTGAGGCTGGAGAAGGCTGTGAGCAGCCTGCTGTGGGGGAGGATGTCCCTGCTGAGTGCAGGGGGTTGGACTGGATGGCCTCTGGAGGTCCCTTCCAACCCAAACCACTCTATTATTCCATGATTCTGTGAAACTGAACTGCTGTGGATCAAGATGTGAAGTTTGCTGCAGAGTCTTGTTGTGTTCAGACAGAGCTGAAGGAGGGCACTAGATCCTGAGACCCTTGGTGCTGGAGATACTTAAAGACTGGCTCTTAATCTCGAGATTTCAGCTCTGCTTTCTGTCTGCTAAACCCCACACTCAGTTTGGAAAATAATGCAAGAGTAACTGCTTTCTTCATCTGTCCTTTTGAGGATCAGTGCTGCTCTAGCTGCTCATCTGCACAGAGAGCAGGCACACAAAAGAAGCCTGGCTCAGTGCACACTGGAGTCTGCTGGTGTTAAATGGCACCACTGCACATTCTGGTAGTCACTCATCCTCGTTTGGACAGCTTGATCTGCATCACTGCTAGATCTGTGGTGTGCAAGGGCTCCCCTGGCAGGCTTGGGGTCACAGTCTCACAGTCTCACTAAGGTCGGAAGAGACCTTGAGGATCATCGAGTCCAGCCTGACACCACAGACCTCATGACTAAACCATGGCACCAAGTGCCACATCCAATCCCCTCTTGAACACCTCCAGGGATGGGGACTCCACCACCTCCCTGGGCAGCACATCCCAATGACGAACGACTCGCTCGGTGAAGAACTTTCTCCTCACCTCGAGTCTAAACCTTCCCTGGCACAGCTTGAGACTGTGTCCTCTTGTTCTGGTGCTGGCTGCCTGGGAGAAGAGACCAACCCCCACCTGGCTACAACCTCCCTTCAGGTAGTTGTAGAGGGCAATGAGGTCACCCCTGATCCTTCTCTTCTGCAGGCTAAGCAACCCCAGCTCCCTCAGCCTCTCCTCTCAGGGCTGTGCTCCAGACCCCTCCCCAGCTTTGTTGCCCTTCTCTGGACACCTTCCAGCAGCTCAACCTCTTTCCTAACCTGAGGAGCCCAGAACTGGACACAGGACTCAAGGTGTGGCCTGAGCAGTGCTGAGCACAGGGCACAATGACCTCCCTGCTCCTGCTGGCCACACTGCTCCTGATGCTGGCCAGGATGCCCTTGGCCTTCTTGGCCACCTGGGCACACTGCTGGCTCGTGTTCAGGCAGCTGTCAATCAGCACCCCCAGGTCCCTCTCTGTTTGGCAGCTCTCAGCCACTCTGTCCCCAGCCTGTAGCTCTGCCTGGGGTTGCTGTGGCCAAAGTGCAGCCCCTGGCACTTGGACTTGTTGAATGCCATCCTGTTGGCCTTTGCCCATCTGTGCAGCCTGTCTAGGTCCCTCTGCAGAGCTCTCCTACCCTCTAACAGATCAACTCCTGCCCCCAGCTTGCTGTCATCTGCAAACTTGCTGATGACTGACTCCATCCCCTCCTCCAGATCATCAATGAAGATGTCAAAGAGCACAGGGCCCAGCACTGATCCCTGGGGCACACCTCTGGTGCCTGGCTGCCAGCTGGCTGTGGCACCATTCACCACCACTCTCTGGGCTCAGCCTCCAGCCAGTTCCTAACCCAGCTCAGAGAGCTGCTGTCCCAGCCAGGGGCTGACAGCTTGGCCAGCAGTTTGCTGTGGGGGACAGTGTCCAAGGCCTTGCTGAAGTCCAGGTAGACTCCATCCACAGCCTGCCCCACAGCCACCAGGCAGTCACCTGGGCATGGAAGGAAATCAGGTTGGAGAGGGTCAGCGTGGCCAGTCAGGGCTTCCCTAACCCAACACCAAAGCACTCCTCAGGGGCAAAGCCACTGTCAAAGTCTGTGATGGCAGAGCAAGTCTGTGATAACAAGATCTGAGGCCCAGAATAAAACCTCACCAGAACCACAGATCCCAGAAGGTCTCCTAAGCTCTGGGGTGAATGGCAGGAAGAAGATAAATTGATGTTGAGCTTTTTTAATTTAGGTGAAGCTTTAAACACTGTTGGAGCTTGCTGAAAATTGTTTTTCCTCCACAAATCTTTCTCACCACTTGACTGCAGCTGAAGGGAAGTGTTAAGAGTGAGTGAAGAGTGTGGGGAAAAGAACTGCCCAGCCCTGTAAGGTCCCCTCTCCAGTAAGAAAGAGCAGAGGGGTTTTGGATGTGCATTAGGCCCTTTACTGTGCCTTAGAACCACAGACTCATGGGGGTTGGGAGGCACCTCCAGACATCATCCAGTCCAAGCCCCCTGCCAGAGCAGAGCACCCAGGGCAGGTCATAGTATCATAGTATAGTATCAGTCAGGGTCGGAAGGGACCACCAGGATCATCCAGTTCCAACCCCCCTGCCATGGGCAGGGACACCCCACACTAGATCAGGCTGGCCAGAGCCTCATCCAGCCTGGGCTTAAACACCTCCAGGGACAGGGCCCCAACCACCTCCCTGGACAACCCATTCCAGGGCTTCACCACTCTCATGGGGAAGAACTTCCTCCTCCCCTCCAGCCTGAATCTCCCCACCTCCAGCTTCATTCCATTCCCCCTAGTCCTATCACTGCCTGAGATCCTGAGAAGTCCCTCCCCAGCTCACACAGGAACACATCCAGGTGGGGTTGGAAAGTCTCCAGAGCAGGAGACTCCACAACCTCCCTGGGCAGCCTGCTCCAGGGCTCCAGCAGCCTCTCAGTAAAGGAGGTGTCCCTCATGTTGAGGTGGACTTTCCTGTGATTGAGTTTGCATTAATTGCCCCCTGCCCTATCCTTGGCTACCACAGAGAGGAGCCTGGCTCCATCCCCCTGACAGCCACCCTGCAGAGATTTGCAGGCACTGCTGAGGGCTCCTCTCTGCCTCCCCAGCTCTCCTGCAGGATGTGTGCTGCGAAGCGCAGCCGCGGTGGGGGAAGCCAGGCAGCCCTCCCAGCCCACCAGAGCCCCATGGATCTTCTTGCTTTTCTTTTCTAGCCTGCTCCTCCTCTCCATGTCTGCACGATGGGACATGCATCCTGGAGAAAAGTGGTGCCTACAGATGTGCCTGCCTGGCTGGCTACACCGGGAGCCGCTGCGAGAGCTGTGAGTACAGGCCCCCCGTGCAGGGGCTGGCACTGCCCAGCGGCTGGCACTGCCCAGCAGCTGGCAGCAGGGGCATTGATGTGCGGCTTAGGTCAGGCATGCTGCCAGAGAGCACACTCAGCTTCTTGGGGCCCGCTCTGGGACACGAGGATTTCCACTCCAGAGCCTTGTAGACCAGAGCTGGGGCTGGGAAACAGCGTGCCAGAAATCTGGGGATGGAGTGGCCTCATCAGACAGAGATAGGCCTGCCTGCTGTGTTCCTCTCTGGGGCTCAGCACACCTCCCAGCTGAGCTCTGGGCAGAGGCACTCCTAGGAAGCTTTTCTTCCTTCACAGCCACCTGAAAGGTAGGGCTCTGGCACCATGGTTGACAGAGACCTGGGATGAAAGCAGACACAAAAGAATGGACTCTGTGCATACCCCACTCCAGCTGGTTCTGTCCTGCTGAGTCAGTTGTAAAGTAGCTGGGTTCAGAAGTGTTCAGATCAGTTGTCTGTTCTAGTGATTTAGTTCTTCATGCTTGAGCAGATGTCTTTATCTAGCAGGCCTTGAAAGAGCAAGAGGGGGTAAGTGTTGTGCACTGTGTGCTATGAGAAAGGCTGTGTCATCTCTGCTAGCCAAAAGGAGCTTTGTGCAGTATTGAAAGCCACTGAGCTACAGCTCCAGCTGCCCCTGGAGGGTTTCAGTGATGCTAGTCAAATCCACTTGGGATCATATGTGGCCCAAGCCAGAAGCATGGCTTGCTGTGGCATCACTCTGGCCACAAGGCACATGATGCCTTGCCAGCTTCCAGAGGTTTCAGCTCTGTGCCAGGAGCAGCCAACCTCAGCCTGCCCCAGCTCGCTGCTTCAGCAGCCTTCCCCAACACGTGCCGCTGTCAGGAGCGAGGTAAAGCACAGTGACAGTACCTCCTTGCAGGCATCACTGTGAGGTAAAAGACCTACAGATCCAGAAGCAGCTCCTAAGACTTGACTTTCCTCCCAGCAGAGCAGAGGTAGTTTGAGAGTCTCTGTGAGGCTGAGAAGGGTTTGGTGCCACGTGCCACGTTCGGCCACACCGCACAGATTCCTGGGGTGGTTGCTACAGGGCAAGGGCTGCTGAACACTGAGGGTTCCTGCCCCCAGCACTGGTGTGGCTGGCTCTTCTGGCAACCCCCTCTTTCCTGGCAGTCACTGAAGCACAGGGAAGCCCTGAGCTCTCTGCAGCTGCTCAGTGAGAATAGGAGAGAGTTAAGGAAAGAGGAAAAGAAGAAAAGGTTCCTGTCTGCTTCAAACCCAACCTTCAGTTTCAAATGAATTGCATTTCCAGCAAGCCTCAGCCCTAGCTTTGGCAGGCTCTGCACTGCAGTCCAGGCAAGAGAGGAAGCTCACATTCTTTTCCTAGTTTGCTTTTGTGGTTCCAGTGCAGAAACTTCATGCATGCAGCAGGCAGAGCAACCAACAGAGGACAAAAGGCTGGGATGAAACTCCTGCCTTAGTGTAAAGCATGCAGGGTACCTGTGGCACCAGGATAAAAGGGAGGAGGCACTTGAAAAGCTGCTCAGAGAGATTTCTAACTTGACAGGCATCCTGTAGTTTGAGTTGTGAAAGCACACTTTAGGTGGATGAAATGCTTCCTGATGCTTGTGGCTGTGGGCTTGCATTTTGCTGACCTTAGGAAATGCTTTTCCCAGCACCTACGCTGCTGCCTTCCATAGCACAGAGAAAGGTTGGCTGTTTTCTCTTAGATGTGGGAAAACATCATGGCACATCTCTGTTCCCTCTGGCTCCAAAGAAGCTTTTCCTGTTAGAGGTTTCCTTCAGTTTTGCCAAAGCATATCCTAAGTGTTTTCCAGTGGATGGGGAGACAGAGGTAGAAAAATTCTGAATTCTTTTTCGAGAGCAAAAGGAAGAATTGGGGGTGGGAAAAACAACCAACCAGCCAGCCAGCCAATCAAACAGCCAGCCAACCAACCAGCCAACCAGCCAATCAACCAGCCAGCCAGCCAACCAACCAACCAGCCAGCCAGCCAACCAGCCAATCAACCAGCCAGCCAGCCAATCAACCAGCCAGCCAGCCAGCCAACCAACCAACCAGCCAGCCAGCCAATCAACCAGCCATCCAACCAACCAACTTTATGGCTGCTGCTCTTTAAAAGTTGGTGGTGTGATTTCCTGAGCAGCATTGCAGGTTAAACGCTGCCAGGAGATTGTGGCAGGCTCAGAATCACTCTGTCTGAAGCACCAGGGCTGCCCTGGGAGGTGGAGCCCAGGGAAATCCATTGCTTTCTGCAGAAAGAGATCATCAAATCCTCATGGAGGGAGTACTGACTGCAGCTGTGGGCCCTCTGAGGCTGATTCCCTCACTCTGGTTCTCTTGGAGCAAGTCAGGTGTAAGGAAGAGGAGAAATGGAGCCCCTTCATGGAAAGTGCATGTAGAAGACCTGAGGTGCTGCAGCAGAAGGCCCTCAGAAGGATAGGAGGGGGTTAAGGAAGCCCAAGGAGCAGAGGGAGGCTGTGGGGTTATGTCACTGTGGAGTGAGTTGAGGCTGAGTGATAGAACTTCAGCAATGGACATTTCATGACAGAATCAGAGCTCTTCCAAGTCCCTCACCACCCCAATGCAGCTCTGTCTTTTTTGTCTCTTACCCAGATTAAAGATGTGGGAATCACTCTTGGAATTATGGAAAGCACCTCAATGAGCTAAACCACAAGGAGCCTAATGTTTTTTCCTGCTATTAAACTAAATCCCATGTACTCACCAGGATAAGCAGCACTGGTCAAGCTGCTTTCCTGCAGCAAGAGTCAATCCTCATTGCTCTGTCAGTTACACTCTGCAGCACCAATAAAACAAGTAAAGGCACAGGTTGCTTGTAAGGAGCAGTCTGCTTTGTCCTCTGGGATGGCAGCCTGGAAATGGTCTCTTGCTTTGCAAACTCAGGGACTAACCATAGAATGATAGAATGGCTTGGGTTGGAAGGGACCCCCAAAGGCCATGCTGTCCAACCCCCTGCAGCCAGCAGGGACATCCTCCACTAAAGCAGGTTGCTCACAGCCTTCTCCAGCCAACATCCCCAGGCAGGAGGCCTTAACCACCTCCCTGGGCAACCTCTTGCAGCCTCCTGCTGCAGAACTTGTTGCTCACATCCAATCTCAATCTGCTCTGCTCTCATTTCAAACCATTGCCCCTGGGCCTGTCCCTGCAGGCCTTTGCCAACAGTCCCTCTGCAGCCTTCTTGTAGCCCCCTTCAGGTCCTGGCAGGCTGCTCTTAGGGCTGCCTGCAGCCTTCTCTTCTCCAGGCTGAACACCCCCAGCTCCCTCAGCCTGGCCTCCAGGCAGAGCTGCTCCAGCCCCCTGATCACCTTGGTGGCCTCCTCTGGAGCCTCTCCATCAGGTCCATGTCCTTGCTGTGCTGAGGGCTCCAGAGCTGGACACAGCCCTGCAGGTGAGGTCTCACAGAGCAGAGCAGAGGGGCAGAATCCTCTCTCTCCATCTCTGGCCACACTGCTTTGGATGCAGCCCAGGCTGCCCTTGGCCTTCTGTGCTGCCAGCTCACACTGCTGGCTCCTGTCCAGCTTCTCCCCCACCAGCACCCCAAGTCCTTCTCTGCAGGGCTGCTCTCAATCTCATCCTCCCCCAGCCTGGACTGATCTCTAGGATTGCCCTGACCCAGGTGCAGGACCTTGCACTTTGCCTTGTTGAACCTCCTGAGGCTCTCCTCAGCCAGCTCTCCAGCCTGGCCAGGTGCCTCTGGATGCCTCCATCCTGTCCTTCAGACTGAGCAACCACAGCACTCAGCTTGGTGTCACCTGCAGACCTGCTGAGGGGGCCTCAGTCTCACTCTCTGTGCCATTGATGAAGATGTTGAACAGCCCTGGTCCCAGTACAGAGCCTTGAGGGACACCACTTGTCACCCGTCTCCACCTGGACATTGAGCTGTTGACCACTACCCTCTGGATGCCATCACCCAGCCAATTCCTTGCCCACTGGACAGCTCACCCATCAAATCCACATCTCTCCAGCATCTGCACTGGAACACAGTGAAGACACATGCTGGAGACCAGCAACAAATCCCTCCTTACGAGCAAGCTGCTCTGTGATGATGGTAACTAATAGTAGGTAACTAATTCCTGTTTTCCATACTTGAGCTTCTTTCTTGTCTCAAACTGAGGTCAGTGTACCTGCATGGCCCTGCCAGCAAGCCCTTGGTCATGCTGACAGTCACAGAAGTATCATTTAGGCTGGGAAAGACCTTTGTGCTCGTGAGTCCAACCATTAACACAACACTGGCGAGTGCACTGCTAACCCATGTCCCTCAGCACCACATCTGCACCTTGTTGGAACACCTCCAACATGAGGACTCAACAGCCTCCCTGGGCAGCCTGTGCCACTGGTTGAGAACCCTTCCAGTGAAGAAGTTTTTCCTGATGTCCAACCTAAACCTCCCCCTGGTGCAACTTGAGGCCATCTCCTTTCCTCTTCTCACTTGTTACTAGGGGCAAGAGCCCAACCACCACCTGGCTCCAACCTCCTCTCAGGGAGTTGCAGAGGACCAGGTGGTCTCCCTCGGCCTCTTCTCCAGACTGAACACCCCCAGCTGCCTCAGCTGCTCCTCACCAGCCCTGTTCTCCAGACCCTTCCCCAGCCCTTCTCTAGGCATGCTTCAGCCCCTCAGTGTCCTTCTTGGAGGCATTAAAGAGCCCTGAACCAACAAGTCCAGCTGATCCTGTCCATGTAGCCTGTGATGCCCTGCCACAGAGCAGCAACTTCCTCCAGAGACACAAATTAGGGTCAAGCCAAGCTGCTCTCCATCATTTTCCTCCAGTCCTGGCTCACTGGAGAGGTCCCAGGTGACTGAAACTGGCCAGTGTGGTCCCCATCCACAAGCAGGGTGGGATGGAGGAACCTGGAAACTCCAGGCCTGGCAGCCTGACCTCAGTGCCAGGGAAAGTGATGGAGCAGATTGTCCTGGGGGCAATAACTGCACCTGAAGGATGGCCAAGGGCTCAGGCCCAGCCAGCATGGAGTTAGGAAGGGCAGCTCCTGCCTGACCAACCTGATCTCCTTCTGTGCCCAGGTGAGTGCCTGGTGGCTGTGGGGCAGGATGTGGATGTAGTCTGCCTGGACTGCAGCAAGGCCTTGGACACCATCCCCCACAGCAAACCGCTGGCTAAGCTGTCAGCCCCTGGCTTGGACAGCAGCTCTCTGAGCTGGGTTAGGAACTGGCTGGAGGCTGAGCCCAGAGAGTGGTGGTGAATGGTGCCACAGCCAGCTGGCAGCCAGGCACCAGTGGTGTGCCCCAGGGATCAGTGCTGGGCCCCATCCTCTTTAACATCTTCATTGATGATCTGGAGGAGGGGATTGAGTCAGTCATCAGCAAGTTTGCAGCTGACAGCAAGCTGGGGGCAGGAGTTGATCTGTTAGAGGGTAGGAGAGCTCTGCAGAGGGACCTTGCCAGGCTGGACAGATGGGCAGAGGCCAACAGGATGGCATTCAACAAGTCCAAGTGCCAGGGGCTGCACTTTGGCCACAGCAACCCCAGGCAGAGCTACAGGCTGGGGTCAGAGTGGCTGAGAGCTGCCAAACAGAGAGGGACCTGGGGGTGCTGATTGACAGCTGCCTGAACATGAGCCAGCAGTGTGCCCAGGTGGCCAAGAAGGCCAATGGCATCCTGGCCTGCATCAGGAACAGTGTGGCCAGCAGGAGCAGGGAAGTCATTGTGCCCTGTGCTCGGTACTGGTTAGGTCACACCTTGAGTCCTGTGTCCAGTTCTGGGCTCCTCAGGTCAGGAAAGAGGTTGAGCTGCTGGAAGGTGTCCAGAGAAGGGCAAGAAAGCTGGGGAGGGGTCTGGAGCACAGCCCTGGGAGGAGAGGCTGAGGGAGCTGGGGTTGCTTAGCCTGGAGAAGAAGAGACTCAGGGGTGACCACATTGCCCTCTACAACTACCTGAAGGGAGGTTGTAGCCAGGTGGGGGTTGGTCTCTTCTCCCAGGCAGCCAGCACCAGAACAAGAGGACACAGTCTCAAGCTGTTCCAGGGGAGGTTTCGGCTGGAGGTGAGGAGAAAGTTCTTCACAGAGAGATTGGCCCTTGGGATGTGCTGCCCAGGGAGGTGGTGGAGTCCCCATCCCTGGAGGTGTTCAAGAGGGGATTGGGTGTGGCACTTGGTGCCATGGTGTAGTCGTGAGGTCTGTGGTGACAGCTTGGACTTGATGATCCTCGAGGTCTCTTCCAACCTTAGTGATACTGTGAGACTGTGACAAAGTACCAAACCGAGTGGCCTTGTCCCAGCTCTCTGCATGCTGGGAAGCACCCACTCAAGTATCACACCTCAGCGCCTCTGCCCCTCAGTGCCTCTGCCCCTCCGTGCCTCTGCACCTCTGCCCCTCAGTGCCTCTGCCCCTCAGTGCCTCTGCCCCTCAGTGCATCTGCACCTCTGCCCCTCAGTGCCTCTGCCCCTCCGTGCCTCTGCACCTCTGCCCCTCAGTGCCTCTGCCCCTCAGTGCATCTGCACCTCTGCATCTCAGCGCCTCTGCCCCTTAGTGCCTCTACCCTCAGCACCTCTGCCCCTCAGTGCATCTGCACCTCTGCATCTCAGCGCCTCTGCCCCTTAGTGCCTCTACCCTCAGCACCTCTGCCCCTCAGTGCATCTGCACCTCTGCATCTCAGCGCCTCTGCCCCTCAGTGCCTCTGCCCCTCAGCGCCTCTGCCCCTCAGCGCCTCTGCCCCTCAGTGCCTCTGCCTCTCAGTGCCTCTGCCCCTCCGTGCCTCTGCACCTCTGCCCCTCAGCGCCTCTGCCCCTCAGCGCCTCTGCCCCTCAGTGCCTCTGCACCTCTGCACCTCAGCGCCTCTGCCCCTCAGCGCCTCTGCCCCTCAGTGCCTCTGCACCTCTGCCCCTCAGTGCCTCTGCCCCTCAGCGCCTCTGCACCTCTGCCCCTCAGCGCCTCTGCCCCTCAGCGCCTCTGCCCCTCAGCGCCTCTGCACCTCTGCCCCTCAGTGCCTCTGCCCCTCAGCGCCTCTGCCCCTCAGCACCTCTGCCCCTCAGCGCCTCTGCACCTCTGCCCCTCAGTGCCTCTGCCCCTCAGCGCCTCTGCACCTCTGCCCCTCAGTGCCTCTGCCCCTCAGAGCCTCTGCACCTCAGCGCCTCTGCACCTCTGCCCCTCTGCACCTCTGCCCCTCAGCGCCTCTGCCCCTCAGCGCCTCAGCGCCTCTGCCCCTCAGCGCCTCTGCCCCTCAGCGCCTCTGCACCTCAGTGCCTCTGCCCCTCAGCGCCTCTGCCCCTCAGTGCCTCTGCCCCTCAGAGCCTCTGCACCTCAGCGCCTCTGCACCTCTGCCCCTCTGCACCTCTGCCCCTCAGCGCCTCTGCCCCTCAGCGCCTCAGCGCCTCTGCCCCTCAGCGCCTCTGCCCCTCAGCGCCTCTGCACCTCAGTGCCTCTGCCCCTCAGCGCCTCTGCCCCTCAGCGCCTCTGCACCTCAGTGCCTCTGCCCCTCAGCGCCTCTGCACCTCTGCCCCTCAGTGCCTCTGCCCCTCAGCGCCTCTGCCCCTCAGCGCCTCTGCACCTCAGTGCCTCTGCCCCTCAGCGCCTCTGCACCTCTGCCCCTCAGTGCCTCTGCCCCTCAGCGCCTCTGCCCCTCAGCGCCTCTGCACCTCTGCCCCTCAGTGCCTCTGCCCCTCAGCGCCTCTGCACCTCTGCCCCTCAGTGCCTCTGCCCCTCAGCGCCTCTGCCCCTCAGCGCCTCTGCCCCTCAGCGCCTCTGCACCTCAGTGCCTCTGCCCCTCAGCACCTCTGCCCCTCAGCGCCTCTGCACCTCAGTGCCTCTGCCCCTCAGCGCCTCTGCACCTCTGCCCCTCAGTGCCTCTGCCCCTCAGCGCCTCTGCACCTCTGCCCCTCAGTGCCTCTGCCCCTCAGCGCCTCTGCCCCTCAGCGCCTCTGCCCCTCAGCGCCTCTGCACCTCAGTGCCTCTGCCCCTCAGCACCTCTGCCCCTCAGCGCCTCTGCACCTCAGTGCCTCTGCCCCTCAGCGCCTCTGCACCTCTGCCCCTCAGCGCCTCTGCCCCTCAGCGCCTCTGCCCCTCAGTGCCTCTGCACCTCTGCCCCTCAGCGCCTCTGCACCTCAGCGCCTCTGCACCTCTGCACCTCAGCGCCTCTGCCCCTCAGCACCTCTGCCCCTCAGCGCCTCTGCCCCTCAGTGCCTCTGCCCCTCAGCGCCTCTGCACCTCTGCACCTCAGCGCCTCTGCCCCTCAGCGCCTCTGCCCCTCAGTGCCTCTGCCCCTCAGCACCTCTGCCCCTCAGTGCCTCTGCCCCTCAGCGCCTCTGCCCCTCAGTGCCTCTGCCCCTCAGTGCCTCTGCCCCTCAGCACCTCTGCCCCTCAGTGCCTCTGCCCCTCAGCGCCTCTGCCCCTCAGCGCCTCTGCCCCTCAGTGCCTCTGCCCCTCAGCACCTCTGCCCCTCAGCGCCTCTGCCCCTCAGTGCCTCTGCCCCTCAGTGCCTCTGCACCTCTGCCCCTCAGCGCCTCTGCCCCTCAGTGCCTCTGCAGAGGGGCACAGCTGCTTCCTCCCCTCCAGCTCTGCAAGGTCTTTTCCAGCGGCTCGGCGCTGGCTTTGCCTGCTGAAACGCAGCTGCAGCAGGACAGTGCTGCCGGCGCCCCATGGCAAATGCTCTCCCCCCCTGCTTGCCCTCCTGCTAGGACAGGGTGTTCCGACCCACTTGTGCTCCCAGGGCTTGCTGGCTGCAGCGCGGGGCCCTGAGCCTCCTCCTGCCCGGGGTTTCCTGTTACCTTTCTTCGGGACAAAGGCGGCGGAGCGGAGCCGCGGCGGCAGCAGGAGGAACTCGGCTGAATGGGCAGCTCGGGGCGCAGCTCCCAGCGCCATTCTCAGCCTCTTCCTCGCTCCTGCCTGCCAAGAAGAGGAGGTTTGTTCTGCATCCTAATGAAGGATCCAGCCCCACAGGCTAAGCTGTATAGTGCAGCTCCCTGTTGCAGCCTTTGATGTTGCTTCGGCTGCCCTTCCCCTGCTCCAGGTGGCCTCTCAATATAGCTTTAAGGCCCTTCCCCGCTGCAGATCTAATCCTTGTCCATCCTTCTTGGCCCTCTCGAGCTGTGGTCTGGGCTGGCTCTTCAGGATGCCCTCAGCAGGCCGAGTGGCATGTTTCAGACACTGCCCCAGCCCTGCCTTGTTCTGCTGTGGGAGACATGAGCCCAGCTGTCAGTGCCTGGCACAGGCGAGGCAGCCTTTCAACCCCAGCAGAGGCCAGGGTCAAGCACTGGGCAAAGGCTCTGGACATTAAACCTGGTTTTGTTACCTGGCCATGGGCATGTCCTGCACTCTTCTAAGGGAACCTTTGGACTTTGTTCCAGCTTCGCCAGAAAGATTCTCTGGGTGCAGAGTGGGTTGAGAGCAGCCCTGAAGAAAGAGACTTGGGGCTGTTGGGTGCTGAGCAGCTCCCCGGGAGCCAGCAGTGCCCTCCTGCAGCCCAGCAGGCAGCTGTGTGCCAAGCTGCAGCCAGAGCAGGGTGGGCAGCAAGAGAGCAAGAGAGGGGATTTATTGTGGCCTTCCAGGATCTGCAGGGGGCTCCAACAAAGCTGGGGAGGGACTTTGGAGGGTGTCAGGGAGGGATAGGACTGGGGGGGATGGAGCAGAACTAGAAGTGGGGAGATTGAGATTGGCTGTGAGGAAGAAGTGAGAGCCTGGCACAGGCTGCCCAGGGAGGTGGTGGAAGCCTCCTGCCTGGAGGTGTTTGCAGCCAGGCTGGAGGTGGCTGTGAGCAACCTGCTGTGGTGTGAGGTGTCCCTGCCCATGGCAGGGGGGTTGGGACTGGCTGAGCCTTGAGGTCCCTTCCAACCCTGACAGTTCTGTGATTCTGCCCCTTGACTCTGCTCTGCTGAGGCTGTAACCCCCTCAGGGTATCCTCCTCACAGCACTGCCCCAGGCACTGCTACCAGCTAAATAAATCAGAAGCTATTTCTCTGTTCATGTCATCCACCCCAAGACAGCCCTGGCCTAGGAAAGGAGGTGTGTATCTAAACCAGATGAATGGATTCATAGGGAAGCTCCACTTGCCCCACCCCAAATCCATCCTGAGCTTTTCCCTCAGTCTGCTCCCAGGCCCTGGGGATAAAACCATCCACAGGATTCTCCTTGCAGAACGGAGTGATGGATGTCCAGATCTGGGCCCCTCAATTTAAGAAGGAATGTGTCCAGAGAAGGCCATGAGATTGAACACATCCAAGTGCCAGGGGCTGCACATTGGCCACAGCAACCCCAGGCAGAGCTACAGGCTGGGGGCAGAGTGGCTGAGAGCAGCCAGGCAGAGAGGGACCTGGGGGTGCTGGTTGACAGCACCTGAACACGAGCCAGCAGTGTGCCCAGGCAGCCAAGAAGGCCAAGGGCATCCTGGCCTGCATCAGGAACAGTGTGGCCAGCAGGAGCAGGGAGGTCATTGTGCCCTGTGCTCAGCACTGGTTAGGCCACACCTTGAGTCCTGTGTCCAGTTCTGGGCCCCTCAGGTCAGGAAAGAGGTTGAGCTGCTGGAAGGTGTCCAGAGAAGGGCAACAAAGCTGGGGAGGGGTCTGGAGCACAGCCCTGGGAGGAGAGGCTGAGGGAGCTGGGGTTGCTTAGCCTGGAGAAGAGGAGGCTCAGGGGAGACCTTCTTGCTCTCTCCAACTCCCTGAAGGGTGGTTGGAGCCAGCTGGGGGTTGGTCTCTTCTCCCAGGCACCCAGCACCAGAACAAGAGGACACCGTCTCAGGCTGTGCCAAGGGAAGTTTAGGCTGGAGGTGAGGAGAAAGTTCTTCCCAGCAAGAGAGATTGGCCCTTGGGATGTGCTGCCCAGGGAGGTGGTGGAGTCCCCATCCCTGGAGGTGTTCAAGAGGGGATTGGATGTGGCCCTTGGAGCCATGGTTTAGTTGTCAGGAGGTGTTGGGTGACAGCTTGGACTTGATGAACTCTGAGGTCTTTTCCAACCTTATTGATTCTATGGTTCTGTGTCAGTGTTGCTGGAGGCTAGGTTGGGCCATGCTGTGTGCCAGGTGTTCTTGCCATGGGACAAAGCCAGCTGCCCTCTTGTTTCATCACTCAGACACTGTCTTCTCACCAGGTCTGCTCTGCTGTGTGGCAGAGATCAGCCCTTCAGCAGAGAACAGCTGCACACAGAGGCCAAACACCCAGCACACATCCCTGCCATGCTTGAGGCTCACCCCACCTCTTGCAAAGGTAACAGGGGTGCAGTCAGAAGCTGCTGCTGGAGGTGCTGTCTGCCTCCCAGCTGAGGGGTGGGAGACTCAGCTTTTGGTTTCCTTGGGGCTAGAAGAAGTGATAGAAGGTCTTGGAGTAGAATAGAATTCACCAGGTTGGAAAAGACCTCCGAGATCATCAAGTCCAACCTACCACCCAACACCAAGTGCCTCATCCAGTCTCTTTTTTGAACACCTCCAGGAATGGGGACTCCACAACCTCCCTGGGCAGCACATCCCAAGGGCCAATCTCTCTTGATGGGAAGAATTTCCTCACATCCAGCATAAACCTCCCCTGGCACAGGTTGAGACTGTGTCCTCTTGTTCTGGTGCTGTGTGCCTGGGAGAAGAGACCAACCCCCACCTGGCTACAACCTCCCTTCAGGGAGTTGGAGAGAGCAAGAAGGTCTCCCCTGAGCCTCCTCTTCTGCAGGCTAAGCAACCCCAGCTCCCTCAGCCTCTCCTCAAAGGGCTGTGCTCCAGACCCCTCCCCAGCTGGCTGTGGCACCATTCACCACCACTCTCTGGGCTCAGCCTCCAGCCAGTTCCTCACCCAGCTCAGAGAGCTGCTGTCCCAGCCAGGGGCTGACAGCTTGGCCAGCAGTTTGCTGTGGGGGATGGTGTCCAAGGCCTTGCTGAGGCCCAGGCAGACTCCATCCACAGCCTGCCCCACAGCCACCAGGCAGTCACCTGGGCACAGAAGGAGCTCAGGTTGGTCAGGCAGGACTAGAGTAGAGGCTAGGTTTGGATCTTGGCTCTCACCACTCCTTGTCCTCTCTGAACAGCACAGATTTCTGTTGCTGTCTCCTGGGGTGCCAGCACCCAGACTGCTTGCAGGGCCTTGGGGGAGCTTTAAGACTGTTCTGCAGGTATGCTGGAATCACACAGCACCTTTCAGTGCTGTCTCTTTCATTCTCTTCCCCCTCAAAGCTCATTCCAAGGGTTTGTTCCTCCAGGAGGGTTTGTCACTGCCACATCCCTGAGCCAGCTCCCTCCCAGGCTCCCTGTTGCTGTGCTCAAGGGCATGATTTCAGTGTCCTACACTCTGCTTGCAGCTGGTGCACACCCCTGCCAGGGCAGAATGGCCCCAGGAGGTAGGAGTTAGGACACAAACATCCAGGCACTCTCCCACTTGCTCTTTCTTATGGCTCCCACACTCCTCTTTGGTTTCTTCCTGAGTGCAGGTGCTGCATTTCACAACCAACCAAATTGCCCTGCTGCTTCCTTAGTGCTCTCCTGCTCCTTACTTCCCTTAATTGGCCTTTTCCCTCCTCTCTCATCTCAACACTTGGTAATTGCCATCTCTTTTTCTGAAAGAGGCAAGGCCAGGCCTTCCTTTCTGTCTGAACTCCAGCTGAGATCCCTGCAAAAGGCTGGAGGGGCTGTTGTGGCAGCTAGGCAGGGCTGAATCCCTCCCAGGAGGTGATGTTCTCCCCGTGCAGCTCATGCACCTTCACAAACGTGGCCTCACAGCAGCAGCCACTGCCTCAGGGCACCTTTCCCATCAGTGCTCTGTCCCTGTTGAGCTAGAAAGCTGAAACATCTCAAGTTGGCCATGAAAATGATCAGGGGGCTGGAGCAGCCCTGCCAGGAGGCCAGGCTGAGGGAGCTGGGGGTGTTCAGCCTGGAGAAGAGAAGGCTGCAGGCAGCCCTAAGAGCAGCCTGCCAGGACCTGAAGGGGGCTACAAGCAGGCTGCAGAGGGACTGTTGGCAAAGGCCTGCAGGGACAGGCCCAGGGGCAATGGTTTGGAATGAGAGCAGAGCAGATTGAGATTGGATGTGAGCAGCAAGTTCTGCAGCAGGAGGCTGCTGGGACACTGCAGGAGGTTGCCCAGGGAGGTGGTTGAGGCTCCATGCCTGGAGCTGTTGCAGGTGAGGCTGGAGAAGGCTGTGAGCAGCCTGCTCTGGTGAAGGATGTCCCTGCTGAGTGCAGGGGGTTGGACTGGATGCCCTTTGGAGGTCTTTTCCAACCCAAACCCCTCTAGGGTTCTATGATCTTACAACATATTTACTGCTGGGTTCAGGCTGAGAAGACTTCTGCAGCTCAATGAGTCTGCTGGAGACCTGTGCTGCCTTTGCTCTGTGTGCACTGTGCCTTCTGTGGAGGGGTTGGCTGGCTGCATGCAGTGCCCATGTGTGTGCACTTCACCCTTGGAAAGGAGTTAAGCTCAGACACTGAGAAGCTGAGCAATGCCAGCACAGCCATGGGATCAGCTCAAAGGAGTGAGTGGGATGGGGAAGGGGTTAGGTGGTTGAGGCCTTATGCCTGGAGCTGTTCAAGGTGAGGCTGGAGAAGGCTGTGAGCAACCTGCTGTAGGGGAGGATGTCCCTGCTGAGTGCAGGGGCTTGGACTGGATGCCCTTTGGAGGCCACTTCCAACCCAACCCCGTCTGTGATTTACTCTCCTTTGTACTTTGGTGTCCTAATGAGCACAGCCACACATCCAAGTGCCAGGTTCTACACATTGGCCACAACAACCCCAGGCAGTGCCACAGGCTGGGGTCAGAGTGGCTGAGAGCAGCCAGGCAGAGAGGTACCTGGGGATGCTGGTCGATGCTAGGCTGAACATGAGCCTGCAGTGTGCCCAGGTGGCCAAGAAGGCCAAGGGCATCCTGGCCTGCAGCAGGAACAGTGTGGCCAGCAGGAGCAGGGAGGTCATTGTGCCCTGTGCTCAGCACTGGTTAGGCCACACCTTGAGTCCTGTGTCCAGTTCTGGGCCCCTCAGTTTAGGAAGGAGGTTGACTTGCTAGAACGAGTCCGGAGAAGGGCAACAAAGCTGGGGAGGGGTCTGGAGCACAGCCCTGGGAGAAGAGGCTGAGGGAGCTGGGGTTGCTTAGCCTGCAGAAGAGGAGGCTCAGGGGAGACCTTCTTGCTCTCTCCAACTCCCTGCAGGGAGGCTGTAGCCAGGCAGAGGTTGGTCTCTTCTCCCAGGCAGCCAGCACCAGAACAAGAGGACACAGTCTCAGGCTGCGCCAGGGGAGGTTTAGGCTGGAGGTGAGGAGAAAGTTCTACCCAGAGAGAGTGATTGCCCATTGGGATGGGCTGCCTGGGGAGGTGGTGGAATCCCCATCCCTGGAGGTGTTCAGGAGGAGACTTGATGGGGTGCTTGGTGCCATGGGTTAGTTGATTAGGTGGGGCTGGATTAGTTGATAGGTTGGACTCGATGATCTTGAAGGGCTCTTCCAACCTGGTCTGTTGTGTTGTATCAGCGTTGCCCTGCAGCCCCCCTCCTGAGCAGCCCCTCTGACACTCTGCTCTGCTCCAGGGGACACACTGGGGAGCTTTTTCTAAACGTTGATGTTTGTCCCTGCTGCTGAGGATGGCTGGGGTTGGACTGCCTGCAGGGGCAGGTCCAGTTGTGCAATTAAATAGGCCATGCAAGGACCAGAGAGGTTGTCCCCGGGGTCACAGCTTGCTGAGAGCTCAGAACAACGCTGATGAAGCTCAAGTGGCTAATTGTGAGCAGCAGCCTCCAAATTGCCTCCGGCTGAAGCACCCCAGCGGGTGAGCCCAGCGTATTTTCACATGGATACAGCCTCGCTCGCAGGAGCAGGGAGCTGGAAAGCACCAGAGGAGAGCTCCCATTGGCTGGAAGGCAGTGAAAAGATTGGGGTTTCAGAAAGGATTACATCATAGTTCTGTGTGAGGATCCCTAGCTGCTGGAGCCCCTGCAAAAGCAAAGGGGCCCTGCAAGCAGGGCTGGAAACCTGCTGCCCCTGGGACCTGGGGCTGGCTGCTCAGCTGCTCTCACTGTGAGCTCCAGGGGCAGCTCCACTGTCCATGTAAGGAGTGGCAAAAGGAAACAGCCAGAGGAGACCTGAACTTCCAGGAAGAGGGAGAGGGAGAGAAGAGGGAGAGGGAGAGGGAGAGGAAGAGGAAGAGGAAGAGGAAGAGGAAGAGAAGAGAAGAGAAGAGAAGAGAAGAGAAGAGAAGAGAAGAGAAGAGAAGAGAAGAGAAGAGAAGAGAAGAGAAGAGAAGAGAAGAGAAGAGAAGAGAAGAGAAGAGAAGAGAAGAGAAGAGAAGAGAAGAGAAGAGAAGAGGAAGAGAGGTTCGGAGAGGAGAAGAAACCAGGTTGGAAGAGCCCTTCAAGATCATTGTGTCCAACCTATCACCCAGCACCACCTAATCAACTAACCCATGGCACCAAGCACCCCATCAAGACTCCTCCTGAACTCCCCCAGTGATGGTGACTCCACCACCTCCCTGGGCAGCCCATCCCAATGGGCAATCACTCTCTCTGTGTAGAACTTCCTCCTAACCTCCAGCCTAAACCTTCCCTGGCACAGCCTGAGACTGTGTCCTCTTGTTCTGGTGCTGGGTGCCTGGGAGAAGAGACCAACCCCCACCTGGCTCCAACCTCCCTTCAGGGAGTTGCAGAGAGCAAGAAGGTCTCCCCTGAGCCTCCTCTTCTGCAGGCTAAGCAACCCCAGCTCCCTCAGCCTCTCCTCCCAGGGCTGTGCTCCAGACCCCTCCCCAGCCTCATTGCCCTTCTCTGGACACGCTCCAGCAAGTCAACCTCCTTCCTAACCTGAGGGGCCCAGAACTGGACAGGAGTCCTTCACGGCAGGAAATCTTTGTGGTGCATTGTCTGCCCCAGCATTTCTGCCTGAGCTGTGTCCTGGGGCACCCCAAGAGGCACAGGGGAAGGTGCAGTTTCCTCTCTTTTGCAAGGGGAGGAAGGGCAGAGATGTTTATCCAAAATCCTCCCTGGGTAGCAACCTGAATGCACTGCAGGAGGACACTTGTGGGGAATAATCCTTGTTGCCCCTCCAAGGACTTGTATTTGATCCTGAAGGCCAGTTCCTAAGTGACATCTAGGCACCTCTTTGGCACCTGTTTAGCCCCTCATTAGCGCCTATTGAGGCACCTTTTCACCCTGCCACGGGCACCTGGCCGGCGCTGCTGGCTGTTAGCATCTTAGCCTCCAGGCCTAAAGTGCCTGAGATCAGGTAGAGGTTGGAGGTAGCTGTGCCTGAGATCAGGTAGAGGCTGGAGGTAGCTGTGCCTGAGATCAGGTAGAGGCTGGAGGTAGCTGTGCCTGAGATCAGGTAGAGGCTGGAGGTAGCTGTGCCTGAGATCAGGTAGAGGCTGGAGGTAGCTGTGCCTGAGATCAGGTAGAGGTTGGAGGTAGCTGTGCCTGAGATCAGGTAGAGGTTGGAGGTAGCTGTGCCTGAGATCAGGTAGAGGTTGGAGGTAGCTGTGCCTGAGATCAGGTAGAGGCTGGAGGTAGCTGTGCCTGAGATCAGGTATACATAGAATACATAGAATACATAGAATACATAGAATAAACCAGGTTGGAAGAGACCTTCAAGGTCATCGCGTCCAACCCATCAACCAATCCAACTCCGCCCAAGCAACTAACCCACAGCACCAAGCACCCTGTCAAGTCTCCTCCTGAACACCTCCAGTGATGGCGACTCCACCACCTCCCCAGGCAGCCCATTCCAATGTGCAATCACTCTCTCTGTATAGAACTTTTTTCTAACATCCAGCCTGTATCTCCCTTGGCGCAGCCTGAGACTGTGTCCTCTTGTTCTGGTACTGCTTGCCTGGGAGAAGAGACCAACATCCGTCTGTCTACAACCTCCCTTCAGGTAGTTGTAGAGAGTAATAAGGTCACCCCTGAGTCTCCTCTTCTCCAGGCTAAGCAACCCCAGCTCCCTCAGCCTCTCCTCGTAGGGCTTATGTTCCAAACCCCTCACCAACTTTGTTGCCCTTCTCTGGACACCTTCCAGCAAGTCAACCTCCTTCCTAAACTGAGGAGCCCAGAACTGGACACAGGACTCGAGGTGCGGCCTAACCAGTGCAGTGTCCAGGGGCAGAATGACCTCCCTGCTCCTGCTGGCCACACTGTTCCTGATGCAGGCCAGGATGCCCTTGGCCCTCTTAGCTGCCTGGGCACACTGCAGGCTCATGTTCAGTCTACCATCGACCAGCACCCCCAGGTCCCTCTCAGCCTGACTGCTCTCCAGCCACTCTGACCCCAGCCTGTAGCTCTGCATGGGGTTGCTGTGGCCAATGTGCAGAACCCGGCACTTGGATGTGTTAAATCTCAGGTTAAATCTCAGGTAGAGGCTGGAGGTAGCTGTGCCTGAGATCAGGTAGAGGCTGGAGGTAGCTGTGCCTGAGATCAGGTAGAGGTTGGAGGTAGCTGTGCCTGAGATCAGGTAGAGGTTGGAGGTAGCTGTGCCTGAGATCAGGTAGAGGCTGGAGGTAGCTGTGCCTGAGATCAGGTAGAGGTTGGAGGTAGCTGTGCCTGAGATCAGGTAGAGGTTGGAGGTAGCTGTGCCTGAGATCAGGTAGAGGCTGGAGGTAGCTGTGCCTGAGATCAGGTAGAGGTTGGAGGTAGCTGTGCCTGAGATCAGGTAGAGGCTGGAGGTAGCTGTGCCTGAGATCAGGTAGAGGCTGGAGGTAGCTGTGCCTGAGATCAGGTAGAGGTTGGAGGTAGCTGCGAGACCCCTGCCTAGAGCCTCCCTAAGCCCTTGCTAAGCGGGTGGTGCCAGGCAGGACCAAGCAGGGCAGTGCTGCTGGGGTGTGTGACTGTGGCTGGGCAGAGCATCCTCCTTCTGCAAGGTCCCAGAAGCTCCAGAAGACACTGGGAATGCCTCTGCATCACACTGCTCTCCTGTGCAGTGCCTGCATCCCTTTCTTCTCTCTGCTCCCAGGGTCTGGCTTTGAGGGCATCATTTTCACCCCCCACCTTGCCCCTCCTGGCTTTCCTCCTCACTTCTGGCTCTAAAAGTTGCAGCCACTCTCTTTTTGTCAACTGAAGTGCAGGGCCCCTGCCAGCCCCCAAAGGAAAAGGTTCTGAGGGACAGCAAGGCAGGCAGGCAAGCAGCCCCCTGAGGAGACACCCCCCCAGCCCCCTGAGGAGACACCCCCCCAGCCCCTTGAGACTCCCCCCAGCCCCTTGAGCCTTTCCTCCAGAGTTCTGAGTGAGCCCCCCTGTGCTCCAGGGCAGCTCAGCTGCCAGCAGACCATTCCTGCTGTGGAGGAGATTGGTGGTGGCATAGCAAAGCTGATGGCACTGAGCACTCTGCTGCTTGCCTTCACAGCCAGCTCCTGCCAGGCTCTGGAGGAATCACAGAAGCATTCAGGTTGGAAAAGAGCCTCAGGATCACCAGGTCCATCCCAGAACCCTGCTCTGCAAGGCTCACCCCTAAACCACAGCCCCAAGCACCACAGCCAAACCACCTTCAAACACAGCCAGGCTTGGGGACTCCACCACCTCCCTGGGCAGCACTTTCCAATCCCTGACCACTCTTGTTCATCTTCTAAACCTCCTCAGTGGCAGCTTGAGGCCATTCCCTCTTGTTCTGTCACTAATTACCTGTGAGCAGAGACGAGCAGCAGCCTCTCCACAATCCAGCCAGCATGGATTTAGGAAGGGCAGCTCCTGCCTGACCAACCTGATCTCCTTCCATGCCCAGTGACTGCCTGGTGGCTGTGGGGCAGGCTGTGGATGGAGTCTGCCTGCACTTTGCCACCATCCCCCACAGCAAACTCCTGGCCAAGCTGTCAGCCCCTGGCTTGGGCAGCAGCTCTCTGAGCTGGGTGAGGAACTGGCTGGAGGCTGAGCCCAGAGAGTGGTGGTGAATGGTGCCACAGCCAGCTGGCAGCCAGGCACCAGTGCTGTGCCCCAGGGATCAGTGCTGGGCCCCAGCCTGTTCAATATCTTCATTGATGATCTGGAGGAGGGCATGGAGTCCATCAGCAGTAAATTTGCTGACGACACCAAGCTGGGGGCAGGAGTTGATCTGTTAGAGGGTAAGGAGAGCTCTGCAGAGGGACCTTGCCAGGCTGGATGGGTGGGAAGGAGGCCAAGGGCAGGAGATTTAATAAGGCTAAGTGCCAGGTGCTGCACATTGGCCACAGCAACCCCAGGCAGTGCCACAGGCTGGGGTCAGAGTGGCTGAGAGCAGCCAGGCAGAGAGGGACCTGGGGGTGCTGGTTGATAGTAGCTGAACAGGAGCCAGCAGTGTGCCCAGGTGGCCAAGAAGGCCAAGGGCATCCTGGCCTGCATCAGGAAGAGTGTGGCCAGCAGGAGCAGGGAGGTCATTGTGCCATGTGCTCAGCACTGCTCAGGCCACACCTTGAGTCCTGTGTCCAGTTCTGGGCCCCTCAGTTTAGGAAAGAGGTTGAGCTGCTGGAAGGTGTCCAGAGAAGGGCAACAAAGCTGGGGAGGGGTCTGGAGCACAGCCCTGGGAGGAGAGGCTGAGGGAGCTGGGGTTGCTTAGCCTGGAGAAGAGGAGGCTCAGGGGAGACCTTCTTGCTCTCTCCAACTCCCTGAAGGGAGGTTGTAGCCAGGTGGGGGTTGGTCTCTTCTCCCAGGCAGCCAGCACCAGAACAAGAGGACACAGTCTCAAGCTGTGCCAGGGGAGGTTTAGGCTGGAGGTGAGGAGAAAGTTCTACAGAGAGAGTGATTGCCCATTGGAATGGGCTGCCTGGGGAGGTGGTGGAATCCCCATCCCTGGAGGTGTTCAGGAGGAGCCTTGATGGGGTGCTGGGTGCCATGGGTTAGTTGTTTGGGTGGTGTTGGATTGGTTGATGGGTTGGACTTGATGATCTTGAAGGGCTCTTCCAACCTGGTCTATTCTGTTCTATTCTATTCTATCTCCCTTCAGGCAGCTGTAGACAGCCAGGAGGTCTCCCCTCAGCCTCCTCTGTTTCACACTACCCATCCCCAGCTCCTTCAGTCTCTCTCCATCAGATTTCTTCTCCAGGCCCTTCCCAGCTTCCTTGCCCTGCTCTGCCCTGGCTCCAGCACCTCCACATCTCTCTTGGAGTGAGATGCCCAAAGCTGGACACAGCACTGGAGGTGTGGCTGGAACAGCTGGGTTGCTGGTCACTGTGTGGCTTGCTGGTCAGCAGTGCTCAGGAGGGGGGGAGGTTGGGGCAGGTGGTGGCAGGAAGGGGAATGTCTTTGTGGTGGATCTCACAGCCTCTGCTGCCACTTGTTCAGGAGGGCCTGGGCTGAGCGTTGGTGTTGAGAGCAGCGGCAGCGGATGCCAGGCTCTCTGCTGAGGGTAGCTCTGCATCCAGCTCCTTTAGAGAGGAGCAAAGCCTGTGTTGAAACGATGGGAGGCTCAGGAGGAGTGTCAGCAGCGTCACAGTGAGAAGGATGTTCCCACCACCATTTGCACAGCCTGTTCTGGGGGGTGCTGCTGGAGCTCACCGATCCAGCGCTGCTACCAGCAGGCTCATGCTGTGCTGCCAGCGTGCAGCAGCACCTGGAGGCAGGCAGAGCCAGGCAAGAATGCTGGGACTCCTGAAGACTCAGTCTGGAGCCAGGGCTCCTGCCACACACGGGGGGTCTGCCCTGAGAGATGCAGGGCTGGCAGCCCTGAAGGGGCAGAGCCCCCTGCCTCGGGATGGCCTGATGCCCCCTGGAGCTGGCAGACAGGCTCGTGCTTGCTTGAAAGCCCTGCCCACTGCTTAAGGAAAGGAATGAATAAAAGAGCAGTTCTCCTGAGCACTCTGAGGCACAGCCTCTAGAAATCCCTCACCTCATTCCCCCCTTGAGGACACAGCCATTCCAGCATCCTTTGACAGCCAATGGTCCTTATGCCGTTGGCTAAAGTTAGGCTCCGTGGGCTTATGTGTTAGGCATTCATCCTCTCCGGGCTCCTCTGCCAAGCTGCAGAGGGCTGATGTCTCAGGAGAGCCATCTGAGTCCTCCCCCACAGCAGTTCTTTGCTGCCAGCAAACTCTGGGAGAACCTGGGGCCTCCTCAACTTGTGGATGAATGCTGGGGAGAGAAGGGCTAAGCGTGGGAGCCAACAGCAGCAGGCAGAGATCTCCATGGGCTGGAAGAGCTCAGGGGCCAAGAGCAGCTCTGTGATGGGTGAAGACAATAACTTCTGCCAGTCTGAGTTCAGAAAAGCTGGACCTGGAGCTGGAGGGCTTTGCAGAGGGCACCCCAGGAGCCAGCAGGAGCTGCTAAGCCGCTGGCGCTGGCTCCATCCCTGGCTCCTGTGCACTCCGCTCCCACAGGGCTCCAGCTCCTGCCAGCACGGTGCCCCTGCCCAGTGGCTTTCCTGCTGGGGTCACTCTTAATGCTGCTTCCTGCACAAAGCTGGGCCCCTTCACATCTGAGAGTGTTAGGAGATGACAGAGTTGCCCCTAGCTCTGCCCCTCACTCCCTGCTTGCCTCCAGGTGAATCACCTGACAGCCTCCCCAGCAGTAAAAGGCAGAGGGACACCACTTCTCTGAGAGCCTGGGAAACACAGGGGTGCTGAGCTTCCAGCACTGCTCTCCAGGGATGCTCAGGTGGCCACAGCAGCAGACCTGCCCTCCAGACTAAAGTTCCACCAAGAAAAGGAATGGGATCAAAGGAGAGGCTGACAGGCCAGAAGGCAAACCTGATGGGGCTTGGCTCTGCTGACTTCAGCAGGCTGGCCCCAGGCAGCAGCTGCCAAGCTTGGTGAGCTGCATGGAGTGGATGCAGCTGGAGCTGCCTGCAGTGTTCTGTTAGGATGGGTTCCCAGCAGTCAGCTTTCATGGCTGTTCTCTGCTGCTTTGGGGGGTAATTATTACTGTCTTAATCAGAGAGAGGGGGGAAAAAGCAACCCAAGAAACCCAAACTTCCACAAGCTCTGCAATGTTGTGCACCCTCCAGCAGCAGCATCTTGGAACTGTGATTTCTGGGGCTTCCACCTTCTCTGGCTCCAGAGCTCCTGCCAGCCACTGCCCTGGAGCCAGGAAACAGAATACAGAACCAACCAGGCTTTGAGCTCATCCAGTCCAGCCTCTCCCCCAGCACCATCTGATCAACTCAACCATGGCACCAAGGGCCTCAGCCAGGCTCTTCCTAAACACCTCCAGGGATGGGGACTCCACCACCTCCCTGGGCAGCACATCCCAATGGCCAATCTCTCTTGCTGGCAAGAACTTCTTCCTAATATCCAGCCTAAACCTCCCCTAGCACAGTCTGAGACTGTGTCCTCTTGTTCTGGTGCTGCTTGCCTGGGAGAAGAGACCAACCCCCACCTGGCTACAACCTCCCTTCAGGGAGTTGGAGAGAGCAATGAGGTCTCCCCTGAGCCTCCTCTTCTGCAGGCTAAGCAACCCCAGCTCCCTCAGCCTCTCCTCCCAGGGCTGTGCTCAAGGCCTCTCCCCAGCCTTGTTGCCCTTCTCTGGACACCTTCCAGCAGCTCAACCTCTTTCCTAACCTGAGGAGCCCAGAACTGGACACAGGACTCCAGGTGTGGCCTCACCAGTGCTGAGCACAGGGCACAATGACCTCCCTGCTCTGGCAGGCCAGGCTGCCCTTGGCCTTCTTGGCCACCTGGGCACACTGAGGATCCACACTGCAGTTGCTGAGGTTCCCTGTGCATCATTTCTCTGGCTCAGGTGCTGCTGTGGCATTTAGCTGCCTGCTGGGCCACAGTTGCATCAGCTGGAGCAAAGATGCCCAGGCTCTGCTCAGGGATGGCCAAGGACAGCACAAGGGGCACTGGGGGCAGGCTGGAGCAGAGGAGGTGCCAGGGGAACAGAAGGGAAACCTTTGTGAGGGTGCTGGAGCCTGGAGCAGGCTGCCCAGAGAGGTTGTGGAGTCTTCTGCTCTGGAGCCTTTCCATCCCCCCCTGGATGTGTTCCTGTGTGAGCTGCCCTGGGTGCTCTGCTCTGGCAGGGGGCTTGGGCTGGATGACCTCTGGAGGTGCCTCCCAGCCCCTAACATTCTGTGATTTAGGCTTTCTCCTGACAAAATGTCTCCTTTCTGAGATATTTACCTTTCTTCAGCTTCAGGCTCCATCAGGCTTTCTCTGACAGCCACTAGAGTGATTTGGCCAGGATGGTGGCACCTGGTGCCTGGAAGCAAGCCTACAGCTCTCTCTTCTGCTGCAGAAGACATCTGCTAGCCTTCCCAAGAGCAGAAGCTGCTCTGCCTGTTCCCAAGTGCAGTTTCTATGGCCACTTTCAGTGCTGGGTCTCCACTGAGCATGCCAGCACATGTTACACGAAGCAATATGCTGAGCACATAGCAAAATGCTCCCCAGAGCCACTGCTCAATGGCCAAAAGGAAACATCAGCACGGGGCAGCCTCTGCCCTGGGAACATGCACCAAGAGAGAATCACTGAGCAGGAGCAGCAGCACTCAAAAAGCCCTGCAAGCAAGCTGAGAACAAAACCCCACACAGTGGGGGGGGGGAGCACTTGCAGCTCCTCTGTCCAGATGGGCTAAAAATGGAATTGCCAAAGCTTTTATTAGTAGCAGCAGTGAGAGATGAAAACTGATGTCAGGCATGCAATTTATTATTGAAAGGCTGTGCAGAATTTAGAGCTGCTGCCTGATAGATGTGAGGAGTTGTCTAGAATGGAGCAGGGGAACTGGGGGGAGGAAGGCAGCAGAAGGAAATGATCTTCACTTCATAAAGGGACCCTGGGACAGAAGCAAGTGACAAATCTGTCAGGAAGGACTGGAAGGAGGTTGAGGCAAAGAATGGTTTGGGTTGGAAGGGACCTCTCCAGGGGCCATCCAGTCCAACCCCCTGCACTCAGCAGGGACATCCTCCCCTACAGCAGGCTGCTCACAGCCTCACCTTGAATAGCTCCAGGCAGGAGGCCTCAACCACCTCCCTGGGCAACCTCCTGCAGTGTCCCAGCAGCCTCCTGCTGCAGAACTTGCTGCTCACATCCAATCTCAATCTGCTCTGCTCTCATTCCAAACCATTGCCCCTGCTCCTGTCCCTGCAGGCCTTTGCCAACAGTCCCTCTGCAGCCTTCTTGTAGCCCCCTTCAGGTCCTGGCAGGCTGCTCTTAGGGCTGCCTGGAGCCTTCTCTTCTCCAGGCTGAACACCCCCAGCTCCCTCAGCCTGGCCTCCTGCAGAGCTGCTCCAGCCCCTGACCATCTTGGTGGCCTCCTCTGGAGCCTCTCCATCAGCTCCATGTCCTTGCTGTGCTGAGGGCTCCAGAGCTGGACACAGCCCTGCAGGAGAGGTCTCACAGAGCACAGCAGAGGGGCAGAATCCTCTCTCTCCATCTCTGGCCACACTGCTTTGGATGCAGCCCAGGCTGCCCTTGGCCTTCTGTGCTGCCAGCTCACACTGCTGGCTCCTGTCCAGCTTCTCAGCCACCAGCACCCCAAGCCCTTCTCTGCAGGGCTGCTCTCAATCTCACCCTCCCCCAGCCTGGACTGATCTTTAAGGTCTCTTCCAAGCCAAACCATTCAATGAGTCTCTGGGACACAAGGTTTAGTATCTACACAGTGATCCATGTCCTGTGTGTCTCTCACTTAGCCTGGCCATTTGCTATGGAGTGTGCTGCTGAAGGCCATGGTTTAGCCTTGGGAGAGTTGGATATTCCTCCCCCAGCCTGGACTGATCTGGAGTGATCCCAGAGATCCTTCAAGGTACAGGACCTTGCACTTTGCTTTCTCAGCCAGCTCTCCAGCCTGGCCAGGTGCCTCTGGATGCCTCCATCCTGTCCTTCAGACTGAGCAACCACAGCACTCAGCTTGGTGTCACCTGCAGACCTGCTGAGGGGGCCTCAGTCTCACTCTCTGTGCCATTGATGAAGATGTTGAACAGCCCTGGTCCCAGTACAGAGCCTTGAGGGACACCACTTGTCACCCATCTCCACCTGGACATTGAGCTGTTGACCACTACCCTCTGGATGCCACCACCCAGCCAATTCCTTGCCCACTGGACAGCTCCCCCATCAAATCCACATCTCTCCTGCTTAGAGAGCAGGGTGCTGAAGGGAGAAAAGTGTGGCTGAAGAGATCATCTATCTCACTGGAGATAAAATGAGCAGGAAGGCTATTTCTAGATGGCTGATAATTGTGACCTGAGGAATGGCTCCTGCTTATAAATGAAAAGGGAGAGCAATTGGCTCTGTTAATAATGGAACATTGTACTTAAAAAATCAGGAACTCACTGTGCCTCTGCTCTGGGTGTTGTCAGGCTGGGCAGTGTTGCCTGTGAGATGTGGAGCCATTTGAATGTTTCATGTGGGACAGAAATAGTCACAGAGTCACAGAGTGGTTTGGGCTGGAAGGGACCTTCAAGCTCAGCCATTTCCAGCCCCCTGCCCTGGGCAGGGACACCTCCCACCAGCCCAGGCTGCTCAAGGCCTCATCCAGCCTGGCCTTGAACACCTCCAGGCAGGAGGCAGCCACAGCCTCCCTGGGCAGCCTGTGCCAGAGTCTACCCATCCTCACTCAACAATTTCTCCTTCATCTCCAGTCTCAGTCTCTCCTCTCCCAGCTCAAAGCCATTGTCCCTCAGCCTGGCACTCTCAGCCCTTGTCCAAAGTCCCTCCCCAGCTCTCCTGGAGCCCCTTCAGGTGCTGCAAGGCTGCTCTGAGGTCTCCCTGGAGCCTTCTCTTCTCCAAGGTGATCTTTTTTTTCCCAAGACATCAAAGCAAGAAGCAAGAAAGGCCCTAGGTTTCCTTGGGAACCTGTGAGTGTCTGATGTGGAGACCTGAGGCAAGTCTGGGGTTTGTTGTGAGTGTTTGCCACAGCTCAGCATTTCTGCCGGAGGTGCCTGTAGCCACCTTGCCTTACACCTTCCCCCTGTGCTCTCCTGGAGCTGCACTGGGCTGGGGCACAGCAAACTGCAGGGGGGTTGGACTCTGTCTTAGGAGGCAGCTCTTCAGTGCCAGGGTGGGCAGACTCTGGAGCAGGCTGTGCAGAGAGGCTGTGAATGCCTCTTGCCTTGGGGCATTCAAAGCCAGATTGGATGAGGAGCATCCAATCTTGAGCAGCTGAGTCTGGTTGAGAGGCCTCCCTGCCCATGGCAGGAGGTTGGAGGAGGTGAGCTCTGAGGTCCCTTCCAGCCTGAGCCCTTCTAGGATTCAATGAAACCTCCCCTCAGGGCCTGAAGTGTTGCCTGCCTGCCTGCCTGCCTTTGTAGACTCCTTGTGGAACCTCCCAGGAGCAAGGTACCACAGCAGAACATGGAGAAATGGAACCCAGGCAGGTCTCTCAGCTCACAGTGGGCTTGCCAGTGCCCTCCTGTTCTCTCCCAGGGCTCTTCCTTGGCTTTTAATGATTTGTCATTTATCTGGAGCTTTCAAAGGATGAGACTCAGACAATTTGCCCCTGTGTCCTACTCTGCCTTTGCAAACCTTTGCCAAGCAGCTCTCCTCGAGCAAGTTCTTCATTTTACCCTGCCTGTACACACTTCTGTGTCTTCCTTTAAGCATTCTTCTGCATCCCTGCTGATTTTAGCTGTTAGATGCTCATCATTCTTAGCTTCTGCTGAGCAGGGTGCTCATTCTCAGCTCTCAGTCACTCTCAAGCTTGTGTTTCCCTAATGCTTGTTTCCCCTTTCCCTGAAACCTTCCCTGCTTTCCTATTGCTTTCTAGCTGTCAGTCCCCTGGTGTCTTTAGAGGCCTGGTGGCACCATGGCATGAAGAAGGGGATCAGCCTGACCCTCATGGAGTCTTTGGGTTGCTCAGCCCTTGAGCTAATGTCTTTCATATTTGGCTGTCCATTGCCATCTCCCAGCAGAATTCTGCAGCCACTTAGTCCACTTCCTGGGTTCCTGGTGGCTTTGTTCCTCTGTTTGCAGAGAGCAGGGTGCAGAGCCTGAGCACTGTAAGCTGAAACCCTGACACTCCTGGTGCCATTGTGGCAGGGCTGTCTCAAACCTTCCAGTCTGGGCTGAGCCCTGCTGGCTTCGTGCTGTGATCCATAGCCAATTCTCTCTGAAGCTCTCCACCTTGCCTTTTGCTTCTTCCTCTGTCTGCCTTGCAAGGAGCACCTCTGAGAGAAGAGGTGAGGCATTCCTCCTGTGGAAAGCTGGGCAGGGACTGCTCTTCAGAGGGCACAGCACTAGCAGAAGGGAGATGGTGGTCAGGCCTTTGAGTTGGGTAGGAGCTATGGATGCCAGCTCTCGCTTTGGCTGCTGCTGCTGTGCAGGCAGAAGGTCCTCCAGTGGCTCACCAAGAGACATGGCTTTCAGGCTAGCTGAGAACAGGGAGCTCTGCTCTGGCACTGAGGGCACACTGCAAGACTCAAACCCACATTCAATTTGTAGAGAGCAAGAACAAAGTCACAAAAGGCTCCAAAGGGACGTGAAACCCAGTGAGTGGCTGTGCCCCCAGTGGCAAGGTTGAAACAGCAGGACAGAGCATGAGGGAGGATCTTGTGCCAGGAGAGAGGAGACCAGCAGTGTCCAAAGGCATGAGCAACAAAAGGGACACATCTCTTCATAACACTGAACAGTGACTCTGTGACACGAGTGAGTGTCAGCTAATGCTCCTGGAGTCCCTGCAAGGAAAGGGTGCTCCCATTGCTTAGATGCAGCTGATGAAGCAACTTACCCATGGCCACAGTTCTATGGCTGTGATTAGATCCCATGACCTTCTGCCTCCATACCCTCTACTCTAGGCCATAGTTCCAGTGCTGAACAAATGTGTGCAGGAAATGCTGACTTGCCATCATAAATAGAACCAGAGCTGCTCCAGCTGGGGCACACTGGCACAGGGAACCCAAATCTGCTCTGGCAGCCAGAGCAAAGCAGAAGGACCAAGCCTCTGAACAGCTCAGGAGACTGAACAACAACAAATGCAGTTGAGGGTGCTGGGGGAAGGACACAAAAGCACCAAAACATTTGCTCTGCAGAGCTGAGCTGGACCACAAGCAAGCCAGGAAATTGTACTTAGGATAAGAACTATGAGTGATGCAGAGATGGCTCTGAGTGAGGCTGAGCAGAGGGCTGGAGCACCTCTCCTGTGAGCACAGACTGCAGGAGTTGGGGCTGTTCAGGCTGGAGAAGAGAAGGCTCCCAGGTGACCTCATTGTGGCCTTCCAGGATCTGAAGGGGGCTCCAAGAAGGCTGGGGAGGGACTGCTCAGGATCTCAGGCAGTGATAGGCCTAGGGGGAATGGAATGAAGCTGGAGGTGGGGAGATTCAGGCTGGAGGGGAGGAGGAAGTTCTTCCCCATGAGAGTGGTGAAGCCCTGGAATGGGTTGTCCAGGGAGGTGGTTGTGGCCCTGTCCCTGGAGGTGTTTAAGGCCAGGCTGGCTGAGGCTCTGGCCAGGCTGATCTAGTGTGGGGTGTCCCTGCCCATGGCAGGGGGGCTGGAACTGGATGATCCTTGTGGTCCCTTCCAACCCTGACTGATTCTGTGATCTTCTCATTTAATGAGCTGTGTGACTTACACTGACAGAGAGAAACAGAAATCACAGAATGGTTTGGCTTGGAAGGGACCTCCAGAGGCCATCCAGCCCAACCCCCTGCACTCAGCAGGGACATCCTCCCCTGCAGCAGGCTGCTCACAGCCTTCTCCAGCCTCACCTTCAACAGCTCCAGGCATGGAGCCTCAACCACCTCCCTGGGCAACCTCCTGCAGGGTCCCAGCAGCCTCCTGCTGCAGAACTTGTTCCTCTCAACCAATCTCAATCTGCTCTGCTCTCATTCCAAACCATTGCCCCTGGGCCTGTCCCTGCAGGCCTTTGCCAACAGTCCCTCTGCAGCCTTCTTGTAGCCCCCTTCAGGTCCTGGCAGGCTGCTCTTAGGGCTGCCTGGAGCCTTCTCTTCTCCAGGCTGAACACCCCCAGCTCCCTCAGCCTGGCCTCCTGCAGAGCTGCTCCAGCCCCTGACCATCTTGGTGGCCTCCTCTGGAGCCTCTCCATCAGCTCCATGTCCTTGCTGTGCTGAGGGCTCCAGAGCTGGACACAGCCCTGCAGGAGAGGTCTCAAAGAGCAGAGCAGAGGGGCAGAATCCTCTCTCTCCATCTCTGGCCACACTGCTTTGGATGCAGCCCAGGCTGCCCTTGGCCTTCTGTGCTGCCAGCTCACACTGCTGGCTCCTGTCCAGCTTCTCCCCCACCAGCACCCCAAGCCCTTCCCTGCAGGGCTGCTCTCAATCTCATCCTCCCCCCAGCCTGGCCTTATCTTTAAGGTCTCTTCCAAGCCAAACCATTCAATGAGTCTCTGGGACACAAGGTTTAGTATCTACACAGTGATCCATGTCCTGTGTGTCTCTCACTTAGCCTGGCCATTTGCTATGGAGTGTGCTGCTGAAGGCCATGGTTTAGCCTTGGGAGAGTTGGATATTCAAGGCCTGGCTGGAGAAGGCTGTGAGCAGCCTGCTCTAGTGGAGGATGTCCCTGCTGGCTGCAGGGGGGTTGGACTGGATGCCCTTTGGAGGTTCCTTCCAACCCAAACCCTTCTATGGTGCTATGGTTCTGTGATTTACTGCTCGCAATAGTGAAGCAGAGCCTGGTCTGTAAGTGCTGTCCCAGCAGAGCCATCCCTGGGGACAGGGCAAAGACTAAGGCTGATTTTTAATGTGATGATGATAGTGTCTGATCCACCCAAACAGTTGTGCTTGACCATTGCAGTGAGGTTATCAGGCAGGACCCAGAGGCAGGGAATTGGAAGGTATTTCAGTGTAAGGCTTTTAAGGATCTGAATTTCTTTTCTTGCCCAGGCATGGTAGCTCCTTCCAAACTCCTGTTGGGCTGGGAAGAACTTCCAACACCAACCCTGAGAGCAGGGGAGCCCTGCTGATAGGGAAACACACACAGATGAGCACTTAGCCCTCCTGAGTGTGCTTGGCCAAGCAGTGCTTGTGTCAGAGTGTGCAGAACTGCTGGCTAAGGAGCTTGCTAAAGATCAGCATATTGCTGTCTGGTAACCCCAGGACCTGGGAGTCCTGCTGGGTAACAAGTTACCCATGGGGCAGCAATGTGCCCTGGGGGCCAAGAAGGCCAAGGGGGTCCTGGGGTGTATTAAGAAGAGTGTGTGCAGCAGAGCCAGGGAGGTTCTCCTCCCCCTCTGCTCTGCCCTGGGGAGACCTCACCTGGAATACTGCATCCAGCTCTGGGCTGCCCAGCTCAGGAGGGACAGGGATCTGCTGGAGAGAGTCCAAGGGAGGGCTCCAAGGATGCTGAAGGGACTGCAGCACTGCCTGGGGAGGAGAGGCTGAGAGCCCTGGGGCTGTTCAGTCTGCAGGGGAGAAGACTGAGGGGGGACTTAATCAATGTCTATCAATATCTGAGGGCTGGGGGTCAGGAGGGAGGGAACAACCTCTGCTCAGCTGCACCCTGGGATAAGGGCAAGGGGCAATGGATATGAACTCCAGCACAGGAGATTCCACCTCAACATGAGGAGGAACTTCTGCCCTGTGAAGAAGAAGGCTGCCCAGAGAGGTTGTGGAGTCTCCTTCTCTGGAGCCTTCCCAGCCCTGTCTGGATGTGTTCCTGTGTGCCCTGTGCTGGGTTCCATGCTCCTGCTCTGGCAGGGGGGGTTGGACTGGATGATCTCTTTGGGTGCCTTCCAAGCCCTGACATGCTGTGGGCTGTGCTCTTACCTCCTCTGCCCGGTTAATTGTGGCCGGTGGTTGTTTCATTGCTCTGTTTTGTTTCTCCTGTCGCTGTTCTGTGTAAAGAATCACCTCACCACAGTCCTGTTTTTGTAATAAAGTGGATTTTTCTGAAATATCTGAACTGTCAGTGGTGATGTGTAGGACTCCAGGTGCTCCTGCTCATGGTACTGTGGAAGGAGATGACTTTAAATACGGGGCCCAGGTTTACTTCAAGTGCAACGCAGGGTACAGCTTGCAAGGCAGCCGGGTGGCCTCCTGCCAGCTCGATGGGATTTGGTCAGCACCTCAGCCTCACTGTGGTAAGGTCACTTTAAGTTCTCTTTCTTCTGAACTGTTTCAGCCAATGCCTCCCTGTGGAGCTCCAGTATCCCACTCTGCTGTGGAGCGTGGCAGCTCCCTGCCATAACCTGATGCTCTTTTCTCTTCCTTCTCCTCTAAGAAGCAGCAGGGGTTCTTTGGAGGCCAGGCCTGGGAGGCTTCCTTGCCCAAAGGGCTGGCTGAAGCATGAAATGACTGCAAAACTGTCTCCTCAAAGCCTTCAGGCCTGCATGCTTCTTGCAGGAAGGTGGAGAATGTCTGGGACCAAACCCAAGGGAGAGGCTTTGTGCCGCAGGGAATGGCTGCTGCCATGACTGTGTACCCCTGAGACCTGCTCTGCAGATGGCTGCTGTGCCCCACAGCAGACTGCTGGCCAAGCTGTCAGCCCCTGGCTGGGACAGCAGCTCTCTGAGCTGGGTTAGGAACTGGCTGGAGGCTGAGCCCAGAGAGTGGTGGTGAATGGTGCCACAGCCAGCTGGCAGCCAGGCACCAGTGGTGTGCCCCAGGGATCAGTGCTGGGCCTCAACCTGTTCAGTATCTTGATTGATGATCTGGAGGAGGGGATGGAGTCAGTCATCAGCAAGTTTGAAGATGACACCAAGCTGGGGGCAGATGTTGGTCAGTTAGAGGGCTGAAGGGCTCTGCAGAGGGACCTCGACCGACTGGACAGAGGCCAACAGGATGGCATTCAACAAGCCCAAGTGCCAGGGGCTGTACTTTGGCCACAGCAACCCCAGGCAGAGCTACAGGCTGGGGGCAGAGTGGCTGAGAGCTGCCAAACAGAGAGGGACCTGGGGGTGCTGATTGACAGCTGCCTGAACATGAGCCAGCAGTGTGCCCAGGTGGCCAAGAAGGCCAAGGGCATCCTGGCCTGCAGCAGGAAGAGTGTGGCCAGCAGGAGCAGGGAGGTCATTGTGCCCTGTGCTCAGCACTGCTGAGGCCACACCTTGAGTCCTGTGTCCAGTTCTGGGCTCCTCAGGTTAGGAAAGAGGTTGAGCTGCTGGAAGGTGTCCAGAGAAGGGCAACAAAGCTGGGGAGGGGTCTGGAGCACAGCCCTGTGAGGAGAGGCTGAGGGAGCTGGGGTTGCTTAGTCTGGAGAAGAGGAGGCTCAGGGGTGACCTTCTTGCTCTCTCCAACTGCCTGAAGGGAGGTTGTAGCCAGCTGGGGGTTGGTCTCTTCTCCCAGGCACCCAGCACCAGAACAAGAGGACAGTCTCAAGCTGTGCCAGGGGAGGTTTAGGCTGGAGGTGAGGAGAAAGTTCTTCACAGAGCGAGTTGTTCGCCATTGGGATGTGCTGCCCAGGGAGGTGGTGGAGGTGTTCAAGAGGGGATTGGATGTGGCACTTGGTGCCACACTCAATATATGACAGCAAGGCAAGGACAGCACAGATTGCTGCAAGCTGATCCCTGACAGCAAGAAAATACTCATCTAGATGGACCTCTGGCAGAAGGGAAGTTGTGAGCAGGAGAGTCCAGGAGCAAAGGGACAGGAAAGGATGCCCTGAGGGACTCAAGGATCTTATAGGTCTTTTCCAACAGAAACAGAATCACTGTTCTGTGGTTCCTGTAG
This sequence comes from Dryobates pubescens, assembly GCF_014839835.1. Lineage (NCBI taxonomy): Eukaryota > Metazoa > Chordata > Aves > Piciformes > Picidae > Dryobates > Dryobates pubescens. The sequence continues at coordinate 1,426,904 of NC_071616.1, forward strand.
CCTTTAGCTGCTACCAAGTTGTCAGTCTCTTGAGGTTCACCAGTGAGAGAGCCTGTGGGGTACAGAGAAGAAAAATGGAGCCAAATTAAGAGGAATAGAATAGAATAGAATAGAATAGAATAGAATAGAATAGAATAGAATAGAATAGAATAGAATAGAATAGAATAGAATTAACCAGGTTGGAAGAGACCTTGGAGATCATCAAGGGCAACCTCTCACCCAACACCATCTGATCAACTAACCCATGGCACCAAGCACCCCATCCAGTCTCCTCCTAAACACCTCCAGGGTTGAGGACTCCACCACCTCTCTGGGCAGCACATTCCAGTGGCAAATTTCTCTTTCTATGAAGAACTTCTTCCTAACATCCATCCTAAACCTCCCCTGGCACAGCTAGAGACTGTGTCCTCTTGTTCTGGGGCTGGCTGCCTGGGAGAAGAGATCAACCTCCAGCTGGCTACAACCTCCCTTCAGGGAGTTGGAGAGAGCAAGAAGGTCTCCCCTGAGCCTCCTCTTCTCCAGGCTAAGCAACCCCAGCTCCCTCAGCCTCTCCTCACAGGGCTGTGCTCCAGACCCCTCCCCAGCCTTGTTGCCCTTCTCTGGACACCTTCCAGCAGCTCAAAGTCCTTCTTAAACTGAGGGGGAGGAGGAGACAGGGCTCTGCTTCTCCCTTGCTCCTGCTTGAAGGCAAGTCCTGTTTGTCTCCAGAATGGGACTCATGGAGAAGTATTTGAGTGCATATATATATATATAACCTTCAGTATCTGCTGAAGTGCAGTGTGATTAAGGAAAGCACTGAAATATGTGCTTAGCTTGAAGCCTGCACTCAAGGTGAAGAGCTCCTCACTGAGCTTGCACTGCTGCAGATAGCTCTGTGCTTACAGCTGGGGCTGGCTCTGCCTGCTGACAGCAGGAGCTGGAGCAGGACAGGGCCATCCCTGTGCCCTGCAACTGTGCTGATTCCACAGCCGTGGAACTGCTCTGTTCCATGGGGGTGAGCTTGTGAAGTGAGGCCCAGCAGGCAGTGAGGCTGGAGCCAGGATGTGGAGAAGTCATTTCTGGTCAGTTACAGAATTGTCAGTGTTGGAAGGGACCTCAGTGATCATCCACTTCAACCCCCCCTGCCCTGTGCTGGGACATTTTCCACGGGATCAGGTTGCTCACTTTTTGTGCTGTTGTTGCCATGCAGTTTGCCAGCCAAGCAACATCTCCTGGCAGGAGAAGACAAACAAGCAGCAGCAACATGCTTGGGTTGTGGCCCTTAAACCCTTGCATGCAAAGAACATAGAATCACTGAATTGTCAGGGTTGGAAGGGACCTCAAGGCTCAGCCAGTCCCAACCCCCTGCCATGGGCAGGGACACCTCACACCACAGCAGGTTGCTCACAGCCACCTCCAGCCTGGCTGCAAACACCTCCAGCCAGGAGGCTGCCACCACCTCCCTGGGCAGCCTGTGCCAGGCTCTCACCACCCTCATGGGCAACAACTTCTTCCTCACAGCCAATCTCAATCTCCCCACTTCTAGTTTTGCTCCATCCCCCCCAGTCCTATCACTCCCTGACACCCTCAAAAGTCCCTCCCCAGCTTTCTTGTGGCCCCTTTCAGATCCTGGAAGGCCACAAGAAGTTCTCCTCAGAGGTTGGTATGGCTCAGGCTGCTCAGCTTTCCTTAAGCAAAGCAGCACCAACACTACCTGTCCAAAGTGGCTGCTCACTGGTGAGGGTGGGACGAGGCAGCAGACAGAGGAGCTGAGCAGAGCTGCCTGTAACTGCCAACCTGACAGGAAAAGCCAGGTGAAATCCAAAAGGAAAAACCAAACCAAACCAAACCAGCAACAACAACAACAACAAACCCCCCCCACCCCAACACAAAACCCCCACAAACAAAGAAAAAAGCCCCAACACCACCCCCAAAAAACCCCCAAATCAAACCAACCCAACCAACCACCACCACCAAAAATGGACCTGTGCAGCTGCTAAAGAGAGAGAGCAAAAGAGGGGGGGGAAACCTAGAAGGCAAAGCATTTCTTAGCATCACACAGGGAATGCTGACAGCCAGGCTGAGGCCAACAATTTCTGTCTGTTGACAGAAACCATCCCTGGAGGTGTTCAAGAGGGGCTTGGATGTGGCACTTGGAGCCATGGTTTAGTTAGTGAGGAGGTGTTGGGTGCCAGGTTGGACTTGCTGATCTCTGAGGTCTCTTCCAACCTTGTTGATTCTGTGATTCTAGGACAAAACCAACCCCAAACACAACAACAAATAAGAAGGGGGAAATATTGGGAAGGAGGAAGCAAAAGAGGTTTCTATGCAGAGCCCAGCAGGAGAAGCTTTGCATATGAGCTGGTTAGCAGAAGTAAAAGCATCTCTGTAAGCTCTCCCTCAGCTCCCATCCTTCCCTTGCTCTCAGTGCTGGGAAACCAAAATGAAAGCAGACATAACCCCAGAATGAGACAGTCTGCTTCTATTAGCTGAGCCCAGGGAGCTGTTGAAAGGAGAGAAAAGGGAAGAGAATGCCAAGGGCCTGCTCCCTGCAGACAGCTTAAGTGCATCCTTTAAGGTGAGCTCTTGACAACCTCATGAGGTTCAACAAGAGCAAGGGCAAGGTCCTGCAGCTGGGGCAGGGCAATCCCAGGCACTGATACAGGCTGGGCAGGGACTGGCTGCAGAGCAGCCCTGAAGGAAAGGCCTTGGGGGTGCTGGGGGAGGAGAAGCTCAGCAGGAGCCAGCAGGGAGCACTTGCAGCCCAGGGAGCCAAGCAGAGCCTGGGCTGCAGCAAGAGAAGTGTGGCCAGCAGGGCTAGGGAGGGGATTCTGCCCCTCTGCTCCACTCTGATGAGACCACAGCTGCAGCTCTGGGGCCAGCTCTGGAGCCTCTGTGCCAGGAAGGATCTGGAGCTGCTGGAAGGTGTCCAGAGAAGGGCCACGAGGAGGAGCAGAGGGCTGGAGCTGCTCTGCTCTGGAGACAGCCTGAGGGAGTTGGGGTTGTGCAGGCTGGAGAGGAGAAGGCTCCCAGGAGACCTCATTGTGGCCTTCCAGGATCTGCAGGGGGCTGCAAGAAAGCTGGGGAGGGACTTTGGAGGGTGTCAGGGAGGGATAGGACTGGGGGGATGGAGCAAAACTAGAAGTGGGGAGATTGAGATTGGCTGTGAGGAAGAAGTTGTTGCCCAGGAGGGTGGTGAGAGCCTGGCACAGGCTGCCCAGGGAGGTGGTGGAAGCCTCCTGCCTGGAGGTGTTTGCAGCCAGGCTGGAGGTGGCTGTGAGCAACCTGCTGTGGTGTGAGGTGTCCCTGCCCATGGCAGGGGGGTTGGCACTGGCTGAGCCTTGAGCTCCCTCCCAGCCCTGACAATCCTGTGACCCTATGAAGGTATCCCTTCCAACCTAAGCCATTCCCTGAACCTGTTCGTGTGCAGGGGATACCAACATCACGTCAAGCCCAGGTTCTCTTTCACTCTTTCCAGCTACTTTTGAGTGGGTTTTTTTTTAACAGTTTGAGAATCCTAACACTGTTAACCAACTGAGGCTCTTTAGGTGAAGACTGAAGGCTGTTTTGTCTGTGCAGTCATGTGCATGTTAGCACTGATGCTCTAATATTTGATCTTCTCAAAGGCAGAGCTCCCAGGTGGGTCTTGCAGTGGAGGTTGTGTCGGAAATGTGATGGGTGGAAGGAATGATGTGAAGCTGGTTAAATGCTTGGGGTTTGTTTTGGTTTTGACTTCTTCTTCCCCCCCCCTATCATTAGTTCTAGATGAGAAAACCTGCTCAGATCCTGGTGGGCCACTCAATGGCTACAGAAGAGTGGTGGACGACACGGGGCTCATAAACGGGCACTACGCCAAAGCCGGCACGGTCCTGGCTTTCTTCTGCAACAACTCCTATGTGCTCAGTGGGAACGAGCAGAGGACCTGCCAGGAGAGTGGAGAGTGGTCAGGGAAGCAGCCCATCTGCATCAAAGGTACTTCCCAATCTCTTTTGGGTTCATACCACAGCTCACCTGGGCTGGGGGATTGACTGGAGTTCGGTTTCCATCGGTATTGCTGAGAATAAGCTCTCTGACCCCTGATGATCTGGAGGAGGGCACTGGGTCCATCATCAGTAAGTTTTCTGGTGACACCAAGCTGGGGGCAGGTGTGTTAGAGGGCAGGAGAGCTCTGCAGAGGGACCTTATGGAATCATAGAATCAATAAGGCTGGAAAAGACCTCAGAGATCATCAAGTCCAACCTATCAGCCAACACCTCCTGACAACTAACCCATGGCTCCAAGTGCCACATCCAAGCCTTTTGTGAACACCTCCAGGGATGGGGACTCCACCACCTCCCTGGGCAGCACATCCCAGTGGCCAATTACTCTTTCTGGGAAGAGCTTTCTCCTCACCTCCAGCCCTGCCAGGCTGGACAGATGGGTAGAGTCCACCAGGATGGCATTGAACAAATCCAAGTGCCAGGGGCTGCACTTTGGCCACAGCAACCCCAGGCAGAGCTACAGGCTGGGGTCAGAGTGGCTGAGAGCAGCCAGGCAGAGAGGGACCTGGGGGTGCTGATTGACAGCCACCTAAACTTGAGCCAGCAGTGTGCCCAGGGGGCCAAGAAGGCCAATGGCATCCTGGCCTGCAGCAGGAACAGTGTGGCCAGCAGGAGCAGGGAGGTCATTGTGCCCTGTGCTCAGCACTGGTTAGGCCACATCTTGAGTCCTGTGTCCAGTTCTGGGCTCCTCAGGTTAGGAAAGAGGTTGAGCTGCTGGAAGGTGTCCAGGGAAGGGCAAGAAAGCTGGGGAGGGGTCTGGGGCACAGCCCTGGGAGGAGAGGCTGAGGGAGCTGGGGTTGCTTAGCCTGCAGAAGAGGAGGCTCAGGGGAGACCTTCTTGTTCTCTCCAACTCCCTGAAGGGAGGTTGTAGCCAGGTGGGGGTTGGGCTCTTCTCCCAGGCAGCCAGCAGCAGAACAAGAGGACACAGTCTCAAGCTGTGCCAGGGGAGGTTTAGGCTGGAGGTGAGGAGAAAGTTCTTCCCAGCAAGAGAGATTGGCCCTGGGAATGTGCTGCCCAGGGAGGTGGTGGAGTCACCATCCCTGGAGGTGTTCAAATAAGGCTTGGATGTGGCACTTGGAGCCATGGATTGGTTGTCAGGGGGTGTTAGGTATTAGGTAATAGGTTGGCCTTGCTGATCTCTGAGGTCTCTTCCAGCCTGGTTGAGTCTATGTTTCTATGCTGCTGGGTACCTTGCCAGCGCTGCTGGCTGCTCAGCTCAGCCAGGCAAGATGCCAGCGCTTCCAGGAGGTGTTTCCATCTCTAAGTGTGGAAGGGAACGTTCCCTGAGACCCTTACTGCCCTCATTCTGTGTGAGATCAAAATCCAAGGAGATAAGGAAGGAACGGAAATAGAAGGAAATAATTGCCCCAGAGCTGCTGTCACAGGGCCCAGCTCTCCTCTCCCAACTCCTTTAAGCCCGTCATGAGTGGAAAAGGCTGAGCCTGGAGACTGCAGCCTTGAAGGTTTGGTTCAGAAAACCACTTGAGGACGTGCCTCAGCTATCCATATTCATCAAAACACAGCATTAGATGTTTTGCTGGAAAAGGGAGTGACACAGCTGACCTGCAGGCACTCTGGAGCAGGGCTGGAGCTCTGAAAGGATGAATGGATATGTTGTGCTGGGGAGCTGCCAACTTCATTTCCCCCAAGCTATTGTTCAACACAGATTTGAGTGGATTGCTTGTTGCAACTGAAGCCCTGCTAATATATCCCTGTCCCTGGAGCAGTTAGCTTTGATCTCTTCATTGAGGAGGAAATCCTCTCTCCCTGTGGGGCATGCCATGCTCTGGGGAGAGCAGCACCTCTATGGATGAGGATCATATGTGGAAAGCATCATTACTGATGCTAGCCTGGATAGTGACACAGAGGCCAACACAGGCAGCAATCACAAAGAGCTGGCTGTTGCTGGGTCCCACACATGCAAACAGACAAACCCCATCCTGCAGCATTCCTTCCCTCTGCTGCCTGCAGCAGGAAAGAGATGCTGGGAGAGCTGTCTGAACTGATTAACCTGAATATTCTGTCCTGCTCCTGAAGTGAACCAAACTGAAACACAAAGTCAGAAATCCCAGCCCTCCCTTGTGTTATTTTGTGCATCTGCAGGTAACTCTGAGGTGTTCCTTGGAAGCTCAGTCTCCAGGGCTCAAGAAAGAGCCTCTTAAAAGTCTGTAGCACCCTGCAGCCTTTCTCTGCCTGCCAAGGCACTGAGATGAGCTGGGTATGGCAATCAACTCCTTTCACTGTAATTCCATGATTACAGAAGCTTGCTCAGGTGTCAAGCCCCCAGCTGTGGCAGTGCAGATCTGGCATTCAGACACACTGAGAGGCAAAAGTCTTCCTCCCTGGCTGGCAGTGCCAGCACAGAAGACACTCACTCACTCCTGCCACAGTCAATGGCATGGCTCTGGTGGACTGTGGGCAAGTATTTTTGCAAGGCTTTCTGGTTTAGGGCCTAGCTTGGTTTTGATGCATGCAGTTTTCTACCTCTGTTCTTAATCCAGTGCACTAAAGCTAGTGAGAGGGCAGAGAGGGTGGGAAGTGTAACACTTGAGCTGTGCATGTGCAAAAAGTCCTCTGCAACCTTGTGGTTTTGTTTTTCCTAGCCTGCAGAGAGCCAAAGATCTCTGACCTGGTGAGACAGAAAGTGCTTCCAATGCAGGTTCAGTCCAGGTGAGAATGCAACATCTCAGCTACATCTGAAAGCACTACAACTATGATTGCTTTTCCCTTCCTCTCCTTTCCAGCCATTGCCACAGCTCCACTGGTAACAGAGGCAGCGCTGGGAGGGGAGGTGTGATGGAGCTGCTGGATGCAGCCAGCAGGAAATGCACAGCTACAGCTTGTGCAAACCTCTGGGTGATGCAGGAAGTAGGACTGCAAGCTTGCAACAGGCAATGGGCACAGCCTGAGAAAGTTCCTTGGGGCTAAGGAAGTCATAAAGGAGGGAAGAGTGTCCTGAGTGTCATGAGTGTCATTGGGGCCCTCAGTTTTAGAAGGACATTGAGAGACTTGAAGGTGTCCAGAGAAGGGCAACAAGGCTGGGGAGGGGTCTGGAACACAGCCCTGGGAGGAGAGGCTGAGGGAGCTGGGGTTGCTTAGCCTGCAGAAGAGGAGGCTCAGGGGAGACCTCATTGCCCTCTACAACTCCCTGAAGGGAGGCTGTAGCCAGGTGGGGATTGGTCTCTTCTCCCAGGCAAGCAGCACCAGAACAAGAGGACACAGTCTCAAGCTGTGCCAGGGGAGGTTCAGGCTGGATGTTAGGAAGAAATTCTTCCCAGAGAGAGTTGTTTGCCATTGGGATGTGCTGCCTGGGGAGGTGGTGGAGTCCCCATCCCTGGAGGTGTTCAGGAGGGGATTGGATATGGCACTTGGAGCCATGGTTTAGTAGTCAGGAGGTGCTGGGTGATAGGTTGGACTTGATGATCTCTGAGGTTGATTCTGTGATTCCATGAGTGAGGAAAGCATCAGGAGAGAAGGGGTCACAGCCATGCAAGCTGCTCCCATTATGTTCTCCACCCAAAGCACTACAGTATAGATGTGTTTGGGCTGGCCATGGGGGAGAGGAGGAAGTAAGGGGGTAGGGGAGGAAGGAATGAAGGGCTGGATCCCATCTGGATGTACCCTTCTGCTGGGTTCTTGAAAGAAGCCTGATCTGAGTCAGTTCTGCTGCTATCTTCAGGTTCTTTTTTTGGCCAAGCAGCAATTTCTCATGTCAGGTTTTTCTTTTTTTGGAGTCCATGACTCATTTATCTTTAGATGCAGTGCAAGAACTGTCCTCATCCTTGGTCTTAAGAACCAAAGCCCAGGAGTGAAAGGAAGCACTTTGGCTGCACTGGAAGCATGACAGTGAGGGTGTGGAGACACTGGCACGGGTTGCCCAGGGAGGTTGTGGATGCCCCCTCCCTGGAGGTGTTCAGGGCCAGCTGGATGAGGCCTTGAGCAAGCTGGGCTGGTGGGAGGTGTCCCTGCCCATGGCTGAGGGCTGGATCTGGATGATCTTTAATGTACCTTCCAACCCAAACCATTCTATGACTCTGCAGCAGCCATACTGGGTCAGACTCAAGATCCAGCTCAGGCCATGTTGTGCCTCTGGCAGTAGCCAGCAGCAGACACCTACAGAAGGCTTCAGGAATGAGGCATGCAGGTACTTCCCACCCACTAACCAGCTCTGGGATGTGTCATTGTAGAGGTGACCCTGGGAAGCCATCAGGAGGTTTGAGTAACCATCAGGGGATATTTCTTGAACCTGATCTCCTTCCATGCCCAGGTGACTGCCTGGTGGATGTGGGGCAGGCTGTGGATGTAGTCTGCCTGGACCTCAGCAAGGCCTTTGACACCATCCCCCACAGCAAACTGCTGGCCAAGCTGTCAGCCCATGGCTTGGATGGGAGCACACTGTGATGGGTTAGGAACTGGCTGGAGGCTGAGCCCAGAGAGTGGTGGTGAATGGTGCCACAGCCAGCTGGCAGCCAGGCACCAGAGGTGTGCCCCAGGGATCAGTACTGGGCCCTGTGCTCTTTAACATCTTTATTGATGATCTGGATGAGGGCATCGAGTCCATCATCAGTAAATTTGCAGCTGACAGCAAGCTGGGGGCAGGAGTTGATCTGCTGGAGGGCAGAGAGGCTCTGCAGAGGGACCTGGACAGGCTGGGCAGATGGGCAGAGGCCAAGGGCAGGAGATTGAACACATCCAAGTGCCAGGTGCTGCACATTGGCCACAACAACCCCAGGCAGAGCTACAGGCTGGGGTCAGAGTGGCTGAGAGCAGCCAGGCAGAGAGGGACCTGGGGGTTGATGGTAGGCTGAACATGAGCCTGCAGTGTGCCCAGGCAGCCAGGAGGGCCAATGGCATCCTGGCCTGCATCAGGAACAGTGTGGCCAGCAGGAGCAGGGAGGTCATTGTGCCCCTGGACACTGCACTGGTTAGGCCACACCTTGAGTACTGTGTCCAGTTCTGGGCCCCTCAGTTTAGGAAAGAGGTTGACTTGCTGGAACGAGTCCAGAGAAGGGCAACAAAGTTGGTGAGGGGCTTGGAGCACAGCCCTGGGAGGAGAGGCTGAGGGAGCTGGGGTTGCTTAGCCTGGAGAGGAGGAGACTCAGGGGTGACCTTATTGCTCTCTACAACTACCTGAAGGGAGGTTGTAGTGAGGCAGAGGTTGGTCTCTTCTCCCAGGCAACCAGTACCAGAACAAGAGGACACAGTCTCAGGCTGCACCAGGGGAGGTTTAGGCTGGAGGTTAGGAGGAAGTTTTACACAGAGAGAGTGATTGCCCACTGGAATGGGCTGCCTGGGGAGGCGGTGGGGTCGCCGTCGCTGGGGGTGTTCAGGGCGAGGCTTGACAGGATGCTTGGTGCCATGGGTTAGTTGATTGGGTGGTGTTGGATGATAGGTTGGACACCATGATCTTGAAGGTCTCTTCCAACCTGATCTATTCTATTCTATTCTATTCTATTCTATTCTATTCTACTCTATTCTTGGTCCAGTTTCTCGGGGGGGGGGTGTTGAAAACAGGTCTTTCTGCGCTCAGTGTTCCAGATGTTGGTACCAGCTGCCTGCCAGCACATCCAGGCAGCCACCTGCAGAGCATCCTGGGGGTGCCTCATGCTGGGGGACTGGTTTTGTCCCTTGAAGTAGGATCTCCATTCATGTGCAAATAGGGAAGAGGATGCTGGCAGTCTAAGCATAAGCACAGCAGTTCTCCCCCTTCTTTGACCTGGACAAGCTGGAGAGGTGGCCCAGGTGAGCCTCATGAGGTTCAAGAAGACCAAGTGCAGGGTCCTGCACATGGGCCAGAACAATCCTCACTAGCAGTACAGACTGGGGGGAGGATGAGATTGAGAGCAGCCCTGCAGGGAAGGGCTTGGGGTGCTGGGGGGGAGAAGCTGAACAGGAGCCAGCAGTATGAGCTGGCAGCACAGAAGGCCAAGGGCAGCCTGGGCTGCATCCAAAGCAGTGTGGCCAGAGCTGGAGAGAGAGGATTCTGCCCCTCTGCTCTGCTCTGTGAGACCTCTCCTGCAGGGCTGTGTCCAGCTCTGGAGCCCTCAGCACAGCAAGGACATGGACCTGATGGAGAGGCTCCAGAGGAGGCCACCAAGATGGTCATGGGGCTGGGTGGAGAGAGGCTGTTTGCTGAGGCCTGCAGTGACAGGATGAGGGGCAATGGCTTCAAACTAGAGCAGAGCAGATTTAGATTGGATGTGAGGAGCAAGTTCTACACCATGAGGATGCTGGAACACTGCAACAGGTTGCCCAGGGAGGTGGTTGAGGCTCCATCCCTGGAGGTACTCAAGGTGAGGCTGGACAGGGCTCTGGGCAGCCTGCTCTAGTGGAGGATGTTCCTGCTGACTGCAGGGGGGCTTGGACTGGGTGGCCTTCAGAGGTCCTTTCCAACCCAGCCTATTCTGTGGTTCTGTGATTCTTCCAGAGCACAGGAAACCTGCTCTTGTTCTGAGCTCCCCTGCCCTTGAGCGCTGTTGGGAAGTGCCTCTGTCTGTGTCTCTCTGTGATCCGAGGTGGGACTGCCATGTGAAAAACCTTCTTGGGGCTTCTCTGCACTGCCAGAAATCTCAATGGGAATTCATTCCCTGCTCAGTTGTTCAGACAGAAATACTTTCCCCCCCCCTGTAGCTCTGTGCTTTTAAGCATCAGAGCAAGGGACACGTTGGGACATGCTGAAGGTTTAAGCGTGGCTGTAGCCAGGCTTCTGGTCCCCATCTAGGCTGGTGCAAGGATTTATTACTGTAATTATGTGCTGTGTCTCAGCTAATCAGCACAATGGCTAAATGGAAGGTTATTGCCATTGTGAAATCTCTGTGGTGAGGCAATTATCTCTGTTAATTGCTAAATCAAGCAACTCTATCACCCTGATTTAATCTGCCTCGATCCCTGCGGCTGCCTGGCCAAATACTCGCTGGAGACAAGCGGTGCCTCCCTCCTCCCTCCTGGGAAGTCCCCCCACAGCAGTGCCAGCTCCCCCCCTGGCATGTCTTTAGTTAAAACCGTGCTGTTGCAGCCCTTTGGGGAAGAGCAGGTTCAGAGGCAACTGGCTGAGCTCCAGAAAGGGCAAAACGCAAACAGAAAGAAAGCAAACACACAAAGAGACACCCAGAGGAACCTGCTGGCCACAGGTGCACCGCTCTGTCTCTGGGTGCAAATGCAGGGGCTGGGAGGTGAGCAAGGGGACTGCTGAATGATGGTGGAACCACAGAATGTCTTGGCTTGGAAGGGACCTTAAAGATCATAGGATCAGTCAGGGTTGGGAGGGACCTCAAGGATCATCCAGTTCCAACCCCCCCGCCATGGGCAGGGACACCCTGGGACACCCAGGGACACATGGCCAGAGCCTCAGCCAGCCTGGCCTTAAACACCTCCAGGGACAGGGCATCGAACCAGGATCTAGAACCCAAGCATTTCCCTCGTAAGTTATGCTAATCAGCTCTGCCAATAGCTGGCAGGCCTTCTGCTTGTCTCTTCTGGCAATAGCCCTCAGTATATGACAGCTCCTGGAAGCTGAGCTGTTCCCCTAAGGATCCGCGTCAGGAGGTGAACGCAGGTGCTGGGCAGTGCCAGGGACACGCATTGCCCTCCTGCCACCAATACTCTGCAGCTGAGACTGCAGCTCTGCATTTCAGAGAGCAAGGTGTGCACCAAGGCCCCGCTCAGAGCCCAGCCTTTCCCTGCCCACAGCAGAGGCTGTGCCCAGCAGCTGCCCAGCCGCCACCAGCAGGCTTTCATAGCATCATAGGATCAGCCAGGGTTGGAAGGGACCACCAGGATCATCCAGTTCCAACCCCCCTGCCATGGGCAGGGAGGTCCCACACTAGATCAGCCTGGCCAGAGCCTCAGCCAGCCTGGCCTTAAACACCTCCAGGGACAGGGCCCCAACCACCTCCCTGGACAACCCATTCCAGGGCTTCACCACTCTCATGGGGAAGAACTTCCTCCTCCCCTCCAGCCTGAATCTCCCCACCTCCAGCTTCATTCCATTCCCCCTAGTCCTATCACTGCCTGAGATCCTGAGCAGTCCCTCCCCAGCCTTCTTGGAGCCCCCTGCAGATCCTGGAAGGCCACAATGAGGTCACCTGGGAGCCTTCTCCTCTCCAGACTGAACAGCCCCAGCTCCTTCAGTCTGTGCTCACAGGAGAGGTGCTCCAGCCCTCTGCTCATCCTCCTGGCCCTTCTCTGGACACCTTCCAGCACCTCCAGATCCCTCTTGCAATAGGGGCTCCAGACCTGGAGGCAGTACTGCAGGTGGGGTCTCCCCAGAGCTGAGCAGAGGGGGAGAATCCCCTCCCTTGCCCTGCTGGCCACACTTCTCTTGCTGCAGCCCAGGCTCTGCTTGGCTTTCTGGGCTGCAAGTGCACACTGAGAGCTCCTGCTGAGCTTCTCCTCCCCCAGCACCCCCAAGGCTCTCTCCTCAGGGCTGCTTTCCAGCCAGTCACTGTCCAGCCTGCATTTGTGCCTGGGATTGCCTCCACCCTGCCCTTGGTCTTGTTGACCCTCCTGAGGTTGGCTTGTGCCCAGCTCTGCAGCCTGTCCAGGTCCCTCTGGATGGATCCCTTCCCTCCAGCTGTCTGCTGCCCCACACAGCTTGGTGCCATCAGCAACCCTGCTGAGGGTGCACTCAGTGCCACTGTCCATGGCACCCACAGAGATGTTGAACAAGCCTGGTCCCAGGACTGATCCCTGAGGGCCTCTGCTTGTCCCTGGGACATGGACCATTGACAGCCACTCTTTGGCCATCAAGCCAGTTCTGTATCCATCTAGTGGTCACCCATCAAACCCATGTATCACCAGCTTGGAGACCAGGCTGTGGGGTGGGACAGTGTGGAAGGCTGTGCTCAGGCCCAGGGAAACGACAGCAGTTGCTCACCCCTCAGCTATTAATGTTGTCACCCACTTCCAAGCCCTTCCTACTGAGGCTGCTGAATCCTTGGCCTTCACCTCCAGCCAGTGCTGTGAGATGGTTTGGTCACTCCCAGCATCTGGAGGCCCTGCAAATCCCAGGGTGTCCTAAGTGACTTACCCAGGAGCTGTTACTGATTCATAAGTTCATGGAACAGTTCATGGTTGGAAGGGACCTTAAAGATCATCCAGACCCAGCTCCCCCACCATGGCCAGGGACACCTTCCACTAGCCCAGGTTCCTCAAGACCCCATCCAGCCTGGCCTTGAACACCTCTAGGGAGAGGGCATCCACAGTCTGCCTGGGCAACCTGTTCCAGTGCCTCCCCACCCTCATTCTCAATAATTTCTTCCTCATCTCCAGTCTCACTCTCATAGTTCATGGAACAGTTCATGGTTGGAAAGGACCCTAAAGATCACCCCCACCATGGCCAGGGACCCCTTCCACTAGCACAGGTTGCTGAAGGCTCCATCCAGCCTAGCCTTGAACGCCTCCAGGGAGGGAATTATCCATAACCCCCCTGGGCAAGCTGTGCCAGAGTCTCCCCACCCTCTGTGTAAAGAATTTCATCCCCATCTTCAGTCTCAATCTCCTCTCTCCCAGTTCAAGGCCATTGTCCCTTGTCCTGTCACTCCCACCCTTGTCCAAAGTCCCTCCCCAGCTCTCCTGGAGCCCCTTCAGGTGCTGGAAGGCTTCTCTGAGATCTCCCTGGAGCCTTCTCTTCCCCAGGCTGAACAGCCCCAGCTCTCTCAGCCTGTCCCCACAGGGGAGGTTCTGCAGCCCTCTGAGCATCTTGGTGGCCTCCTTATTCTTTCACAAGCAAACTTCATGTGCTCTTAAAGGATGCTTAACACAGCTGGGGCTAAAGCTGTGGCACTGCTTCTTTATCTTTATTGCTATTATTATTATTATTATTATTATTATTATTATTATTATTATTATTATTGTTATTATTGTTATTATTATTGTTATTGTTATTGTTATTATTGTTATTGTTATTATTATTATTAACTGATGCTTTTATATTATTATTATTGTTGCTGATGCTTTTATGTTGTTATAATAGTTGTTATTACTGATGCTGTTATATGATTGTTGTTGTTGCTGATGCTTTTATGTTGTTGTTGTTGTTGTTGTTGTTACTGATGGGTTTCTATTATTACTGTTGTTACTGCTGCTGCTGCTGCTGCTGCTGTTGTTATTATCTTTGTGCCCTGGAACAGGGAAACACCTCTGCATCAGCTTTACTCATCTGCCTTCAGTAAACAGAAGCTCCAGCTGTACCCAACCAAGAGGCCAGCGCTGCCCTTCGGGGAGCTGCCGGCAGGGTACCAGCACCTGCACACCCAGCTGCAGTACGAGTGCATCTCCCCTTTCTACCGCCGCCTGGGCAGCAGCAGGAGGACCTGTCTGAAGACAGGGAAATGGAGTGGGAGAGCCCCTGTGTGCATTCCAAGTGAGTCTCCAAGTGGGGGGAAAAAAAACAACCCCACAGACAAACTGTGTGTGCGCGCTGAGGGCAGGGATGCATTCAGAGGGATCTTGAGAGGCTTGGGAAGTGGGCAGGTGCCAGCTGCATGAGGCTCAACAAGCCACAGTGCAAGGTCCTGCAGCTGGCTCAGGCCAAGCCCAGGCACAAATCCAGGCTGGGGGCAGAGTGGGTTGAGAGCAGCCCTGAAGAAAGAGACTTGGGGCTGTTGGGTGCTGAGCAGCTCCCCAGGAGCCAGCAGTGCCCTCCTGCAGCTCAGCAGGCAGCTGTGTGCCAAGCTGCAGCCAGAGCAGGGTGGGCAGCAGGGCAAGAGAGGGGATTCTGCCCCTGGGCTCTGCTCTGCTGAGACCTCACCTCCAATCCTGCCTCCAGCTCTGGTGTCCTCAGCATATGAAGGACACAGAGCTCCTGGAGAGGGTCCAGAGGAGGCCACAAAGATGAAGCAAGGGCTGGAGCAGCTCTGCTGTGAGCACAGGCTGAGGGAGCTGGGGCTGTGCAGCCTGGAGAACAGAAGGCTCCAGGGGGACCTTCTGGTGGCCTTCCAGTATGTGCAGGCGGCTAGAGGAGGGCTGGAGAGGGAACTTGATGAGGAAATGAGAACACCTCCCTCTTGGGTCCCCTTTCCTCAGTCTGTGGAAAAGCAGAGGACGTCACCCTGCAGAAGACTGCCACCCCCACCAGGTGGCCCTGGCAAGCGGCGATCTACCGGGCGGCCAGCGGGGTGAAGGAGCACAGCCCGCGGAAAGGAGCCTGGATCCTCATCTGCAGCGGGGCCCTGGTCAACGAGCGCACCGTGGTGGTGGCGGCTCACTGCGTCACCGACCTGGGCAAGGCCATCGTGCTCAGGGCAGCAGAGCTCAAGGTGGTGCTGGGCAAATTCTACAGGGACGACGACAGGGACGAGAAGAGCATCCAGAACCTGCGGGTGAGTGAAACGGCACCAGGCTGGGCGGTGCAGCTGACACCCTGGAGGGAAGGCATCCCTCCAGAGGGATGGCAGGGCAAAGCCTTCCACACTGTCCCACCCCACAGCCTGCTCTCCAGGCTGGTGACACAGGGGTTTGATGGGTGACCACTAGATGGATACAGAACTGGCTTGATGGCTGCACCCAAAGAGTGGCTGTCCATGGCTCCGTGTACCAGTGGAGGCCAGGGACAAGCAGAGGCCCTCAGGGAGCAGTCCTGGGACCAGGCTTGTTCAACATCTTTGTGGGTGCCAGGGACAGTGGCACTGAGTGCACCCTCAGCAAGTTTGCTGATGGCACCAAGCTGTGTGGTGCAGCAGACAGCTGGAGGGAAGGGATCCATCCAGAGGGACCTGGACAGGCTGCAGAGGTGGGCACAAGCCAACCTCAGGAGGGTCAACAAGACCAAGGGCAGGGTTCTGCAGCTGGGTGGAGGCAACCCCAGGCACAAATGCAGGCTGGGCAGGGACTGGCTGGAAAGCAGCCCTGAGGAGAGAGCCTTGGGGGTGCTGGGGGAGGAGAAGCTCACCAGGAGCTCTCAGTGTGCACTTGCAGCCTGGAAAGCCAAGCAGAGCCTGGGCTGCAGCAAGAGAAGTGTGGCCAGCAGGGCAAGGGAGGGGATTCTCCCCCTCTGCTCAGCTCTGCTGAGACCCCACCTGGAGTACTGCCTCCAGTGCTGGAGCCCCTATTGCAAGAGGGATCTGGAGGTGCTGGAAGGTGTCCAGAGAAGGGCCAGGAGGATGAGCAGAGGGCTGGAGCACCTCTCCTGTGAGCACAGACTGAAGGAGCTGGGGCTGTTCAGTCTGGAGAGGAGAAGGCTCCCAGGTGACCTCATTGTGGCCTTCCAGGATCTGAAGGGGGCTCCAAGAAGGCTGGGGAGGGACTGCTCAGGATCTCAGGCAGTGATAGGACTAGGGGGAATGGAATGAAGCTGGAGGTGGGGAGAGTCAGGCTGGAGGGGAGGAGGAAGTTCTTCCCCATGAGAGTGGTGAAGCCCTGGAATGGGTTGTCCAGGGAGGTGGTTGGGGCCCTGTCCCTGGAGGTGTTTAAGGCCAGGCTGGCTGAGGCTCTGGCCAGGCTGATCTAGTGTGGGGTGTCCCTGCCCATGGCAGGGGTCTTGGAACTGGATGATCCTTGTGGTCCCTTCCAACCCTGGCTGATCCTATGATGCTATGAAAGCCCGTTGGTGGCGGCTGGGCAGCTGCTGGGCACAGCCTCTGCTGTGGGCAGGGAAAGGCTGGGCTCTGAGCGGGGCCTTGGTGCACACCTTGCTCTCTGAAATGCAGAGCTGCAGTCTCAGCTGCAGAGTATTGGTGGCAGGAGGGCAATGCGTGTCCCTGGCACTGCCCAGCACCTGCGTTCACCTCCTGACGTGGATCCTTAGGGGAACAGCTCAGCTTCCAGGAGCTGTCATATACTGAGGGCTATTGCCAGAAGAGACAAGCAGAAGGCCTGCCAGCTATTGGCAGAGCTGATTAGCATAACTTACGAGGGAAATGCTTGGGCTCTAGATCCTGGTTCGATGCCATGAGCACGTTTCATACCTCGTCCCCAAGGATGGACAGCTCCAAGCTCCAAAGAAGTTTATGTCTGACTCCAGCTCCAAAAATAGCACCTCAGGGAGTTGATTTTTTTCCCTTCCCTTCCTTCCCTTCCCTTCCCTTCCCAAACCTTCCCTTCCCTTCCCTTCCCTTCCCTTCCCTTCCCAAACCTTCCCTTCCCTTCCCTTCCCCTCCCTTCCCTTCCCCTCCCTTCCCTTCCCCTCCCTTCCCTTCCCAAACCTTCCCTTCCCTTCCCAAACCTTCCCTTCCCTTCCCTTCCCTTCCCTTCCCTTCCCTTCCCTTCCCTTCCCTTCCCTTCCCTTCCCTTCCCTTCCCTTCCCTTCCCTTCCCAAACGTTCCCTTCCCTTCCCTTCCCAAACCTTCCCTTCCCAAACCTTCCCTTCCCTTCCCAAACCTTCCCTTCCCTTCCCTTCCCAAACCTTCCCTTCCCTTCCCTTCCCTTCCCTTCCCTTCCCTTCCCTTCCCTTCCCTTCCCTTCCCTTCCCTTCCCTTCCCTTCCCTTCCTTCCCTTCCCTTCCCTTCCCTTCCCAAACCTTCCCAAACCTTCCCAAACCTTCCCTTCCCTTCCCAAACCTTCCCTTCCCTTCCCTTCCCAAACCTTCCCTTCCCAAACCTTCCCTTCCCAAACCTTCCCTTCCCTTCCCAAACCTTCCCTTCCCTTCCCTTCCCTTCCCTTCCCAAACCTTCCCTTCCCTTCCCTTCCCTTCCCTTCCCAAACCTTCCCTTCCCTTCCCTTCCCTTCCCTTCCCTTCCCTTCCCTTCCCTTCCCTTCCCTTCCCTTCCCTTCCCTTCCCTTCCAGTACAAATAGAAAGTCTGGAGTCAAAATGAGGAGAAACACAGCAATTTTGCCTGTGTCTCCTCCTTTGCAGTGGGGGTGTGTGCCTCAGGTAGTTAATGGATTTCAGCCAAGGAATCACACTTAACTTTACTCTTCCCTCCCCTTTGTTTTGGTTTCTTTGTCTGAGTCCAGCTTCTCCTGACTTTTCCTGTAAGAACAGCATTTCCCCTGTAGGAATCCCATCTGCTCCTGGACTGGAGCAGGAAAGGTTTGTCCCCAGTGTGGTGTAATGCACTGGTCCCGTTGCATTTTGGTGGGAAGCAGGTTGAGTTCCCATCAGAACAGGGCATTCTCGTTTAAGGGCCGCACTCCCTTCAGCTTCTGCAGGCTGCAGATGACAAAATCTCTTCAGAAAGCAAGTGGCAAAACACAAGCTGCCTTGTTAACTGCCCGTGGTGCTGAGAGTGTCCTCAACTTGCTTTTCATTAGGAAGAGTTTCTTGCCATGAAAGCTTGTGCTGAAGTCCCAAGGCCAAGGCAAAAGTCAGGAGGTGCAGGAGCTCTTGGCGTGTTTCTCGTCGGACCGAGCGCCACGGTGGAAGAACCGTTTGGGAGCGGGGGCAGAGGAGAAGCAGGGGGGGTTGGAACTAGATAGACTCATAGGATCAGTGAGGTTGGAAAAGACCTCAGAGATCATCAAGGCCAACCTGTCACCCAACACCTCCTGAGTAACTAAACCATGGCTCCAAGTGCCACATCCAATCCCCTCTGGAACACCTCCAGGGATGGGGACTCCACCACCTCCCTGGGCAGCACATCCCAAGGGCCAATCTCTCTTGCTGGGAAGAATTTCTTCCTCAACTCCAGCCTAAACTTCCCCTGGCACAGCTTGAGACTGTGTCCTCTTGTTCTGGTGCTGGCTGCCTGGGAGAAGAGCCCAACCCCCACCTGGCTACTACCTCCCTTCAGGGAGTTGCAGAGAGCAAGAAGGTCTCCCCTGAGCCTCCTCTTCTGCAGGCTAAGCAACCCCAGCTCCCTCAGCCTCTCCTCCCAGGGCTGTGCTCCAGACCCCTCCCCAGCCTCGTTGCTCTTCTCTGAACATGATCAAGGGTCTCAATATCCTTCTTAAATTGAGGGCCCCAGATGATCTTTAAGGTCCCTTCCAACCTCAGCCATGCTGTGAATCTGCCAAATGACTGAAGGTGTCGTGGCAGGCTGGGCAGAGCGCTGCTGACCTGCCACGGCCCTTCGCTCCACGGCTCTCCCTTGTGTTTCCTCCCCAGATCTCTGCCATCATAGTGCATCCCAACTATGACCCCATCCTGCTGGACTCTGACATAGCCATCATAAAGCTCTTGGACAAAGCCCGAATCAGCAGTCGTGTTCAGCCCATCTGCTTGTCATCTCCTCACGACTTGGTTTCCCCCCCCGAGGACTTACGGATCATGGTGACCGGCTGGAAGGTGCTGGCCGAGGCCCGGGACGCGGGCTACAAGAACGACACCATCCGCATGGGGGCCGTTCGGATGGTGGATTCCCTGCTGTGTGAGCAGCAGTACGAGGAGAAGGGGATACAAGTCAGCATCACTGACAGCATGTTCTGCGCCAGACAGGACCACACAGCCTTCTCCAACATCTGCCCCGCTGAGACCGGGGGGATCGCGGCCGTGACTTTGCCGGGAAAAGCCTCTCCCGAGCTCAGGTGGCACCTGATGGGATTAGTGAGCTGGGGTTACGACAAAACTTGCAGCCTGGAACTCTACAGTGGCTACACCAAAGCTCTTCCCTTCAAAGACTGGATTGAGAAGAACCTAAAATAAAAAGCTGTGCCTGGAAATGAGCTTTTCTAACTCTCATCATATCTCTCGCGGTCTCTGCCGCTTTAGGCTTCTCATCCCGGCGATAAGCTGGGATCAGGTTCAGGCAGAAATCCTGGTAATTTGTCCTAGGACCAGATGTTCCATCAGGCTACTTTTGCTCGACCCAGGACAGAGGGGCTTGGTGCGTGAGAAGTGTTGCCACATTTCACCTGTCTCCCCTGGAGGGAGGACGGTGCTCTGCTCCCCAGTGTGACCTCCAGACACAGGGTGCCCATTCCGACTGAAAGCAGCCTGTAGCGGGGGGAGGGGTCCCCTGGGGGGGAGGAGAGCCAGCCTCTCCTGCAGATGCGTGTGGCTGAGGGGATTAGCAGTCTGGAACAGAGCAGCCTGCCTTCATTAGGATGGATGAGCTTGTTACAGTCTCTCCTGTCTATTGCCATACTCCAATGTAATCTTTCACACATTTAAATAAACCGTGGCTTGGGTTTGTAACCTTCACACCCATGTCTGCCTCTGCTTGGATCCCTCCCTGATGCTTCACTGGCCACCCTGCAGCGCTGGCTTCAAGGCTGGACTAGATGATCTCCAAGGTCCCTTCCAAGCAAAGGCATTCTGTGATCTGTGTCATGCTCCAGGGACTCTTCTACTGCCCTTGACTCTCACCTGGAGATTTCTGTGCATACTGAAAAGCAGAAAGGGCACAAAATTCGATGACACCATCCCCCACAGCAAAGGACAAGGAGTGGTGAGAGGCAAGATCCAAACCTAGCCTCTACTCTAGTCCTGCCTGACCAACCTGATCTCCTTCCATGCCCAGGTGAGTGCCTGGTGGATGTGGGCTAGGCTGTGGATGGAGTCTGCCTGGGCCTCAGCAAGGCCTTGGACACTGTCCCCAACAGCAAACTGCTGGCCAAGCTGTCAGCCCCTGGCTTGGCCAGCAGCACTCTGAGCTGGGTTAGGAACTGGCTGGAGGCTGAGCCCAGAGAGTGGTGGTGAATGGTGCCACAGCCAGCTGGCAGCCAGGCACCAGTGGTGTGCCCCAGGGATCAGTGCTGGGCCCCAGCCTGTTCAATATCTTGATTGATGATCTGGAGGAGGGGATGGAGTCCAGCATCAGTAAATGTGCAGATGACAGCAAGCTGGGGGCAGGAGTTGAGCTGTTAGAGGGTAGGAGAGCTCTGCAGAGGGACCTTGCCAGGCTGGACAGATGGGCAGAGGCCAAGGGCAGGAGACTGAACACATCCAAGTGCCAGGGGCTGCACATTGGCCACAGCAGCCCCAGGCAGTGCTACAGGCTGGGGTCAGAGTGGCTGAGAGCAGCCTGGAGGAGAAGGCCTTGGGGGTGTCAGGTGGTGACAGAGGATAGGAGAGCTCTGCAGAGGGACCTTGCCAGGCTGGCTGGATGGGCAGATGATGTGAGATGGTTTGGGCACTCTCAGCATCTGGAGGCCCTACAAACTCCAGGGTGTCATAAGTGACTTATCCAGGAGCTGTTACTGATTCCTAAGTTCATGGAACAGTTTGGGTTGGAAGGGACCCTAAAGATCAGGAAAACAACTGCTTTCCATCCCTTCACAAACTTCTGTGGCAAACCAACTCCTCTGTACATCTTCAGGATGAAGAATAATGTCCTGGTCTCACACCTGGCAAAGGCTTTTCGAGACTGGACTGGCATTGAAGTGTAAGATTCTCCCACTGGCAGGTTGTCCAGTGGAGGAACTTTGGTCTCCTAATGGTCCTTCATCACTGCTCTTTCACTGACTCATTCTGTACTCAGCTGTGCTTGAAGACCAGGGATGAGCCTTGGAAAAAGCTGAAGGACAAGGGAACTTCTCCCATCGGTACCTGGACTTGTGTGAGGTGTTTGACAGTGTCCCCATGACATCCAGGTCACCAAATGGGAGCAGCATGGACTGGAGGGGTGGTGCACTCCCTGGATAGGAATTGGCCCCGTGGCCACACAGAGAGGGCTGCAGTCAACAGCTCAGTGTCCAAATGGAGGTCAGGGAGGAGTGTGGTCCCTCAGGGGTCTGTGCTGTGACCAGTGCTGTTTAACATCTTTGTCAGTGACAGGGACAGTGGGACTGAGGCACCCTCAGCAACTCTGGGGATGACACCAAGCTGTGTGGTGTGGTTGACACTGGAGGGAAGGATCCATCCAGGGGGACCTGGACAGGCTGCAGAGGTGAGCCCAAGCCAACCTCATGAGGTTCAACATGGCCAAGGGCAAGGTCCTGCAGCTGGGTCGGGGCAATCCCAAGCACAAATCCAGGCTGGGTGAGGAGAGGCTGAGAGCAGCCTGGAGGAGAAGGCCTTGGGGGTGTCAGGTGGTGACAAACTCCCCAGGAGCCAGCACTGGTCCCTGGCAGCCCAGAGCCAGCTGTGTGCTGAGCTGCATCCAGAGCAGGGAGAGCAGCAGCACAGGGAGGGGATTCTGCCCCTCTGCTCTGCTCTGCTCAGCCCCCACCTGAAGCACTGCAGCCAGTTCTGGAGACCCCAGGACAAGAGGGACATGGAACTGATGGAGAGGGTCCAGAGGAGGCCACAAAGACGATCAGAGGGCTGCAGAACCTCCCCTGTGGGGACAGGCTGGGAGAGCTGGGGCTGTTCAGCCTGGAGAAGAGAAGGCTCCAGGGAGACCTCAGAGCAGTCTTTCAGTACCTGAAGGGCTCCAGGAGAGCTGGGGAGGGACTTTTGACAAAGGCTAGGAGTGACAGGATGAGAGACAGTGGCTTTGAGCTGGGAGAGGAGAGACTGAGACTGGAGATGAGGAAGAAATTATTGAGAGTGAGGGTGGGGAGACTCTGGAACAGGTTGCCCAGGGAGACTGTGGATGCCCTCTCCCTAGAGGTGTTCAAGGCCAGGCTGGATAGGGTCTTGAGGAACCTGGGCTAGTGGAAGGTGTCCCTGGCCATGGTGGGGGAGCTGGGTCTGGATGATCTTTAAGGTCCCTTCCAACCATGAACTGTTCCATGAACTTATGAATCAGTAACAGCTCCTGGGTAAGTCACTTAGGACACCCTGGGATTTGCAGGGCCTCCAGATGCTGGGAGTGACCAAACCATCTCACAGCACTGGCTGGAGGTGAAGGCCAAGTGTCTGCTGGAAGGATTCAGCAGCCTCAGTAGGAAGGGCTCAGATCCTGTAGCTG
This sequence comes from Dryobates pubescens, assembly GCF_014839835.1. Lineage (NCBI taxonomy): Eukaryota > Metazoa > Chordata > Aves > Piciformes > Picidae > Dryobates > Dryobates pubescens. The sequence goes on from NC_071616.1 coordinate 1,449,595, forward strand.
TGTTCTGCCTCAGCTCTTGCATGGCTATGGCAAGTGGAAGCTCACAAGTCTGACTCCAGCCCTTGGTTCTCTGAGGCTGTGAAAGCTTGTCCAGAGCTTCTTGGCATTCAGTGGGTTCCACCTGCTTCTGCATTGCAAATTGCTGCTCAAAGAGCAATTAGTCTCGGAGGTCATTCCTTGTGAGTTTTTGTTTTTCCTTTCCTGGGCAGGAAGCCCTCATGTGCTCTGCTTTTGCATGCTGTTTTCACTGGCGATGGGACCAGGTGCCCCTATTGCAGGAAGGATCTGGAGCTGCTGGACGGTGTCCAGAGCAGGGCCACGAGGAGGAGCAGAGGGCTGGAGCTGCTCTGCTCTGGAGACAGCCTGAGAGAGTTGGGGTTGTGCAGGCTGGAGAGGAGAAGGCTCCCAGGAGACCTCATTGTGGCCTTCCAGGATCTGCAGGGGGCTGCAAGAAAGCTGGGGAGGGACTTTTGAGGGTGCCAGGGAGGGATAGGACTGGGGGGGATGGAGCAAAACTAGAAGTGGGGAGATTGAGATTGGCTGTGAGGAAGAAGTTGTTGCCCAGGAGGGTGGTGAGAGCCTGGCACAGGCTGCCCAGGGAGGTGGTGGCAGCCTCCTGCCTGGAGGTGTTTGCAGCCAGGCTGGAGGTGGCTGTGAGCAAGCTGCTGTGGTGTGAGGTGTCCCTGCCCATGGCAGGGGCTGGGGCTGGCTGAGCCTTGAGGTCCCTTCCACCCCTGACAATTCAGTGATTCTGTGTTCTTTGCATGCAAGGGTTTAAGGGCCACAACCCAAGCATGTTGCTGCTGCTTGTTTGTCTTCTCCTGCCAGGAGATGTTGCTTGGCTGGCAAACTGCATGGCAACAACAGCACAAAAAGTCCTGAATGACGTGTGAAAAATGAGAGGTGTTCCATGCCTCTGCTGGGAGGAGCACTGCCAGTGACCGTGGGGTGCTCCCCCTCTGACAGAAGGGCTTGCTGGAAATTCACAGGCCAGACCTCAACTCCTGCATTCAGTTTTGAGGCTCTTACTCCAAGATGGACACTGAGGTGCTGGAACAGGTCCAGAGTAGGGCAACAAATCTGGGGAAGGGTCTGGAGAGCAGGGCTGGTGAGGAGCAGCTGAGGGAGCTGGGGGTGTTCAGCTTGCAGAAAAGGAGGCTGAGGGGAGACCTCATTGCTCTTTATAGCTCCCTGCAAGGAGGTTGGAGTGAGGGGCTGATGGTCTCTTCTCCTTAGTAACAAGTGGCAGGACAAGAGGAAATGGCCTCAAGTTGCACCAGGGGAGGTTTAGGTTGGTCATGAGAAGAAACTTCTTCACTGAAAGGGTTCCCAAAGACTGGAACACCCTGGAGGTGTTTCAGAGAAGCAGAGACGTGGTGCTGCAGGCCATGGTTTAGCACCAGCCTGGGCAGAGTCAGAGAATGGTTGGCCTGGGTGAGCTTGAAGCTCTTTTTCAATCAAAATGATTCTGTGATTGTCTGACAGCTCTGGAGAAGGGCAGTCAACACGTCTCTTCCTGCCATTGCTGACCAATGAGAAAGGAATAAATTGATGGCTGGAAGCTGGCTTGCCTGGCCACAGCCTGTCCACGATGGCATTTGAAAGTGACAGCCTCTGTGCTGAGGGCAAGAGCACAGCGAAGTCTGTGAGTTGCCTCTTTCCTGAGCTGTGACACCACTCCTGCATTGCTTTCCACAGCACTATTGTTCCCTACTGCTACAGCTGAGAGAGAGGAGGCTCTACATCTTGGGATCTTTCCACTTCTAGGATCTTTCCAGCAGAGAAGGGTGTGAAAGAGCACACCATGGATAGCAACACATCTTCCCTCCGAGGAAGGAGCTGTGCCTTCTGCAAAGGCTGTCAAAATACCGCTCTGACAAAGAAGAGAGCAAACCAGTCTGCACTTGTACTCACTCCAGTGGATGTAGGCTTCTGCCTCGGTCTCTTTGGGGGCTCAGGGAGCGTGTGATGGCTTCCAAAAGCCAAGGTACTTAGCTGGAAACCAGTGCTGTAAGGAAATGGACACATGCTCCCCTCAAGCACACCTCCAGCAGCAACGAGGGGACTGCCCTGCTAACGTGTCCCTGGAAAACCCAAGCCCATGGGAAGACTGCAAGAGCAAACGGTCACTAGGCCTAGGGAGCAGCGGGCAGGGTCAGGCAGCGTGTGCTTGGCTGTGTCCTCTGCCGCCTCGCAGCTCCTCACGGGGGCAGGGAGCCCCCCGCATGGCTTGCAGGGTTTCTGCGCTGCCTCCGTGCTGCAGAGGCCACGGCAGAAATGTTTGTCCCTGCCAAACAGGGCATCAAGTTGGGGAGATGTGGATGGAGAGAGCACGGAGGCTGGCAGGCAGAGCCTCAGCAGGGGACTCTGCAGCGAAGGTGCCTGACAGCACCCTGACACAAGCGTCCGTGCCCCTGGGCGCCGTCCCCACAGGACACGAGTGTCCGTGCCCCAGCACAAGGGCACAGGGAGCCGACAGGACGGGAGCTCCGTCCCCGCGCAGCAGGCAGGACCCGGAGAGTACCGGCGTAAGCCCCGCTGCGGTGCCCGACAGTGCTGGGGTGAGAAGGGGGTCGCGCCAGCTCACCCCTGCGCGCTGCTCTCCCGGAGCCGAGCTGCTGCCCGTGTCCGTCCGATCCACCGAGCCTTGCAGCGGCCCCGGCCCCTACCCTCCTGCCCCAGCACGTCCCAGGCCACCCCAGCAGCTGCCGTGAGCTCCGCCCCGCGGCCCCGCCGGCAGCGTTCGTCCGTCCCCCCTCCCCCCGATCTCCCCCGGCCCCCAGCCGCTGCAGACCGCGGCCACGCCGGCGGGGCGGTGCTGAGGGGCGGCGGTGGCGGCGGGCGGCGCAGGTAGGGACGCGGCGCGGGGCCGGGGGAGGGCGGTGCGAGCGGGGAGAGCCGCGGGGGAGGCGCTGCGGCCGACCACGGGATAGGCGGCCGCTCGCCGGGGCTGCCCGGGCCCGCCGAGCCCAGGCTCCGCGACGCCGCCAGGCCGAGGCTATGCGGGGCCGCTGCCGGTCCCGCCGCCCCGGCAGGTGTGGCCTCCGGCACGCCGCCGCCCCGGCAGGGGGCAGCACTGCTTCGCCGGGCCGGGCCCTTCGCACTCGCTACGGCCGCGCCGCACCCCGCTCGTCTGCCGGGCCGGGCGGCCCCTGCCCGCCGCGGCTTTGCGGCTCTGCCGCCGCCGGCAGCCAGCTCCGGGCGGCCCCGGCCAGACGGGGCGGCTCCCGCGGAAGGGTTCGGTGGGCCCGGCCCGCTCGGAGGCGCGGCAGTTCGCAGCGCCGGGCCGTGGCAGCCGCGGGAAGCCGGGCAGGTGCCGCGGTGCCGGGAGGCGCGGTCCCTCGGCCGGAGGGGTCGGGGGCGTCTGCGCCGGCCGGAGTGCCGGGCCGCCCGCCGGGCGGTGCGGAGCGCTAGCCGGCACCCGGACACCCGCGGGGTGGGGTTGGCTCCTTCGCGGCGCTCCCGGCCGGCCGCCTGGAGTGCCGGCGGGCGCTCGCCGAGCGGAGGGCCGGGCTTGCCCCGGCGTAGGCGGTGGCGGTCCGCGGCGAGCGGGGCAGGTCGCGATCGGCATCGCCCGGCCCTCCCCCTGCGAGGGGCTCGCCGCCCCCCCCCTCCCCACCCCCCGGCTCCTGCCAAGGAGCGGTTGTGGGGATTTATAGGAGTAACAACGGCTCGTGATGTCAGCCCGTGCCTAAAATAGAGAGGGATAGACCGCAAATCCACGGCTCCAAGGCTAAAGCCTTCCAATCCCGCCGCAGCCAGCCCCGCGCCGATGTGAAGTCACCCCCCCACCTCCCGCACACCCCCGCACGCACACAGACACACACACAGACACACAGACACACAACACACACAGACGCGGGCACCGCACACACGCCGCACACCCCCCGCACACACGCACGCCCCCTCGGCGAGGGGAGGGCGCCGGCGATTGCAGCCCAGGTGCCAGCTCCTCCTCGCCGCGCCGGCCACTGCTGGGCCGGTCCCCGGGACACGGACAGACCTTGCTGGAGCGGCGGCGGCTGGGGGAGAGCCGAGGAGCTGCCCCGCGGATCCGTCTCCCTCCCCCTCCCTCCCGGATTACAAGGAATTGCCTGCTCCTTCCCAGAGGCGAGCGAGGGTTACCCAAAGAGCCAACCTCCTTCGCGCCCCGCGGTCCGAAAGAATCCCCGTGGACTCTTGAGAAGACAGGGGGGGCTTTCGGGAGCATGGCATCGACAGAAGGGTGAGGAGGACCGTCTCTTGGGAAGGAGGAATGGGAGGATGATGGGAGGGGGTCCGGCATTGTGCTTTTGGTAACAGTTTCCTGTCATCGGCTTCATTGTTAATCCTCGCCCCTCGCCGTTCCCTAACGGAATAATTAGGGAGCGAGAGGAAACGAGAAACAGACGAGCCCCATTTAGGAGAGGGAGAGAGAAAGGGAAAGAAGAATTTCAAATATGAGCCACTGGAAAGGTTTTGGTTTTCCTCCCATCACTTCTTTATTTAACCCCTGGAGGGCGGATCGAGCTGCAACCACCTGCCTGAGAGGAGAGTCCGAGCGAATGGTTAACTGGGGGGTGGAGGGGGCAGCGGCTTCCCAAATATCATAATAATGATTCAGAAAGAGCGGTGGAGCTGTCCCTGCAGCCGCCCCTGGGAAAGGCAGCAAACACATCCAACTTCGTGCAGAGTTTTGCAATTTCGCCGTTGGTGCCAAACGCATTACAGTGCTGCGAGGGAAGCGCTGGGAAGGGCGAGGGGTTATACAAGAGGCTTTAAAGAGGAGCAAACACCCTGCGGTCCCGCCGGTGTCCCTCGGAAGGAAACCTTTCTCCCCGCCCGCGGCGGGGCTGTGAGGATCAGCTGCTCCCCCGCTCTGGCGGGGCTGGGGGCTTGCTTGGTTTACAGGGTTAAGTGGTTGTAGGGGAGAAAAGAAAACGTTTCTTTGATCTCTGCTTGCCCTCTTCTAATACTGGCTTGCATTAGACTACGTCTGGTGTGAGCCTCCCCTTTATCCCTGAACGTTGTCAGGTTGTGTCAGCGTGATGTGCTCTGGATAGGACTCTCTGAGGACAGCGTGCAAAAGGAAGCTCTGTTTGTGTTGCTTTGGTGCCTCCCTGGCTGAGAGCCTCGCTGAGCTGGTTTCAATGACCCCACACGCGTCTGCGAGGGGCTGCGGGCATGTGTCCCTTCACCTGGGCAAAGGACGGGCACCTGGCTGGCTGCGGGAGCAGAGGAGGGGTGGGGAGGGTTAGTTTTGGTCGCTTTAGGAAAGAGACACTCTCCCAGGTCTGAGAGAGGACAGCTCTGTACAGCTCTTCACGGGAGGGTGACAGAACGAACTTACCCTTCAGCCGCGGCCTGGCCTCCGCTGGCAGCTCCTGCTCCACACGTGTGCGTTCCTGTTTTGGTAGCGGCCCAGCCCCTCCGGCTGCCCTGCAGCGTTTCCTCTGACAAGGAAACCGCTCAACTAGGTACCATCAGAGAAGTGGAGGCACGAGGAAGAAGCTCGGAGATGGAGGAAGCAGCCTACGTCTGTAGGGTTGCAGCTTGGTCTTATCTGTCCTTTCTGTATCCTGGGGCTGTCCCAGCCTTCGCTCCCCCCCGGGGTCCTCCAGCCGCCTGCTGTTTTCATTCCCCCCTAAGGCTGCTCGAGAAGTCTGTGCTTGGTTTGAACTGGTGTGGGGATGTGGGATGAGGTGTGCAGGGGGTTTAGTAGGAGGAAACATGACCAGAGGCGGCTGTGTTAGAGGGATCTTTCAGCTTTGGGTGAGAGGAGGCTTTAAATGTGTGTAGAATGAGAGGTGCTTTTAAAAGGAGCTGGCGGAGCAGGTGAGCTGACACCAGCCGGGGCAGCAGACACAGAGGCGTGCTTTTGCTGGCTTACCGGACAGAGCTGCCTTGTCAGGATGAGGAAAGACACAGAAAGTTTGAGGGTTTGCTTTCCAAGCTCAGCAGACTCACCCAGAGCGAGGCAAGCCGCAGCCGCTCGCTGGGTGTGATTCAGCTGGGGCTCGGTGGCCGGCTGCAGGAGGTGCGTGGAATGGGTGGAGTGGGAAGCCTTTCGCTTGGCAAGCCCTTGTGCCGCTGAGAACCTCTGACTGAATTGTCACCTTTTCCCTCCCCTCAGGTCAAAAGCTGGGGATGGAGATAAGCTTTACACGCTGGTCTAAAGGCCAGCAAACTCAGGCACCGTTAAGGACCGTCAGGGAAAGGGGATCCCAACCAGACCTGCTTCCAGAGAGGCTTTCCGCCGGCACCGGCGCAGCGGCAAGGAGGCAGCAGAAGGTGCCCGCTGCTGCCAGCGGAGCAGTGTGTCTCAAGCACACACAGGTACCTGGAGAGAGACCTGCTGGAGGTGGGGACAAACTGTATGCCCTTCAGGTTTGTGTCTGGTGGCTCTTGGGGATGTTCAGGTAGATACCTTAGCGGAGACTGAAGTCTCTGAAGGCTTGGCTTTGTTGTGACAGAGCCATTCCAGCCACGGTCATTGCCTTTAGCAGGGAAGTTTTCCTGAGCTGTCTGAAGTGGGGGTGCCAGGGGTGTGCCAGGATACTTGTGAACCAGAAAGGTGCACACACAGAGGCAGGCAGACCTGTGTGCCATGCTTAAGAAGCAGCAGGCAGGATTTGCTAGGAAGCGTTTCCTTGTCTGCCCCTTTCCCACTTCTTTTTCTCCTCTTCCAGTGTCTTACTTGGTTAAGTTTGTCCATGTGTGGAAATACAGTGACCAAATCAGTCTGTTCCAAGAGGATGGTGGCCAATGGAAAACTTCAGTCAGTGCAAAATGGGAAGGGAAGGTCTCTCCAGCATGGCAAAATCAGACCTGTGTGCCCTCTGGGTCTACCTTGCTAGCAGGGCTCTGGCTTACTGTTGAATATGCTGGGGGTGTCTTGAACTGCTAAGCCTTCCTTTCCAAAATCCCCTGATTCAGAGGTGGGTTTTTGGTGTTTAGCTGGTGCTGACAGGCCAAGGAGGAAGGGCTGGAGCCAAGCGTTGGTACTGTTGAGAGCTGCTGCTTTGGAAGTTCTCTTTCTAAACATTCTCTGCTGGTCGTGACTGCAGGCAGGGTGCTGCGGGGAGAAGTGGCCTCCTGCTCTATGCCAGCGACACCTCTCCTGGGTCCTCAGCGTGGTTCAAAGCTCCAGTGACATAGTCATAGGTGGTGGTGTCAGGTGCAGGTCTCAGGATGTGGCAGGTGCAACCTACAGAGACTTCTTTCTTGTAGCAGAGCACTTAGGTGCTTCCTTTGCACTGGCAGGCTCTGAGAGACCTGAAGGTTCAATGAGATTAGCTCTGATCCAATTGGTGCCCATCTTTGCTTTCAGACCTTGAAGCTAAATCCTGAACACCTTGCTTCACATGGTTTTGTTGGGGCTCTCATCCCTTCCTTTCCAAAAAGGAAAGAGTGCAATACCTTGCTCCCAGGGGTTGTGTCTTGGAAAAGAGGAGGCTGAGGGGAGACCTCCTGGCTGTCTGCAGCTCCCTGAAAGGAGAGGCTGCTGCTGGTCTCTTCTCACAGGGAATTAGTGACAGAACAAGAGGGAATGGCCTCAAGCTGCCCCTGGGGAGGTTTAGGCTGGACCTTAGGAAACAATTTTTCCTTGCAGGAGTGGTCAGGGAATGGAAAGTGCTGCCCAGGGAGGTGGTGGCTGTGTTTGAAGGTGGTTTGGCTGTGGTGCTTGGGGCTATGGTTTAGGGGTGAGCCTTGCAGAGCAGGGTTCTGGGTTGGACCTGGTGATCCTGAGGCTCTTTTCCAACCTGAATGGTTCTGTGATTCTGTGATTTATTATGATTTATTTCTTGGTGTGTTTTAACCCCCCACACCTGTGTAAGCTAGAGCCAGGTCTGAGATGAGTTTGTAAGTCAGATGTCAGACCCCGAGTGGTTCCAGGCTTTCCGTTACCCCCGCGGCCGATGCTGGCTTGGGACACTAAGGGTCTGTAGGTGCCTGCATTCTGCACACCTCTGGGCAGGGCGGGAGTTGGAAGCGTGAGGGTTGGGTCGTGTCTGTCCCTTCAAGGCTGCAGCCGCTAGGAGACACTCTCCGCGCATCCACACGGCTGGGTCCCGGAGGTGGGAGCCGGCGTGGAGCGGGGAGCTCGGCGCCGTGTGCGCGGCGCAGCCTGGCAGCAGCCCTGCGCGGCCGCTCCCAGCCCCCAGGCATGGTTAGAGAGCCGCTGTGCAGCCGCTCCCGGCGGCACTTTGACTGCGATCACCACCTTTGGCGCAGCTTAATCGTGCTGATGTGTGCCTCCCACCTCCCGTGGGCACGGGGCTACAAAGCAGACCCAGGGCAGGTCTGTGGCAGGAGACAGATGTTGCCCGATGGGGCCTGGCAGGCAGGGGGCTGTGCCTGGGTGCCTGCTCCTTGAGCAGTGCCCTGAGGCATTGCTGGAGCCAGGATGCTGAGGCAGGCAGGGCTTTGGGTAGCGACAGGCTCGTGAGCGCTTCACAACTCGAGGTGCTCCAAATATGAATCAGGTTTGTGGTCCACAAAATGGCAGGGATGCAGAGCTCCCACTCTGCTCAGAGCAGCAAGCTGCAGAGGTGCCTGGCTTGGTGTTTGACTTCATCAGTTACAGGAGAACAAGCCCTGACACTGGCCTTCCCCTCGCCCCCACGCTTGTTCCTGCATCCTTCTTCTGTGGACACGCTCCATCTTCATCCTCACTTGCCCTGTCTCTGAAGCTGCAGTTCCACAGAGGGGAAGATGCTTCCTCTGTGCTGCCTGATCACCAGCCCCCACCACTGGGGGCCAGATCAGGGACTGTATGATTTGACTTCTCCAAAATCAGCCCCAGCCTGGGGCTTGGGGAGTTCAGCCAGGAGGCACAAATAATAAACACCTTCCCTGGCACTGGATCATCACATCATGGAATCATACAACTGTTGTGTCTGGAAAAGACCTCCCAGAGCATCCAGCCCACCCTCAACCCCACACCACCAAGCCATTAAACCATGGCCCCAAGTGCCATGGCCACACACCTCCAGGATGGGGACTCCACCACCTCCCTGGGCAGCCTCTTCCAATCCCTGACCACTCTTGCAGTGGAGGAATTTTCCCTCATCTCCAAACTAACCCTTCCCTGGCACAGTTTCAGGCTGTTTCCCCTCATCCTGTCACCTGATACTAGGGAGAAGAGACCAACCCCCACCTGGCTCCAGCCTCCTTGCTGTAGAGAGTAGTGAGGTCTCCCCTCAGCCTCCTTTTCTCCACACTCACCCCCCCCAGCTCCCTCAGCTGCTCCTCCCCAGCCCTGTGCTCCAGACCCTTCCCCAGCTTTGTTGCCCTTCTTTGTTGCATCTTGGAGTGAGTGGTGCAAAACTGAACCCAGGACTCATGGTGTGGCCTCAGTAGTGCTGAGTACAGGAGGACAATTCCTGCCCTGGTCCTGCTGCCACACCATTGCTGATCCAGGCCAGGATGCTGCTCATCCTATTTGGCCACCTGAGCACACTGCTGGCTCATCTTCACCCCCAGGTCCTTCTCTGCTGGGCAGTTTCCAGCCACTCTGCCCCAAGCCTGGAGCATTCCTGGGGTTGTTGTGGCCCAAGTGCAGGACCTAGCACTAGCCCTTGTTGAACCTCATACCAGCTGACCTTAGCCCATCAATCTCTAGCAGATCCCTGTCTGTCTCTTGAACTGGGGAGCCCAGAACTGGACACAATGCTCCAGGGGTGATCTCACCAGGGTAGAGTAGAGGGGGGGGAGAACCCCTCCCCCAGTGCAGTGCTAACAAAGGGGCCTTCATCTTCAGTGCCTTCTCATTTGCTGTGGGCTCATTCCCTTCCCCAGCCCCATGTCCTGTGATCCCTGTGACTGAGGACAATTCATTTCTGAGCTCTTGACAGCGCTGCCTGGGGCTGTCATGTCCATCCTCTGTGACTGTCCACCTGCTCAGAGAAACCCCCTTCTTGCCAAGTCAGTACAGTAGGAAAGGCTGAGAGCCCTGGTGCTGTTTGGTCTGGAGAAGACAAGGCTGAGAGCCCTGGTGCTGTTTGGTCTGGAGAAGACAAGGCTGAGAGCCCTGGTGCTGTTTGGTCTGGAGAAGACAAGGCTGAGAGCCCTGGTGCTGTTTGGTCTGGAGAAGACAAGGCTGAGAGCCCTGGTGCTGTTTGGTCTGGAGAAGACAAGGCTGAGAGGGGACCTCAGCAATGCCTACAAATCTCTGCAGGGTGGCTGTCAGGGGGATGGAGCCAGGCTCCTCTCTGTGGTAGCCAAGGATAGGGCAGGGGGCAATTGATGTAAACTCAATCACAGGAAATTCCACCACAGTATGAGGGAAACCTTCTTTCCTGAGAGGCTGCTGGAGGCCTGGAGCAGGCTGCCCAGGGAGGTTGTGGAGTCTCCTGTTCTGGAGCCTTTCCAACCCCACCTGGATGTGTTCTTGGGTGCCCCTGCTGTGGCAGGGGGGCTGGACTGGGTGCTCTGTGGAGGTCCCTTCCAACCCCTACTGTTCTGGGATTGTGTGGCCATTCCAGACTTCGAGCCTCCAGCTGGTGGTTCCTCTTTGCAGAGGCCCCAGGCAATAAAACTAAGTGTGCTTGTATATATTTAATCCTACTTCTATATTAATTTCCAAGCCTCTCAGTGTGCTTAAAGCTTTAAGACAATTAGCTGCAATCCATGCCTCAGTGCTGGGAAGGCAACAAGCTGCCTTCCAACAGAGTCCTGCTGGCCAGCTTGTATCTCCAACACGCTTGAGGGTTTCAGAGTGGAGAGCCTTGCAAGGAAGAGCAAACAAGAACCAAGGCATAAAAGACTGAAGGAACACTCCTGCTAGTCAGAGCCATCTTCAGGAGGGCACCAGGACATCCATACAGGTCTGACAGCTGAGGTTCACTGCCCTGCCTGAGCAAGCAGTGCAAGTGGCTGCAAGGAAGGAAGGTGGAAGGGGAATGGAAAAATGTTTGGTTTTCACTGTTCAAAGAGAAATGCTGAGTTTGAGCTCAAACATCTTCATTACAAACAGGCTGAGGGAGCTGGGGGTGTTCAGCCAGCAGAAGAGAAGGCTGCAGGCAGCCCTAAGAGCAGCCTGCCAGGACCTGAAGGGGGCTACAAGAAGGCTGCAGAGGGACTGTTGGCAAAGGCCTGCAGGGACAGGCCCAGGGGCAATGGTTTGGAATGAGAGCAGAGCAGATTGAGATTGGATGTGAGCAACAAGTTCTGCAGCAGGAGGCTGCCCAGGGGAGTGGTTGAGGCCTCCTGCCTGGAGCTGTTGAAGGTGAGGCTGGAGAAGGCTGTGAGCAGCCTGCTCTAGGGGGGGATGTCCCTGCTGAGTGCAGGGGGTAGGCCTGGATGCCCTCTGGAGGTCCCTTCCCACTCAACCCAATCTATGACTCTCTTTTTCCATTAAAAAGAAGAACAGTCACTGAGAGAAGCTTCAGGAGGATCTGCTCCATGAGCTTCCCTGGCACAGAGGTGAGGCTGACAGGTCACAACTTCAGGGTCCTCCTCTCAACCCTTGTTGAACATGGGTCCAAGGTTCCCCCTTTCTGGTCTCCTGGGACTTGTGCTGAGTGCCAGGGCTTTTCCCACGTCAGGGGAGGGGTTTGGCAGCCACCCCAGCCCGTCCCTCTGGCAGCTGCCTTGGCAGCTACATCAATCAGCATCTCTCTGTTGGCTCCCATGGACTTAAGTATGTTCAGGTTCCTCAGGGGGTCATGAACCTGATCTTCTCTTACACTGGGAGGGACTTGGGGTCCACATGGACCTTTAGGTCCACAATCTTGGGAGGTGTGAGGGAAGAGGTTGCCAATGAGACCAAAGCACTGCTGAGTGCCTCAGTCTTGCTGGTCATGGGGTTGTGCTTGCTTTGACCTTGCTTTCCTGGGTGACACACCTGTAGAAGGCCTTACAATTCCTTGTACTCCTGGCCTGGAGCACCCCCAGGGAGGAGGCATCCACAACCTTCCTGGCAGCCTGTTCCAGAGTCTCAGCCCTGATTTGTCCTCAGGCTGCCTTTGGGCTATGTGTACATGAATAATAATCCATCCCAGCAGGGCCAGGTTGACTCCCCATGCCTGAGGTGTTTCCAAGAGGCAGAGATGTGGTGCTGAGGGTCACAGGATCATAGGGACATAGAATCATAGAATCAATAAGGTTGGAAAAGACCTCAAGAGCTCATCAAGTCCAAGCTGTCACCCAGCACCTGCTGACAACTAAACCCTGGCTCCAAGTGCCACATCCAATCCCCTCTTGAGCACCTGCAGGGATGGGGACTCCACCACCTCCAGCACATCCCCAGGGCCAATCTCTCTTGCTGGGAAGAACTTCCTCCTCACCTCCAGCCTTAACCTCCCCTGGCACAGCTTGAGACTGTGTCCTCTTGTTCTGGTGCTGGTTGCCTGGGAGAAGAGACCAACCCCCAGCTGGCTCCAACCTCCCTTCAGGGAGTTGTGGAGAGCAAGAAGGTCTCCCCTGAGCCTCCTCTTCTGCAGGCTAAGCAACCCCAGCTCCCTCAGCCTCTCCTCCCAGGGCTGTGCTCCAGACCCCTCCCCAGCCTCATTGCCCTTCTCTGGGTTAGCAACAGCCTTGGTGGAGTAGGTTGGACTCCATGTTCTTAAAGACCTTTTCCAACCAAACCCATGCTGTGATTCCACCATCTCTTGGTCCTGATAAGTCCACAGTGCCCTGCTGAGTCAGTGGAGAGCCTGAGGGGTGCTCCCTGAGTACCTTTTGTGGTGTAGCTTCATTCAGAAGTCACTCAGTGTGTCTGCCCCGGCACAGCCCTGCACAGCAGCTGGGACTTGTCAGGGAGTTGAGTGCAGAAGCTCACTCCTGCTTCAGACTGAGCTGCTCACACCACTTTGCCCTTAGCTGGTTGCTCATGGTCCTCAGGGAAGCACTTTCCCCCAGGCAGCTTCCTGGCAGGCTTTTGTCATCTTCTGGGTGCTCGTGGTAGTGGAGGCAGGTCCTGTGGCCACAAGGCACGGTGATGGTGTGGGCTTGGTGATGGTGTGGGCAGGGTGATGGTGTGGGCATGGTGATGGTGTGGGGATGGTCATGCTGTGGGCATGGTGATGCTGTGGGCACGGTGATGGTGTGGGCAGGGTGATGGTGTGGGCATGGTGATGGTGTGGGCATGGTGGTGGTGTGGGCTTGGTGATGGTGTGGGCAGGGTGATGGTGTGGGCATGGTGATGGTGTGGGCAGGGTGATGCTGTGGGCAGGGTGATGGTGTGGGCACAGTGATGGTGTGGGCAGGGTGATGGTGTGGGCAGGGTGATGGTGTGGGCACAGTGATGGTGTGGGCAGGGTGATGGTGTGGGCAGGGTGATGGTGTGGGCACAGTGATGGTGTGGGCAGGGTGATGGTGTGGGCAGGGTGATGCTGTGGGCAGGGTGATGGTGTGGGCAGGGTGATGCTGTGGGCAGGGTGATGCTGTGGGCACGGTGATGGTGTGGGGATGGTCATGCTGTGGGCATGGTGATGGTGTGGGCAGGGTGATGCTGTGGGCACGGTGATGGTGTGGGCACGGTGATGGTGTGGGCAGGGTGATGCTGTGGGCATGGTGATGGTGTGGGCAGGGTGATGGTGTAGGCAGGGTGATGGTGTGGGCAGGGTGATGGTGTGGTCAGGGTGATGGTGTGGGCACGGTGATGGTGTGGGCACAGTGATGGTGTGGGCATGGTGATGCTGTGGGCATGGTGATGGTATGGGCAGGGTGATGCTGTGGGCATGGTGATGGTGTGGGCATGGTGATGGTGTGGGCAGGGTGATGGTGTGGGCACGGTGATGGTGTGGGCAGGGTGATGGTGTGGGCAGGGTGATGCTGTGGGCATGGTGATGGTGTGGGCAGGGTGATGGTGTGGGCAGGGTGATGCTGTGGGCAGGGTGATGGTGTGGGCACGGTGATGGTGTGGGCAGGGTGATGCTGTGGGGATGGTGATGGTGTGGGCAGGGTGATGGTGTGGGCAGGGTGATGCTGTGGGCAGGGTGATGCTGTGGGGATGGTGATGGTGTGGGCACGGTGATGCTGTGGGCATGGTGATGGTGTGGGCAGGGTGATGGTGTGGGCTTGGTCATGGTGTGGGCACGGTGATGGTGTGGGCAGAGTGATGCTGTGGGCATGGTGATGCTGTGGGCACGGTGATGGTGTGGGCAGGGTGATGCTGTGGGGATGGTCATGCTGTGGGCATGGTGATGGTCTGGGCAGGGTGATGGTGTGGGCTTGGTGATGGTGTGGGCACGGTGATGGTGTGGGCAGAGTGATGCTGTGGGCATGGTGATGCTGTGGGCACGGTGATGGTGTGGGCAGGGTGATGGTGTGGGCAGGGTGATGGTGTGGGCACGGTGATGGTGTGGGCATGGTGATGGTGTGGGCAGGGTGATGCTGTGGGCAGGGTGATGCTGTGGGCAGGGTGATGGTGTGGGCTTGGTGATGCTGTGGGTATGGTGATGGTGTGGGGATGGTGATGGTGTGGGCAGGGTGATGCTGTGGGGATGGTGATGGTGTGGGCAGGGTGATGGTGTGGGCATGGCGATGGTGTGGGCAGGGTGATGCTGTGGGCACGGTGATGGTGTGGGCAGGGTGATGCTGTGGGGATGGTCATGCTGTGGGCATGGTGATGGTGTGGCCTGGAGCTGAGCCTCCAGTGCCAGAGCTGCTGGCCATGAGGAGCAGGGGTGGGAGCGCGGTGTGGCTGGCGGCGAACCGCAGCCTCCTGTGGTGCAGAATGTGGAGGCTGCTGTTGCAGACACCTGCTGGCCATGCAGAGGGCTCCTGGCCCACAGAGTGGCAGGAGCAGCACACCTGTATGTAGGGTTGTAGGATGCTGCTTCTGAGGGAGAATCACAGAGTGATAGGGGCTGGAAGGGACCTGGAAAGCTCATCCAGCCCAACCCCCCTGCCAGAGCAGGGGCACCCAGAGCAGATCACACAGGAACACAGCCAGGTGGGTCTTGAATATCTCCAGAGAGGGAGAATCCAAAGCTCCCCTGGGCAGCCTCTTCCTGGGCTCTGTCACCCTCACAGGGAGCAAGTTCTTCCTCCTGTTTGCATGGCACTTCCTCTGCCTCAGCTCCCACCACTGCCCCTTGTGCTGGCATTGGGCATCCCCCAGCAGAGCCTGGCTCCAGCCTCTGGGCACTGCCCCTGCACAGCTTTAGCAACAGCAAGGAGCTCACCCTCAGGCTCCTCCTCTCCAAGCTCCAGAGCCCTCAGCTCCCTCAGGCTCTCCTCCTAAGGAAGATCTTCCACTCCCTTCATCATTTTTGGACTCCCTTAAGCAGTTCCCTGAGGTCCTTCCTGAACTGAGGGGCCCAGAACTGGACACAATACTCCAGATGCAGCCTCAGCAGGGCAGAGCAGAGCGAAAGAGGTCTTGGTGATGGAGCATCTGGGCCCTTATCTGTGTAAGAGCTTCTCTTGCTATAGGAACTGAGCACAGATGTGTCCCTAAAAGCACACAAGCATGTGAACATGTGGCACAGAGGGAGTCATTAACACCTGGCTGCTATTAATATCACAGCAATCTGGGACAGGCAGTCAAAGCCAGATCAGGATCCCTCACCCAACATGAAGCAGGCAGATGGCAGTGTCCCATGGCTGACACTGCCAGGAAGAGTTGCTGATGGTAGGAGAAGTGCCTGAGAAACCTCCACACCAATGCAGGCCAAAAGCATTGCAGAACCTGCAAAGCAGCTGCAGAAGAAACCTGCCACTGCTCCCAGGAGCAGCTGTCCTGTGTCCAGTTCTGGGCTCCTCAGGTCAGGAAAGAGGTTGAGCTGCTGGAAGGTGTCCAGAGAAGGGCAACAAAGCTGGGGAGGGGTCTGGAGCACAGCCCTGGGAGGAGAGGCTGAGGGAGCTGGGGTTGCTTAGCCTGCAGAAGAGAAGGATCAGGGGAGACCTTGCTTTCTGCAACTCCCTGAAGGGAGGCTGTAGCCAGGTGGGGGTTGGGCTCTTCTCCCAGGCAAGCAGCACCAGAACAAGAGGACACAGTCTCAAGCTGTGCCAGGGGAGGATTAGGCTGGAGGTTAGGAAGAAGTTCTCCACAGAGAGAGTGATTGCCCATTGGAATGGGCTGCCTGGGGAGGTGGTGGAGTCCCTATCCCTGGAGGCATTCAGGAGGAGACTTGATGGGGTGCTTGGTGCCATGGGTTAGTTGATTAGGTGGTGTTGGATTGGTTGATAGGTTGGACACAATGATCTTGAAGGTCTCTTCCAACCTGGTCTGGTCTATTCTATTCTATTCTATTCTATTCTATTCTATTCTATTCCTGTCTCACTGTCCTGGCAACAGGTTTGTGTCACATGGTGGCAGCCTTGCAAACCAAATACAGCTTGAGCTGCTCCTTCAGCCTCTTCCTGGGGAGTCTTCATCCTGGTTCAGTAACTAAGGCTTTGGATGTTTCTTAGGTGTTGAAGCCCTGATTGTATCTGCCTTGACAGGCTGCAGAGCTGAGCCCATGACAACCTCATAAGGTTCAACAAGAGCAAGGGCAAGGTCCTGCAGCTGGGGCAGGGCAATCCCAGGCACTGCTACAGGCTGGGCAGGGACTGGCTGGAGAGCAGCCCTGAAGGAAAGGCCTTGGGGGTGCTGGGGGAGGAGAAGCTCAGCAGGAGCCAGCAGGGAGCACTTGCAGCCCAGAGAGCCAAGCAGAGCCTGGGCTGCAGCAAGAGAAGTGTGGCCAGCAGGGCCAGGGAGGGGATTCTGCCCCTCTGCTCCACTCTGCTGAGACCAGAGCTGGAGCTCTGGGGCCAGCTCTGGAGCCTCTGTGCCAGGAAGGCTCTGGAGGGGCTGGAAGGTGTCCAGAGCAGGGCCATGAGGAGGAGCAGAGGGCTGGAGCTGCTCTGCTCTGGAGACAGCCTGAGAGAGTTGGGGTTGTGCAGGCTGGAGAGGAGAAGGCTCCCAGGAGACCTCATTGTGGCCTTCCAGGATCTGCAGGGGGCTGCAAGAAAGCTGGGGAGGGACTTTGGAGGGTGTCAGGGAGGGATAGGACTGGGGGGGATGGAGCAGAACTAGAAGTGGGGAGATTGAGATTGGCTGTGAGGAAGAAGTTGTTGCCCATGAGGGTGGTGAGAGCCTGGCACAGGCTGCCCAGGGAGGTGGTGGAAGCCTCCTGCCTGGAGGTGTTTGCAGCCAGGCTGGAGGTGGCTGTGAGCAACCTGCTGTGGTGTGAGGTGTCCCTGCCCATGGCAGGGGGTTGGCACTGGCTGAGCCTTGAGCTCCCTTCCAGCCCTGACAGTTCTGTGATTCTAGAAGTCAGTGAGCAGGTGGCTGGGCAGTAGGAAACAGCTGAAGCCCAGAGGGACTTTGTGGTTGTGTCAGCCCTAGTCCTGGAGCTGGGCTGGCAGGAGCTGGAAGCTCATAGTGCAGAGAGCAAAAGGCTGCTTGGCATTGATCACACCTGGCTGCCTTTGCCAAGGTATTTTCACCCCCTCAGTGACTCTTAGCAATGAGACATTGCTGCCAGGAGCTCTCAAGGATTTTGTGACACATAAAGCAGGAATACACAGAGCTAAATACAGGCCACAGGGATCCCACTCTGGGCCCCTGCATCCTCTCAGGCCCCCTGCCTGAGATTTGTAGATTCATGGAATGGGTTGGGTTGGAAAGGACCTTAAAGATCATCTGCCCTGGGCAGGGCCACCTCCCACCAGCCCAGCTTGCTCAGGGCTTCATCCAGCCTGGCCTTGAGCATCTCCAGGAAGGGAGCATCCACCACCTCTTGGAGGACATCCCTTCCAACCCCAGCTGTTCTGTGGCTCATCAAGTTGTGTATCCTCTTCTTCATAGATGGAGAACTAAGCTGTGAGAGGTGCTCCCTGTCAGGCAGGAGTCTGCAGCTGCAGTAGGCCAGGAGGAGGTTGTAGCCAGGTGGGGGTTGGTCTCTTCTCCCAGGCAAGCAGCACCAGAACAAGAGGACACAGTCTCAAGCTGTGCCAGGGGAGGTTGAGGCTGGAGGTGAGGTCGAAAGTTCTTCCCAGCAAGAGAGATTGGCCCTTGGGATGTGCTGCCCAGGGAGGTGGTGGAGTCCCCATCCCTGGAGGTGTTCAAGAGGGGATTGGATGTGGCCCTTGGAGCCATGGTTTAGTTGTCAGGAGGTGGTGGGTGACAGCTTGGACTGGATGAGCTCTGAGGTCTTTCCCA
Organism: Dryobates pubescens; assembly: GCF_014839835.1. NCBI lineage: Eukaryota > Metazoa > Chordata > Aves > Piciformes > Picidae > Dryobates > Dryobates pubescens. Next base: position 1,467,674 of record NC_071616.1, read on the forward strand.
GCCTGGTTGATTCTATGGTTCTCTCACCATTGCCAGCCAGGTAGTGCACATCTATTTGCTTCCCACACTTCTCATGCCAGCTGCTGCTCTGCTGCCTGCTGACTCCCAGCTGATGGCCTGAGTTCACTTCTTTGTGTGGAGCTGCAGAGCCTTCCTTCTCCTGGTGGAAAGCAAATGCCAGGTTATCTTCAGACTTGTGCCTGTTTGGGGATGCTGAGGTTCTCCTCTTGCTTGCTGTCAGTTTTGTGGGTGGTGCTCTGCTTTGCTTTGGTTGTTTCTTCATTCCCCAAGTGAAGCTTAAAATATCTGCCAGCCTGACAACAGCTCAGCTTGGTTTTGGGAGCAGGCTGCATTTCTCAGCCCTGCTGTCTCGAGGCACTGCTGTGAAATGGATGTGTTCATTACCAGTGGCTGCTTTGGCAAGCTCAGCTTTCAGGCAGCAGAGGATTCAACCTGAAGGAGCTGCACAGTGAAAGGCAGTGGGAAGCCCCTTGCTCAGCACTGCTCAGGCCACACCTTGAGTCCTGTGTCCAGTTCTGGGCTCCTCAGGTTAGGAAAGAGGTTGAGCTGCTGGAAGGTGTCCAGAGAAGGGCAACAAAGCTGGGGAGGGGTCTGGAGCACAGCCCTGGGAGGAGAGGCTGAGGGAGCTGGGGTTGCTTAGCCTGGAGAAGAGGAGGCTCAGGGGAGACCTTCTTGCTCTCTGCAACTCCCTGAAGGGAGGTTGTAGCCAGGTGGGGGTTGGGCTCTTCTCCCAGGCAGCCAGCACCAGAACAAGAAGACACAGTCTCAAGCTGTGCCAGGGGAAGTTTAGGCTGGAGGTGAGGAGAAAGTTCTTCCCAACAAGAGAGATTGGCCTTTGGGGTGTGCTGCCCAGGGAGGTGGTGGAGTCCCCATCCCTGGAGGTGTTCAAGAGGGGATTGGATGTGGCACTTGGAGCCATGGTTTAGTTGTCAGGAGGTGTTGGGTGACAGCTTGGACTTGGTGATCTCTGAGGTCTTTTCCAGCCTTATTGATTCTGTGCCCCTTGCTGGCAGATCACCACCAGCTCAGTGCATCTCAAACCCTCCACTGCTGGTTGGTTGAGGACTACAACAAAAAAATCTCAGGGAAAAGAAAGTTAAAACCCATCAGAAGCCACTGGCTCTGTAACAATTTCCTGTACTATTAACTCCTGGCTGAAATGCAGAGATTACTGAGCATGGCTCCCATGCACCTATTGGATGCCAGAAATGCTTCAGTGGAAAAAAAAATAGAATACAGAATCAACCAGGGTGGAAAAGACCTCAGAGATCATCCAGTCCAACCTGTCACCCAGCACCATCTGATCAACTCAACCATGGCACCAAGGGCTTCAGCCAGGCTCTTCCTAAACACCTCCAGGGATGGGGACTCCACCACCTCCCTGGGCAGCACATCCCAAGGGCCAATCTCTCTGGCTGGGAAGAGCTTTCTCCTCACCTCCAGCCTAAACCTCCCCTGGCACAGCTTGAGACTGTGTCCTCTTGTTCTGGTGCTGGGTGTCTGGGAGAAGAGCCCAACCCCCACCTGGCTACAACCTCCCTTCAGGGAGTTGCAGAGAGCAAGAAGGTCTCCCCTGAGCCTCCTCTTCTCCAGGCTAAGCAACCCCAGCTCCCTCAGCCTCTCCTCACAGGGCTGTGCTCCAGACCCCTCCCCAGCTTTCTTGCCCTTCTCTGGACACCTTCCAGCAGCTCAACCTCTTTCCTAACCTGAGGAGCCCAGAACTGGACACAGGACTCAAGGTGTGGCCTCAGCAGTGCTGAGCACAGGGCACAATGACCTCCCTGCTCCTGCTGGCCACACTGTTCCTGCTGCAGGCCAGGATGCCATTGGCCTTCTTGGCCCCCTGGGCACACTGCTGCCTCATGTTCAGCTGCTGTCAACCACTACCCCCAGGTCCCTCTCTGCCTGGCTGCTCTCAGCCACTCTGCCCCCAGCCTGTAGCACTGCCTGGGGTTGCTGTGGCCAATGTGCAGGACCTGTCAGCAGATGTCCTGTTTCAACAGACAGATTCTGATGGCTTCTGATCTCCACATGACTTCAGCTACTGCTTAGCATGACAGAGCAGCAGGAAACCACATCCTGCTCTCTAAGCAGGAGAGATGTGGGGGGCTATCCAGTGGGCAAGGAACTGGCTGGGTGATGGCATCCAGAGGGTAGTGGTCAACAGCTCAATGTCCAGGTGGAGATGGGTGACAAGTGGTGTCCCTCAAGGCTCTGTACTGGGACCAGGGCTGTTCAACATCTTCATCAATGGCACAGAGAGTGAGACTGAGGCCCCCTCAGCAGGTCTGCAGGTGACACCAAGCTGAGTGCTGTGGTTGCTCAGTCTGAAGGACAGGATGGAGGCATCCAGAGGCACCTGGCCAGGCTGGAGAGCTGGCTGAGGAGAGCCTCAGGAGGTTCAACAAGGCAAAGTGCAAGGTCCTGCACCTGGGTCAGGGCAATCCTAGAGATCAGTCCAGGCTGGGGGAGGATGAGATTGAGAGCAGCCCTGCAGGGAAGGACTTGGGGTGCTGGTGGGGGAGAAGCTGGCAGGAGCCAGCAGTGTGAGCTGGCAGCACAGAAGGCCAAGGGCAGCCTGGGCTGCATCCAAAGCAGTGTGGCCAGAGATGGAGAGAGAGGATTCTGCCCCTCTGCTCTGTGAGACCTCTCCTGCAGGGCTGTGTCCAGCTCTGGAGCCCTCAGCACAGCAAGGACATGGAGCTGATGGAGAGGCTCCAGAGGAGGCTACCAAGGTGATCAGGGGCTGGAGCAGCTCTGCCAGGAGGCCAGGCTGAGGGAGCTGGGGGTGTTCAGCCTGCAGAAGAGAAGGCTGCAGGCAGCCCTAAGAGCAGCCTGCCAGGACCTGAAGGGGGCTACAAGAAGGCTGCAGAGGGACTGCTTGCAAAGGCCTGCAGGGACAGGAGCAGGGGCAATGGTTTGGAATGAGAGCAGAGCAGATTGAGATTGGATGTGAGCAACAAGTTCTGCAGCAGGAGGCTGCTGGGACACTGCAGGAGGTTGCCCAGGGAGGTGGTTGAGGCTCCATGCCTGGAGCTGTTGCAGGTGAGGCTGGAGAAGGCTGTGAGCAGCCTGCTGTAGGGGAGGATGTCCCTGCTGAGTGCAGGGGGATGGTTTTGGAGGTCACTTCCAGCCCAAACCACTGTGTGGCTCTGTGCTGGCACTCTCTCAGTGCCTGGACTTGCCAGCTCTGAAGGCAGCTGCTTGCCTGGGCTGGGCACTGGCTGCTGTCACTGCTCCCCGAGATGCACTGACCCCAAAGCAGAGGTGCAGGAGCTGCCTGCTGGGAAGTGTGGGGTGGGCAGCATGGTGCCTTTGCCTGCACTGCCCCTGACCCCCAGTGCAGGCAAGCCTTGGAGTTGAGCAGAACTCGCTGTCCTGAGAAGATCAGCTCTGCAACTGCCTGCCAGCTCCAGCAGCTTTGTTTGCCTTGGCTGGGCCGGGGGGGTGCCTGCCCAGATGAGGCCAGGAGATGGGGTTAAAGAATTGAGTTTGACTCTGCTGCTTCCTCCCAGCCAGCAGCAGGCAAGGCCCTCTGCAAGGCCCTCTGCAAGCCTGAGCCTGGCAGCTGATGAACCTGCAGGGTTTGCTGCCCAGCACAGGTTGGCCTCACACTGACCTGCCCCCGAAGCAGGATGCAGCTGTGCCAGCAGCAGGCCTTGGCTTGTTGCAGCCTCTGCCTTGTTCCCTCTGTGGGTGGAAGGGGAGCAGCACACTTGTGCAAACACGGGCAGAACTTGCCTGTGGCCCTTCTGAAGGGGAAAAACAAAAGGCAGAGCTCACAAACACATCTGTGATGGGCAGCAAGAGGGGCTGCAAGGGACACAGCATGCAGAATCAACCAGGTGGGAGCAGGCCTTCCAGATCATCCAGTCCAACCTCATCCACTGCACCGTGGCACCAAGTGCCTCCCCCTGCAAAGACACTGATTCATCCTCTATCCAGATGGCAAGAGGCAAGCAACACAGAGCTGCCACACGTGGAGTTCTCTGGAGTCTTCATGTGACAGCAATTTAGGATAGGGTAGGATAGGATAGGATAGGATAGGATAGGATAGGATAGGGTAGGATAGGATAGGATAGGGTAGGATAGGATAGGGTAGGATAGGATAGGATAGGGTAGGGTAGGATAGGGTAGGGTAGAGTAGGGTAGGGTAGGGTAGGATAGGATAGGATAGGATAGGATAGGATAGGATAGGATAGGATAGGATAGGATAGAATTAACCAGGTTGGAAAAGCCCTTTGAGATCATCCAGCCCAACCTCTCACCCAGCACCATCTGATCAACTAAACCATGGCACCAAGTGCCTCAGCCAGGCTCTTCCTAAACCCCCCCAGGGATGGGGACTCCACCATCTCTGTTGGCTCCCATGGACTTAAGTATGTTCAGGTTCCTCAGGGGGTCATGAACCTGATCTTCTCTTACACTGGGAGGGACTTGGGGTCCACATGGACCTTTAGGTCCACAATCTTGGGAGGTGTGAGGGAAGAGGTTGCCAATGAGACCAAAGCACTGCTGAGTGCCTCAGTCTTGCTGGTCATGGGGTTGTGCTTGCTTTGACCTTGCTTTCCTGGGTGACACACCTGTAGAAGGCCTTACAATTCCTTGTACTCCTGGCCTGGAGCACCCCCAGGGAGGAGGCATCCACAACCTTCCTGGCAGCCTGTTCCAGAGTCTCAGCCCTGATTTGTCCTCAGGCTGCCTTCAGGCTATGTGTACATGAATAATAATCCATCCCAGCAGGGCCAGGTTGACTCCCCATGCCTGAGGTGTTTCCAAGAGGCAGAGATGTGGTGCTGAGGGTCACAGGATCATAGGGACATAGAATCATAGAATCAATAAGGTTGGAAAAGACCTCAAGAGCTCATCAAGTCCAAGCTGTCACCCAGCACCTGCTGACAACTAAACCCTGGCTCCAAGTGCCACATCCAGTCCCCTCTTGAGCACCTGCAGGGATGGCGACTCCACCACCTCCAGCACATCCCCATGGCCAATCTCTCTTGCTGGGAAGAACTTCCTCCTCACCTCCAGCCTCAACCTCCCCTGGCACAGCTTGAGACTGTGTCCTCTTGTTCTGGGGCTGCTTGCCTGGGAGAAGTATTCCTTCCTCACATCCAGCTTAAACCTGCCCTGCCATTGCCAGGAGAGGAGAGGAGAGGGGAGAGGAGAGGTTCAGAGAGGAGAGGTTCAGAGAGGAGAGGTTCAGAGAGGAGAGGTTCAGAGAGGAGAGGGGAGGAGAGGAGAGGGGAGGGGAGGGGAGGGGAGGGGAGAGGAAGAGAAGAGGGAATGGAAGGGAAGGGAAGAGGGAAGGGAAGGGAAAAGGGAAGGGAAAAGGGAAGAGAAGGGAAGGGAAGGGAAGGGAAGGGAAAAGGGAAGGGAAGGGAAGAAGGAAGGGAAGGGAAGGGAAAAGGGAAGGGAAGGGAAAAGGGAAGGGAAGGTTTGGGAAGGTTCGGGAAGGGAAGGTTTGGGAAGGTTTGGGAAGGGAAGGTTTGGGAAGGGAAGGTTTGGGAAGGGAAGGGAAGGAAAGGTTTGGGAAGGGAAGGTTTGGGAAGGGAAGGTTTGGGAAGGGAAGGTTTGGGAAGGGAAGGGAAGGAAAGGTTTGGGAAGGGAAGGTTTGGGAAGGGAAGGTTTGGGAAGGTTTGGGAAGGGAAGGGAAGGGAAGGGATGGGAAGGGTTGGGAAGGTAAGGGAAGGGAAGGGACGGGAAGGGACGGGATGGGATGGGAGGGGACGGGATGGGAGGGGAGGGGAGGTTCATATCACATTAACTGAAGTGGAGAGAGCTCAGTCTCTGTGCCTCCCTGGTTCCTACATGCTGCTGTATCTGGCTGTAGAGTAAGAGGGCAGGAAATCTCAGACTGGGATTTGCAGGTGGGTGCTGGAGGTGTAGAAAGAGCTAGGCCTGGGCAGATGTGGCTTGATGGGAGTTGAGACTCTGCTGTTGCCCCTAAGCCTCCTGGGGCAGACCCTTCAGATGCTTGCTCTGCAGAGGGTCACTCTGGCAGTGCTCTGGGCTGGAAGGATGTGAGGCAGGTCCAGAGGAGGAGAGCCCTGAGCTGGGGCTGAGTTAGTGTAGCTTGGCTCTCTGCTGGGAGTGCTGGGCTGTGTCTGCTGTCATGCTAACCCTTCTGGCCAGCCTGAGCAGGGGCACTCTGCTTCTGCCAGCCCTGGGAGTGCACCAGCCCTGCTGTCAGGCTGACCTCAGACTGGGGGAGCAGGAAGGACAGGGTTGTGGCGGAGCTGAGGTCCAATCTCCAGCAGATCCCCAGACCAGAACCTAATCCCAAAGGCCAAGCCTCCTCCAGCAGCTCCTGTGCTCTGGGAAACAAAACTCCTGCCTGGACAGTCAGAGGCCATTCTTAGTGCATTGGACACAGTGCTTTAAAGTGGATAACCACAGTAAAGACCAAGAATTCACTTGCTCTCACCTCTTACCCACTTCTTGCTGGTGCCTTGTTCACAGCCCATCCCAAACCCTGAGCTTCTCTTTCCTCTTCCTTTGCCTTTCAGAGCTTAGTCCTAGGCAGCTTCTCTGATTTGTTTGCTTTCCTAGTCACACATTTGCACCCCTGCTCAGCACTGCTCAGGCCACACCTTCAGTCCTGTGTCCAGTTCTGGGCCCCTCAGGTTAGGAAAGAGGTTGAGCTGCTGGAAGGTGTCCAGAGAAGGGCACCAAAGCTGGGGAGGGGTCTGGAGCACAGCCCTGGGAGGAGAGGCTGAGGGAGCTGGGGTTGCTTAGCCTGCAGAAGAGGAGGCTCAGGGGAGACCTTCTTGCTCTCTCCAACTCCCTGAAGGGAGGTTGTAGCCAGGAGGGGGTTGGTCTCTTCTCCCAGGCAGGCAAGCAGCACCAGAACAAGAGGACACAGTCTCAAGCTGTGCCAGGGGAGGTTTAAGCTGGAGGTGAGGTAGAAAGATCTTCCCATTGGCCACTGGGATGTGCTGCCCAGGGAGGTGGTGGAGTCCCCATCCCTGGAGGTGTTTAGGAAGAGCCTGGCTGAGGCACTGGGTGTCTGGTTGATTAGATGGTGTTGGGTGATCATTTGGATTTGATGGTCTGGGAGGTCTTTTCCAGCCTGGTTAGTTCTGTGTTTTGCTAGGCTGCTGTGGTTCCCTGCAGCACCACAGTAAGTGAGGAAGAGTTCAGACTGATGCCTGGGCTGCTCTCTGGTGCTGCCCATTGGTTTCAGAAGGGAGGTTTTCAATCTGAGCCATAGTCAGCTGGTGGCTTTACTCTCTGGAAGCAAGCTTGCTGTCTGCTGGAGGTCAGGGTGGACTCAGTGCTGATGAGTGGTGCTGAGTGAGCAGCCTAGAGGAAGAGCTTTCAGTCAGTAGTTGTCCATAGGTAGGAAGGGCTCAGTGCTGCTTCAGGACAGCCTTCCAGAGAGGCCTCCAAGTTGTCAAGCATCTGATCTGTGCATGCTTGAGAAACTCCTCCTGTCACTTGCAGGGAGTGGATCCAGTCCCAGCAGGCAAATTATCCTTTGGCTTCCTCCTGCTGTGCCTCCCACAAGTAATATTGCTGTGGTTTGTGGGACTGTCCCCTGGGAACTGCAATCCCTGCTTTCAGATGGGTCACAAAGCTGCCATTGTGGTTGTGCCTGTGGGTCACAGCTGAGGGAGGCTGGCCTGGCTCCAGGGATGAGCCCAGCTCCCCTCCCTCCCAGTGCCACTGGCTGGCAAAACCAGCAGCCTGCACTGTGGAAGGTTCCCTCTGCCTCTCCCAGAGTCATTCCCCTGCTTTTGCCTCCTGTGCTGTTAGAGCATGCTGCTGCTGCACACAGCAGAGAGCAGTGGCCCTGGGCAGGGCTGGCTGCACAGCTCCTGCAGGGCTCAGCTGTATGGGAGAGTCACAGAATCATGCAAACAGGGCTGGCAGGGCTGGAAGGGAGCTCAAGGCTCAGCCAGTGCCAACCACCTGCCATGGGCAGGGACACCTCACACCACAGCAGGTTGCTCACAGCCACCTCCAGCCTGGCTGCAAACACCTCCAGGCAGGAGGCTTCCACCACCTCCCTGGGCAGCCTGTGCCAGGCTCTCACCACCCTCCTGGGCAACAACTTCTTCCTCACAGCCAATCTCAATCTCCCCACTTCTACTTTAGCTCCATCCCCCCCAGTCCTATCCCTCCCTGACACCCTCCAAAGTCCCTCCCCAGCTTTCCTGTAGCCCCCTGCAGCTCCTGGAAGGCCACAATGAGGTCTCCTGGGAGCCTTCTCCTCTCCAGACTGTTGTGCTAGTGAGAATTACTCCAAGCTGCTGGAAAGGGCTGAGCTGCAGGAGGTCCCCTCCCCAAACAGAGGGACCTGGGGCTGCTGATTGACAGCAGCTGAACAGGAGCCAGCAGTGTGCCCTGGGGGCCAAGCAGGCCAAGGGCATCCTGGCCTGCATCAGGAACAGTGTGGCCAGCAGGAGCAGGGAGGTCATTGTGCCCTGTGCTCAGCACTGCTCAGGCCACACCTGGAGTCCTGTGTCCAGTTCTGGGCTCCTCAGGTCAGGAAAGAGGTTGAGCTGCTGGAAGGTGTCCAGAGAAGGGCAACAAAGCTGGGGAGGGGTCTGGAGCACAGCCCTGGGAGGAGAGGCTGAGGGAGCTGGGGTTGCTTAGCCTGCAGAAGAGGAGGCTCAGGGGAGACCTTCTTGCTCTCTCCAACTCCCTGAAGGGAGGCTGTAGCCAGGTGGGGGTTGGTCTCTTCTCCCAGGCAGCCAGCAGCAGAACAAGAGGACACAGTCTCAAGCTGTGCCAGGGGAGGTTTAGGCTGGAGGTGAGGTAGAAAGTTGAGTCACTGAAAGAGTTGTTAGCCATTGGGATGTGCTGCCCAGGGAGGTGGTGGAGTCCCCATCCCTGGAGGTGTTCAAGAGGGGATTGGAGGTGGCACTTGGTGCCATGGTCTGGTCATGAGGTCTGTGGTGCCAGGTTGGACTCGATGAGCTTTGAGGTCTCTTCCAACCTTGGTGAGACTGTGAGACTGTGCAATGGTGGGAAGCACCACAGAGCAGCCCAGGCATCAGTCAGCACCCTTCCTTGCTTCCTGTTGTGCTCCAGGGAGCCAAAGGGGCTGTGCAAATGTGTGACACAGACTTTGACGGCCGCAGGACAGAAGGACACAGACCGGAGACGTGTGGGTGCCACACTGAGGGTGGTTGCACACAGGCATGTATGGCACAGGCCCCTGGTGCTCTGTTAGGAGAAACAGATCAGAGAATCCTGGAATCATAGAATCAATAAGGTTGGAAAAGGCCTTTGAGATCATCAAGTCCAACCTATCACCCAGCACCATCTGATCAACTCAACCATGGCTCCAAGGGCCTCAGCCAGGTTCTTCCTAAACACCTCCAGGGCTGGGGACTCCACCACCTCCCTGGGCAGCACATCCCAAGGGCCAATCTCTCTGGCTGGGAAGAATCTCTTCCTCACCTCCAGCCTCAACCTCCCTTGGCACAGCTTGGGACTGTGTCCTCTTGTTCTGGTGCTGGGTGCCTGGGAGAAGAGACCAACCCCCACCTGGCTCCAACCTCCCTGCAGGGAGTTGGAGAGAGCAAGAAGGTCTCCCCTGAGCCTCCTCTTCTCCAGGCTAAGCAGCCCTAGGTCCCTCAGCATCAGAATGGCTCAGGTTGGAAGGGACCTCAGAGCTCATCCATTCCAGCCTCCCCACCATGGGCAGGGACACCTCTCAGTGAGACTTGGCTGCTCTTGACTTCCCCTTTTCATAGATGAATAGAATGGTTTGGCTGGGAAGGGACATTAAAGGCAACCTAGTTCCAACCCCCTGCCATGGGCAGGGTCACCTTCTGCTGGAGCAGGCTGCTCAAGGCCTCATCCAGCCTGGCCTTGAACACCCCCAGGCAGGAGGCAGCCACAGCCTCCCTGGGCAGCCTGTGTCAGAGTCTCACCACCCTGGTACTGAAGAACTTCTTCCTCAGCTCCAGTCTAACCCTGCTCTCCCTTACTCCAAACCATTCCCCCTTGTTCGGTCTCCAGACACCCTCATGGGAAGTCCCTCTGCAGCCTTCCTGCAGGATCCCTTTGGGTGTTGGAAGGTAGCTCTGAGGTCCCCCTGGAGCCTTCTCTTCTCTGGATTCTGTTCTTATGAGGACATGAACCTCAGCAACTGCCTCCCAGGAAGTGAGTGGGGAAGCAAATGGAAATGCAGATTTCTTTCCTTTTCCTGTCCCTCAGCCAGGTTTCCCTGCAGGCAGGGAGATGGAGTTTCTGCTCATCACCCTGCTGCCTTGAGCGCACTTCTGTTGGCTCCCAGCAGCAGGGATGTGACCTTCCTGCTCGCCCCAGCTTTCCCCAGGCAGTGTGGCTCCTTCAGGCAGCTGCAGGCTGTGTGTGGTGGGGGAGCCTGGGCTGCCCCGGGGCAGGACACACTCTGCTGCTGCTGCTCAGAGCAGCACCACCACCTGTGAGGCAACAGGCAGCTCAGGGCCATGGCAGCCCAGGGCTGGGGCTCAGCGCTGGCTGAGAGCAGCCAGGCAGAAAGGGACCTCGACCGACTGGGCAGATGGGCAGAGGCCAACAGGATGGCATTCAACAAGTCCAAGTGCCAGGGGCTGCATTTTGGCCACAGCAACCCCATGCAGAGCTACAGGCTGGGGGCAGAGTGGCTGAGAGCTGCCAAACACAGAGGGACCTGGGGGTGCTGATTGACAGCTGCCTGAACATGAGCCTGCAGTGTGCCCAGGTAGCCAAGAGGGCCAAGGGCATCCTGGCCTGCAGCAGGAGCAGTGTGGCCAGCAGGAGCAGGGAGGTCATTGTGCCCTGTGCTCAGCACTGGTTAGGCCACACCTTGAGTCCTGTGTCCAGTTCTGGGCCCCTCAGGTTAGGAAGGACATTGAGAGACTTGAAGGTGTCCAGAGAAGGGCAACAAAGCTGGGGAGGGGTCTGGAGCACAGCCCTGTGAGGAGAGGCTGAGGGAGCTGGGGTTGCTTAGCCTGCAGAAGAGGAGGCTCAGGGGAGACCTTCTTGCTCTCTCCAACTCCCTGAAGGGAGGTTGTAGCCAGGTGGGGGTTGGTCTCTTCTCCCAGGCAAGCAGCACCAGAACAAGAGGACACAGTCTCAAGCTGTGCCAGGGGAGGTTTAGGCTGGAGGTGAGGAGAAAGTTCTTCACCGAGCGAGTCGTTCGTCATTGGGATGTGCTGCCCAGGGAGGTGGTGGAGTCCCCATCCCTGGAGGTGTTCAAGAGGGGACTGGATGTGGCACTTGGAGCCAGGGTTTAGTTGTCAGGAGGTGCTGGGTGAGAGGTTGGACTTGATGATCTCTGAGGTCTTTTCCTGCCCCGTTGATTGTGTGCTTCTATCCCCTTCCCCAGGGCTGTGCACTGCTGGGTGCCTCATGGAGCAGGCAGAGTGGCAGCTCTGCAGCCCAGGGGTTTCAGAGCAGGCTGCAAGCTGCAGAGTCTCTTTGCTTTGCTTGCAAAGCTTTGTCTTCCACTGTCAAGCTCCAGGCAGCTCTAGCTGTTCAGCCAACCAGTAAGAGGCAGGGTGGGTTGGGTTTAGAAGGGAATTCCTTCCTCTGAGCTTCAGGATTCCACAGCAAGGCTCCTTTGTTCAAGATGTTCTGTAGCAGCCCCCTCCTGCCGTGGATGTGAGCAGCCAGGAGAAGCAAACTGCCTGGGCAAACAATCAGTGTGTCTGCTGCCTGCTAGGCTCTGCCACAGCTTTTCCCTGCACAGATAGCAGGCCTGGAAAAGGATGGCAGAAGATTGTAAGGGTGGCTGGGGTTTTTCTTGCGGGTTTTTGTGCACTCACACAGACTCACTGAATGTTAGGGGCTGGGAGGCACCTCCAGAGGTCATCCAGCCCAAGCCCAAGCCAGGTGGGGCTGGAAAGTCAGCTGCAGTTTGGTTCAGCAGAGGTGTTGCTTGGTGACAGCACACTCTGCCCCTCTGGAGACACTGCTCTGAAGAGCAAACTGAAATCAACCTGGAGGTCCCTTCCAACCCCTAACATCCAGTGGACATCCTTGCCTGCCACAATACCTCTGCCAAACAATTCCTTTCAGGGTCTCTGTGCTGTCAGCAAAGAGGCTGGCTGGCATTTGCAAATCCAGCTCAGCATCCTTCTGCAGCTGGGGAAAATAGGGTGGAAAAGGAGAAGTTTCATCCCCCTCAGCATGGAACACCTTGAATTCTGCACCAGCCTCTGCTGAAGGCAACCTGTACCATGAGAGTCACAGTCTCACAGGGCTGGAGGGCACCTCTGGAGATCACCCAGTCCAAGGCAGAGCAGGGCACCCAGGGCAGCTCACACAGAACACATCCAGGGGGGGTTGGAAAGGCTCCAGAGCAGCAGACTCCACAACCTCTCTGGGCAGCCTGCTCCAGGCTCCAGCACCCTCACAAAGGTTTCCCTTCTGTTCCCCTGGCACCTCCTCTGCTCCAGCCTGCCCCCAGTGCCCCTTGTGCTGCCCTTGGCCATCCCTGAGCAGAGCCTGGCTCTGTCCTCCAGCACTGCCCTGCACAGCTTTATCCCCAGCACTGAGGGCAGCCCTCAGGCTCCTCTGCTCCCAGCTCCCAGCCCCAGCTCCCTCAGCCTGTGCTCACAGGGAGATGTTCCACTGCCTGCAGCAGCTTTGTGCCTCTGGGCTGGGCTCTCTCAAGCAGTTCCCTGAGGTCCTTCTTGACCTGAGGGGCCCAGAACTGGACACAGTACTCCAGATGTGGCCTGAGCAGGGCAGAGGGGCAGGAGAGCCTCTCTGGCCCTGCTGGCTCCACAGGCAAAGGCTGCAGCGTTCTGATTTCCCGAGCAAGTGGCAGCTGAATGGATGAGCTCTGAGGCTGTGCTTTTGCAGCACTGAGCAAGAATTTTCCATGCTTGGATCCACCCCCTCAGAGCACATTTCAAACCTTTTGTGTTACAGAATTTCCTGGAAATTCTTTGAAGGGTTTTAGTCTGCAAAGCAGCAGGAGGGTAAAGGGCAGTCACTTGGAAATGAAACATGCCAGTGACCTGATTTGAGGGCAGCATAGCTTTCCATCTTTAATATCAGGACTGACATGAACTTCTGCCTTCTGGTACTGGCAAAGGCAGCAGCTGCTCTCCAAAGGGCCAGGCAGCTACTTGGGTGGAGAGGGCTGTGGGGGAAGTAGCAGGATGGCAGGTCCAGAGGTGAGCCACCAAGAAGATCAGAGGGCTGCAGAGCCTCCCCTGTGGGGCCAGGCTGGGAGAGTTGGGGCTGATCAGCCTGGGGAAGAGAAGGCTCCAGGGAGAGCTCAGAGAAGCCTTCCAGTACCTGAAGGGGCTCCAGGAGAGCTGGGGAGGGACTTTGGACAAGGGTGGGAGTGACAGGGTGAGGGACAGTGGCTTTGAGCTGGGAGAGGGGAGACTGAGACTGGAGATGAGGAAGAAATTCTTGACAGTGAGGCTGGGGAGACACTGGCACAGGTTGCCCAAGAAGGCTGTGGCTGCCTCCTGCCTGAAGGTGTTCAAGGCCAGGCTGGATGAGGCCTGGAGCAGCCTGGGCTGGTGGGAGGTGTCCCTGCCCAGGGCAGGGGGTTGGAGCTGGATGAGCTTTAAAGCCCCTCCCAAGCCATTCTGTGATTCTATGGATCTGTGAATCACTTCCCAGTCATTCCAAAGCCCATTCCTAGCAGCTCCTGAGCTGGGGTTTGAGTGAGCACTTGGCTGTCAGTGCCCTCATTGCTCTCAGCAGCTGTTATGGACAGTGCAGAAGTAGCTGTGCTGGGGCAAGGCACTGCCTGCAGTGCAGCTTTCCTGCCTCCATTTTGTTCATGTTGCTCCAGCAGAGCTGGGATGAGCAAGTGCAGCTTCTGTGCTCTTCTCTGGATGGGGCTGGTGGGAGGTCTCCCTGCCCAGGGCAAGGGGGTTGGAACTGGATGGTCTTTAAGGTCCCTTCCAGCCCAACCCATTGCATGAGCCTCTCAGGAAGTGCTGCTGTAGGACTCTGTGACTGCTTCAAAGCTAATGAAGGATGTGATGTTGCCCAGCATTCCCCTGTGGGCACAACCTGTGTGCCTTGCTTCTTCAGACCCTCTTTGTGCTTAGTCTTTTCCCGCTGCTGGGTTTGAGTGGTGACCCCAGAGGGGAGTTGTGCTGCTGGGTGGTGTTGAATGGCTGCTACAGAAATGGCAGAAAGTCTTCTCCCTCCACCCCTGACTTTGCCTGCTGTGATGGCAGCTGTAAGTCAGGCATCAGACCCCTTCAGACCCCTCCCCAGCTCTGTTGCCCTGTGCTGGAAGGTGTCCAGAGAAGGGCAGCAAAGCTGGGGAGGGGTCTGGAGCACAGCCCTGTGAGGAGAGGCTGAGGGAGCTGGGGTTGCTTAGCCTGCAGAAGAGGAGGCTCAGGGGAGACCTTCTTGCTCTCTGCAACTCCCTGAAGGAAGGTTGTAGCCAGGTGGGGGTTGGTCTCTTCTCCCAGGCACCCAGCACCAGAACAAGAGGACACAGTCTCAAGCTGTGCCAGGGGAGGTTTAGGCTGGAGGTGAGGAAGACATTCTTCCCAGACAGAGAGACTGGCCATTGGGATGTGCTGCCCAGGGAGCTGGTGGAGTCCCCATCCCTGGAGGTGCTTAGGAAGAGCCTGGATGAGGCACTTGGAGCCATGGTTTAGTTGATCAGATGGTGCTGGGTGAGAGGTTGGACTGGATGATCTCTGAGGTCTTTTCCAACCTGGTTAATTCTAGTCTAGTCTAGTCTAGTCTATCACTGCAGGCTGATAGCTCTTGTAGTCTTCATTAGTTCAGAGTTTTTCACAGCTCTTCTCTTCCCCTCCTCACACTCCAGCTAGCCTTGGATATCACAGAGTCACAGGATGTGAGGGGCTGGAAAGGACCTGGAAAGCTCATCCAGCCCAACCCCCCTGCCAGAGCAGCATCCCCTAGAGCAGGTCACACAGGAGCACATCCAGGTGGGGTTGGAATATCTCCAGAGAGGGAGAATCCACAACCCGCCTTGGGCAGCCTGCTCCAGGGCTCTGTCATCCTCACAGGGAAAAAGATTTTCCTCCTGCTTCCATGGCACTTCCTCTGCCTCAGCTTCCACCACTGCCCCTTGTGCTGGCATTGGGCATCCCCCAGCAGAGCCTGGCTCCAGCCTCTGGGCACTGCCCCTGCACAGCTTCAGCACCAGCAAGGAGCTCACCCTCAGGCTCCTCCTCTGCAAGCTCCAGAGCCCTCAGCTCCCTCAGGCTCTCCTCCTGAGGAAGATCTTCCACTCCCCTGATCATTTTTGTGCCTCTGTACTGGACTCTTTCAAGCAGTTCCCTGAGGTCCTTCCTGGACTGAGGGGCCCAGAACTGGACACAGTACTCCAGATGCAGCCTCAGCAGGGCAGAGGAGAGAGGCAGGAGAACCTCTCTCGAGGTTCATGCAGGAATGAGGCCAGAAACAGGTTTGATGTGCAGGGTCTGAAATACAAAGCTGCTGATCTGGCCAGGTTCTACAGCCCCATCATCTGAACAGCTGTATCTGCCTGTCTGTCTGTCTGTCACAGGACCTCAATGAGGCCTTTGCCCCAAAGCTAAGGCCAAGAAGTCAGAGCTGTGAGGTGCCTCCCATTGCTGAGACACCACTGGCAGGTGGCACTGATGGTGTCTAGGAAAAGCAACCAGCTGGAGAGGAGGCAGCTTTCTGGCCAAGGGTTCAAGCCAGATCATGCTTCCCTGAAGCTTCATGGAGGCAGCTGAGTGATCCCGTGGCAGAGGGGATGGCACACCTCAGCTGCTCAGCTGAGCTGCCAGCAGGGAGGGACTGGCATGGTCTGCCCGGGGCAGTGCTGGAGCAGTGTGTGGAGCTGGTGCTGAGGGCCATGGTGCAGTGCTGAGCCTGCAGTGCTGAGTGGAGTGCTGGGCTGCATGGGCTTGGAGGTCTCTTCCACCCAGATGTTTGCTGTGCTTCAGGCTGGGCCAGGCAGAGGAGTGGCAGCAGGCAGACTTCTTGGGGAAACTCGAAGTGCAAAGCACAGGCTGCTGCTTCCTGTGCTGGGAGCTGGAGGGGGAAGCTGAGGCAGCCTTTCCCCAGGCTGCCAGGGGCAGGAGAAGCAGGGGTGTCAGGGGAAGTTTGAAGTAAGTTGCCTCTGCCAGACTGAGGACCTTCTGCTGGGCTCTGAGCTGAGACCATAGAATCATAGCCTGGTGTTAGCTGGAAGGGACCTCCAGAGCCCATCCAGTCCAACCCCCTGCACTCAGCAGGGACATCCTCCACCAGAGCAGGCTGCTCACAGCCTTCTCCAGCCTCACCCTCAACAGCTCCAGGCATGGAGCCTCAACCACCTCCCTGGGCAACCTCCTGCAGTGTCCCAGCAGCCTCCTGCTGCAGAACTTGTTGCTCACATCCAATCTCAATCTGCTCTGCTCTCATTCCAAACCATTGCCCCTGGGCCTGTCCCTGCAGGCCTTTGCCAACAGTCCCTCTGCAGCCTTCTTGTAGCCCCCTTCAGGCCCTGGCAGGCTGCTCTTAGGGCTGCCTGGAGCCTTCTCTTCTCCAGGCTGCACAAAAACAAGAACAAGAAAAAGGGAAAAGCAAATAAACAAACCCAAAAACCCAACCAACCCAAACCCCCACAACCCCCAATCCAAACACAACCCAAACCCAACCAACCCAACCCCCCAACCCAAACACAACCCAACCCCCCCAACCCCCAATCCAAACACAACCCAAACCCAACCAACCCAAACCCCCCAACCCAAACACAACCCAAACCCCCCAACCCCCAATCCAAACACAACCCAAACCCAACCAACCCAACCCCCCAACCCAAACACAACCCAAACCCCCCAACCCCCAATCCAAACACAACCCAAACCCAACCAACCCAAACCCCCCAACCCCCAATCCAAACACAACCCAAACCCAACCAACCCAACCCCCCAACCCAAACACAACCCAAACCCCCCAACCCCCAATCCAAACACAACCCAAACCCAACCAACCCAAACCCCCCAACCCAAACACAACCCAAACCCCCCAACCCCCAATCCAAACACAACCCAAACCCAACCAACCCAAACCCCCAATCCAAACACAACCCAAACCCAACCAACCCAACCCACCAACCCCCCAATCCAAACACAACCCAAACCCAACCAACCCAACCCACCAACCCCCCAATCCAAACACAACCCAAACCCAACCAACCCAACCCACCAACCCCCAATCCAAACACAACCCAAACCCAACCAACCCAAACCCACCCACCCCCAATCCAAACACAACCCAAACCCAACCAACCCAACCCCCCAACCCCCAATCCAAACACAACCCAAACCCCAACCAACCCAACCCCCCAACCCCCAATCCAAACACAACCCAAACCCAACCAACCCAACCCCCCAATCCAAACACAACCCAAACCCCCCAACCCCCAATCCAAACACAACCCAAACCCCAACCAACCCAAACCCCCCAACCCCCAATCCAAACACAACCCAAACCCAACCAACCCAAACCCACCCACCCCCAATCCAAACACAACCCAAACCCAACCAACCCAAACCCACCCACCCCCAATCCAAACACAACCCAAACCCAACCAACCCAACCCACCAACCCCCCAATCCAAACACAACCCAAACCCAACCAACCCAAACCCACCAACCCCCAATCCAAACACAACCCAAACCCCAACCAACCCAAACCCACCCACCCCCAATCCAAACACAACCCAAACCCCAACCAACCCAAACCCCCCAACCCCCCAATCCAAACACAACCCAAACCCAACCAACCCAACCCCCCAATCCAAACACAACCCAAACCCAACCAACCCAACCCACCAACCCCACAATCCAAACACAACCCCAACCCAACCAACCCAAACCCCCCAAGCCCCAATCCAAACACAACCCAAACCCAACCAACCCAACCCCCCAATCCAAACACAACCCAAACCCAACCAACCCAACCCACCAACCCCCAATCCAAACACAACCCAAACCCAACCAACCCAAACCCCCCAACCCCCCAATCCAAACACAACCCAAACCCAACCAACCCAACCCACCAAACCTCAATCCAAACACAACCCAAACCCAACCAACCCAAACCCACCAACCCCCCAATCCAAACACAACCCAAACCCAACCAACCCAAACCCCCCAACCCCCCAATCCAAACACAACCCAAACCCCAACCAACCCAACCCACCAACCCCCCAATCCAAACACAACCCAAACCCAACCAACCCAAACCCCCCAACCCCCCAATCCAAACACAACCCAAACCCCAACCAACCCAAACCCCCAAACCCCCCAATCCAAACACAACCCAAACCCAACCAACCCAACCCACCAAACCTCAATCCAAACACAACCCAAACCCCAACCAACCAAACCCACCCAAGATTAAACAAAAGAAGAATAACAACCAGCAAACCTTCCTGGAGATGCCCAGGGCCTGGGGACCCTGTGGGTTGTTGGCCTGCTCTGTGCCCATGGGGGGCTGCCTGGGGGAGACCTCCCCAAGGAAGGCTGAGGGTGGGGAGGGCCTCTGGTGTGCTGAGCCTGCCAGTCTGGGTACAGACCCAGCTTCATGACCAAGGTCAGGGTTTGGACTGAGCAGAACCCCCCAGAAGTGGTGACTGCAGCAAGAGCAGTGCTGCTTTTTGCTGCTCCCCTCCCATCCCTCCTCTTTGTACCTTCTCCTCCACCCCTGGCTGATGGCCACTGGGTTTCTGTGGCTTGCCCTGTGCTAAGCCCTACCACACTCAGCTGATTTCCCTGCAGAGGTGTTAGGGGGCTTGCCCAGGGGATTTAAGAGCTGGGATTCATGCCTCAAGCAGGGCTAAAGGCTACAGCCAGAGCCTCCTTTATAAGGCCTGCTCACATGTTTGGAGGGATGTTGACTTGCCCTGATGTTGTTGGGTGCTCCACTGCCCCAAGCTCAGCAGGCACCTCCAGCTGAGCAGTACCAGGTGTCATCCCTCCAGATCTGTGAATGATCCAGGGGGGGGTTGTGTGCTTCTGCCTTCCCTCCCTGAAATGGAAAGCAGAGGAGGATTACTTAAGTATGGGGCAGGAGAGTTCAAGCCTGCTTTTGCAATGCCTACTCTCCTAAGCAGTCTCTGGGAGCTGGCTTGGAGGCTCCATTCTGCCTGCCTCAGAGCAGGCAAAGAGCCAAAAGCTAAACCCAAGGGTTTGCTTTCCTGCTGAGGAAGGTCCAAGCAAGGCCTGTGCCTGAGACATGGTGGCATGGGGAGGTGCCTGCCAGAGCTCCCCCATCTTCCAGGTGGCCAGAGTTCAATCAGCAGCCCCAGCTGACCACTGCCAGGTGTCACCTCAGCAGGAAAAAAGCTCCAGGAGGGATCAGGAGAACTTGGTTGCAGCTGGGACTAACCCAAGGTCTAGGCTATTACTTCAGGACAGGTGGAGTCAGCTCTTGCTTTGTCCTCCTCACAACTCTGGTGAGTGTGAAGTGGCCTTTGCTGTACCCATGTGCCCACCTAGCCATGGGCTGTGCATCTGCTCCTGGTTCTGCCTCTGGGATCTCCCTCAGCCCCCAGAAACCCCTCCTGGTTAGGCCACACCTTGAGTCCTGGGTCCAGTTCTGGGCTCTTCAGTTTAAGAAGGGCATTGAGAGACTTGAAGGTGTCCAGAGAAGGGCAACAAGGCTGGGGAGAGGCCTTGAGCACAGCCCTGTGAGGAGAGGCTGAGGGAGCTGGGGTTGCTTAGCCTGCAGAAGAGGAGGCTCAGGGGAGACCTCATTGCTGTCTACAACTCCCTGAAGGGAGGTTGTAGCCAGGTGGGGCTTGGTCTCTTCTCCCAGGCAGCCAGCACCAGAACAAGAGGACACAGTCTCAAGCTGTGCCAGGGGAGGTTGAGGCTGGAGGTGAGGAGAAAGTTCTTCCCAGCAAGAGAGATTGGCCCTTGGGATGTGCTGCCCAGGGAGGTGGTGGAGTCCCCATCCCTGGAGGTGTTCAAGAGGGGCTTGGATGTGGCACTTGGTTTAGTTGTCAGGAGGTGCTGGGTGACAGGTTTGATGATCCCTGAGGTCTTTTCCAGCCTGGTTGCTTCTGTGTTTCTCACAGGGTGGCCAGCTGGGCCTTACCTTTCTGCCACCTGCAGTAGCCACACCAGCAGCTGTGGCCACGGGACAGGGGCAGTGATGACTCAGAGCTGCAGGGGTGGGAACACAGAAGAGCAGTGTCTGTCTGTCTCTGTCTGTCTGTGCCTCACAGGTTGAGGCTGTGGAGTTGCCCATCACAGGCTGCCCTACAGAGGCTTCAAAGCCTGTTGGTGGCTTTGGCAGTGGATTTGTTCTGCAGTACAGCAGCACACCAGCATGCATCCAGAAGTGCACCACTCTGGACACTGAAATGCTTTTCTCCTTCAGCCCTTCTTCTTCTCCAATATCCTAGGCACAGAGGCTATGAGCAAAGTCAAAAGCTCTGAGCAGGTCAGTGCCATCTCTTGGAGATTCAGGGAGTAACTGCAGGCAGAGCAGACAAATCCTGCCTGCTAGAGCTGCTAAAAAACCCTTGGTAAGAAAGAGAAGACAACTGAATGAGCCCTCAGCACAGCAAGGACATGGAGCTGATGGAGAGGCTCCAGAGGCCACCAAGATGGTCAGGGGGCTGGAGCAGCTCTGCAGGAGGCCAGGCTGAGGGAGCTGGGGGTGTTCAGCCTGGAGAAGAGAAGGCTGCAGGCAGCCCTAAGAGCAGCCTGCCAGGACCTGAAGGGGGCTACAAGAAGGCTGCAGAGGGACTGTTGGCAAAGGCCTGCAGGGACAGGCCCAGGGGCAATGGCTTGGAATGAGAGCAGAGCAGATTGAGATTGGATGTGAGCAACAAGTTCTGCAGCAGGAGGCTGCTGGGACACTGCAGGAGGTTGCCCAGGGAGGTGGTTGAGGCTCCATGCCTGGAGCTGTTGCAGGTGAGGCTGGAGAAGGCTGTGAGCAGCCTGCTGTAGGGGAGGATGTCCCTGCTGAGTGCAGGGGGTTGGACTGGATGCCCTTTGGAGGTCCCTTCCAGCCCAAACCATTGTATGTTTCTGAGTGGCTCCCCACCCTTTCCAGGCTTCAGTAGGATCCCAGGGGCTCACTGCCTGCCTTCTGGCTCCTCTGTGTGCTTCCTTACCCTCTTCTAAGGGGAGAAGTAAAAGAGGATTAATTGAAAAAGCAGTTGGTGTCTTCTTGCAGCTCACCACCAATCTAAGGTAAGGTTTATTAAGAGATCAGCCTGGTCTGTGGCACAGCAAAGATTAGTCAGGCTTTAAAATAAAACCCTTTGGAACAGAGTTACTAAAAATAACCTGGCCTGCTCCTGCCCAGGAACAGGCACAGGGGCTGCACACAGGCACCAGGGCTCCCACCACCACCAGCACTCAAGAAACACCTCTCCTCTCTTGAGAAGGAGCAGAATGCAGACTTGAATCCCCCTGCACTGGCTGAGGTGTGGTGGTGGCCTGGCTTGGTGAGGGAATCAGAGATGCAGCCTCCTTTGTAATGCCTGAGTGGCATCCTGCTGTCAAACCAGGGCACAGATGGATGTGCCCCTGGGAATCTGCCCACTAATGAGCACTGCTGAAATCTTTGGTGCCTGAAAGTGCTCTGCTGTTTGGGAAGTGGCAGTGGCAGTCTGCTCTGCCTCACAAGTGGCCCTCAGGATCACCAAGGCCAACCCAGAGCCCTGCTCTGCAAGGCTCACCCCTAAACCACAGCCCCAAGCACCACAGCCAAACCACCTTCAAACACAGCCAGGCTTGGGGACTCCACCACCTCCCTGGGCAGCACTTTCCAATCCCTGACCACTCTGGATGGGAGCAATTTTTGCCTGATGTCCATCTTCTAAAGCTGCCCAGGGGCAGCTTGAGGCCATTCCTTCTTGTTCTGTCACTAATTCCCTGTGAGCAGAGACCAGCAGCAGCCTCTCCACAACCTCCTTCCAGGGAGCTGCAGACAGCCAGGAGGTCTCCCCTCAGCCTCCTCTGTTTCACACTACCCATCCCCAGCTCCTTCAGTCTCTCTCCATCAGATTTCTTCCCCAGGCCCTTCCCAGCTGCCTTGCCCTGCTCTGCCCTGGCTCCAGCACCTCCACAGCTCTCTTGGAGTGAGATGCCCAAGGCTGGACACAGCACTGGAGGTGGTTGCTGGTCAGCATGTGGCTTCCTAGTCAGCAGCACTCAGGAGAGGTGGGAGGTTGGGGGAGGTGGTTCTTGTTCTGTCACTAATTCCCTGTGAGAAAAGACTAGCCCCAGCCTCCCCACAACCTCCTTTTGGGTAGCTGTAGCCAGCTCTGAGGTTTCCACTGGCAGGGATTGAGCACCATCCTGCCTGCCTCACAGGGAGCAGTGTGGCTCTCTCTGCCCAGCACAAACTGCAAACCCCATTCACAGTCTGAGGCAGACTGATGATTAGGAAGAGATTAAATGCAACCAAGCAACTCAATCCCTGTAGTATTTGTGTGTGTTGGTGCTTAGTGCATGTTCATGGAAACCAAAGAAATGCAGCAAGACAAGCATGGCAGTGGCAGGGAGTAAAGCTGTGAGGGACCCAGGGAGCTGCTCCACCTCAGATAACATCAGTCACAGGATGGCCTGGGTTGGAAGGGACCTCCAGAGGTCATCCAGTCCACTCCTCCTGCACTCAGCAGGGACATCCTCCCCTGCAGCAGGCTGCTCACAGCCTTCTCCAGCCTCACCTTCAACAGCTCCAGGCATGGAGCCTCAACCACCTCCCTGGGCAACCTCCTGCAGTGTCCCAGCAGCCTCCTGCTGCAGAACTTGCTGCTCACATCCAATCTCAATCTGCTCTGCTCTCATTCCAAACCATTGCCCCTGGGCCTGTCCCTGCAGGCCTTTGCCAACAGTCCCTCTGCAGCCTTCTTGTAGCCCCCTTCAGGTCCTGGCAGGCTGCTCTTAGGGCTGCCTGGAGCCTTCTCTTCTGCAGGCTGAACACCCCCAGCTCCCTCAGCCTGGCCTCCTGCAGAGCTGCTCCAGCCCCTGATCATCTTGGTGGCCTCCTCTGGAGCCTCTCCATCACATCCAACAGGTTGCTCACAGCCTTCTCCAGCTTCACCTTGAATAGCTCCAGGCATGAGGCCTCAACCACCTCCCTGAGCAGCCTGTTGCAGTGTCCCAGCAGCCTCCTGCTGCAGAACTTGCTGCTCACATCCAGTCTGGACGCAGGGATGCCTGGGCTGGGGAGCTGAAGAGCCTGTCAGCGAAGCAAGCTGTGATGAAAATCATTTCTGCAGGCAAATGTTTTGAACAGCCTGCACACTGGGTGTGGAAAAGTAAAGAGGAAGCCTTCAGTGTGTGTGAGCTGGCACTGCAAGGTGCAGGCACCTCCTGCTGCTCCCTCTGCAGGAGCACTCCCTGGCACAAGGGGCCTGATTCTCCTTGCCAGGCTCTTTCAGCTCCCCCTGACCCTGCCTGCTTTCAACACAACTCTGCTCTCTCATGTGGAGCTAAGCTCCCAACAAGTCAGAGGGGGTCCTGCTTAAGGTAGCAATTAGGCATTTGCTTGAAGGTGCTGTGTGGGACCTTTTCCTCCCCTAGACACCACAGGCCTGTGCCCAGAGGCCCCAAGAGGATCTGGCACAGCCAATTACTTCCATGCCCCAGCGCCACAAGGGTGGTGCTGGCAGTGTGCTCTGATGGCAGTGCAAAGCCTCCTTGCTGGGGAGGGGAGAGGGTGGGAAGCTCCCCTGAACAGCACAGCAGTCCAGAATGTGAGGGGGTCTGAACTGCTTGAGTGCTCCATGAGTGAGCTAGGGGGAACTGAGCTGGGGAGGAGAGTGTGAGTCTTGGGGAGGGGAGTCTGGGTGGGGGAAAGAACAGGCCAGGAGCTGTGGGGCTGTAGGGAACAGCTTCCACTCTGGACAGAAAGAGAGTGGCTGCTCCTGCCAGTTGAGTTGGTGTTGCCCTTTTGGCCAGAGCTCCATGGAGTGGAGCCAGATGGGCAGAGGCCAAGGGCAGGAGATTGAACACATCCAAGTGCCAGGGGCTGCACATTGGCCACAGCAACCCCAGGCAGTGCTACAGGCTGGGGGCAGAGGGGCTGAGAGCAGCCAGGCAGAGAGGGACCTGGGGGCGGTGGTGGACAGCAGCTGAACATGAGCCAGCAGTGTGCCCAGGGGGCCAAGAAGGCCAAGGGCATCCTGGCCTGCATCAGGAACAGTGTGGCCAGCAGGAGCAGGGAAGTCATTGTGCCCTGTGCTCAGCACTGGTTAGGCCACACCTTGAGTCCTGTGTCCAGTTCTGGGCCCCTCAGTTTAAGAAGGACATTGAGAGACTTGAAGGTGTCCAGAGAAGGGCAACAAAGCTGGGGAGGGGTCTGGAGCACAGCCCTGTGAGGAGAGGCTGAGGGAGCTGGGGTTGCTTAGCCTGGAGAAGAGGAGGCTCAGGGGAGACCTTCTTGCTCTCTCCACCTCCCTGAAGGGAGGTTGTAGCCAGGTGGGGGTTGGTCTCTTCTCCCAGGCAAGCAGCACCAGAACAAGAGGACACAGTCTCTGGCTGCGCCGGGGAGGTTTAGACTGGAGGTTAGGAGGAAGTTCTACAGAGAGAGAGTGATTGCCCATTGGGATGGGCTGCCTGGGGAGGTGGTGGAGTCACCATCACTGGAGGTGTTCAGGAGGAGACTTGATGGGGTGCTTGGTGCCATGGGTTAGTTGATTAGGTGGTGCTGGGTGATAGATTGGACGGGATGATCTTGAAGGTCTCTTCCAACCTGGTTTATTCTATTCTATTCCATTCCATTCCATTCCATTCCATTCCATTCCATTCCTTTCCATTCCATTCCAGATCTTCAGAGAGCAGAGAGCCCACATCCCTCTGTCAGGCAGCCCTGAGCACTTCCTCAGCAAAATCCCTAAGAGAAAGAGGAATCCTCCATTGACGCTGGCACGGTTGGCTTCAGGTTCAGCAGCAGGGAGTCTTAGCAGAAGAGAGGGGAGCTGGGTCCTGTCTCAACTTGTCTAACCTTTGGCAAGCCACTGCTGTTAGGGCCTGTGGCTGTAGGTGATTGTGGAGCTGTGGGCAGCTGGGGCCAAGGGAAACACGATGTGCTCACGCAGGGAGGAGGCAGCGTCCTGTGCTGCCTTCTGCACCTGGCCTGCCGAGCTGGGTGGCTGGAAATGAAGGGACCCTTTGTCCAAGTGCCTCTCTGCCTCCTTTGGAGAAGCTGCTGCTTGCAAAGAGCTCCTGTTGTGCAACCTTGGGCTTTCCAGGCCAATGCAGTGTGATCATTGTCGCGCAGCTGCTTGAGGAGCGCGCCGCGGGCTGGCTGGTGCCGTGGTGTGCCTCAGAGGGCAGGCCCACCAGACTAGCCCAGGGGGGCAGGATCTGAATCTGTGCTGCTCCTGTACTGTCTGGAGTGAAGCCAGCTGCCCCAAGTCACACCACTGTTCATGTTGTGACCTCCAGTTGCTTTTCCTGCCTGCAGCCCTTTTGGTGGCTGTGGGAATGGGCTCCTGAGGCACCTGCTCAAGGGGGGATGCATCCAGTGGTAGCTGAATGATCTTTAAGGCCAGCAAAGTAAGCAGACAGGCTCCTGCTTTAACATCTTTAGCTTTATCCTCTCAGACAAGCCCCTGAGGGTGCTGCACAGAGCACACAGCCCAAGCACTCCAGCACTGGGGCCTCTGCCTGCTGAGCTCAGTCTGTAATGACTACCAGGAAGAGCTTCCAGGGTAGTCTCTTGCTCCTTTGGAATCAGAGGTGAAACTCAGAGGTTGCCAGCATCAGTAGAAGCTGAGAAAGTAGATCACAGAGCAAAAGCATCCTGGTGGAGATCATCCATCCTGTCCTCTCCTCATCCTCTGAATGAACCCATGGAGGTCAGTAGGAACAAAATATGAGCCTTAGAGCTCAGCAGGGCTGGACTAGGGCAGACCCAGACTTGCAGTAGTTTACATCAGCTCAAAGGTTTCACAGGCCCTAGCAAGTCCTTTTGGAGGAGCATGGTCTCTCCTGTTGTTTGTTTTGAGGTGTGAGTCAAGGCTGCCTTTGGTTCCCCATCAGTGACCAGGCCAGGAGGGAAATGCACCAAGGCCAGCAGCTAGGCAGAGAGGGAGCACAGCAAGGGCTTGCTGCTTGCTGTCTGAGAACCTGCATCCTGAGTGCCAGCCACAGATGCACCTCCTGAAGCTCCAGGAAAGCAGGATCTAAACCAAAGCTGCTCCATCACAAAAATGACATTTAGTTAACCCCTGCACTTCCCCACCAGGCTGTGCTGCCATCCAGTGAGGTCTGCACAGCCTGGGAGCTGGGGGCAGGCAAACCTCATGGAGCTCCATAAGGCCAGGTGCAGGGTCCTGCATCTGGGGAGGGATAACAGCAGGCCCCAGGACAGGCTGGGGGCTGCCCTGCTGGAGAGCAGCTCCATGGAGGAAGACCTTGGAGTGCTGGGGGGCAGCAAGTTCTGCATGGGACAGCAATGTGCCCTGGGGGCCAAGAGAGCCAAGGGCATCCTGGGGGGCAGCAAGAAAAGTGTGGCCAGCAGGGCTGGGGAGGTTCTGCTCCCCCTCTGCTCTGCCCTGCTGAGACCACAGCTGCAATCCTGTGTCCAGCTCTGGGCTCCCCAGTTCCAGAGAGACAGAGACCTGCTGGGGAGAGTCCAAGGGAGAGCCAGGAGGATGCTTAGGGCACTTGAGCATCTCCCCTGGGAAGAGAGACTGAGAGCCCTGGGGCTGTTTAGTCTGGAGAAGAGAAGGCTGAGAGGGATCTGATCAATGTCTATCAGTAGCTGAGGGGTGGGGGGCAAGGGGAGGGGGCCAAGCTCCTTTGGGTGGTGCACAGCAATAAGCCAAGGAGCAATGGAGACAAACTTGAGCAGAGAAGGTTTCAGCTCAGCATGAGGAGAAACTTCTTTGCAGTGAGGGTGGCAGAGCCCTGGAGCAGGCTGCCCAGAGAGGTTGTGGAGCCTCCTGCTCTGGAGCCTTTCCAACCCCACCTGGATGCCTTCCTGTGCAGCCTGCCCTGGGTGCTGCTGCTCTGGCAGGGGCTGGGACTGGGTGATCTCTGGAGGTGCCTTCCAACCTCTAATGTTCTGTGGTGCTGTGATTCCAGCTGCACAGCAGTACAGGCTCTGTGCCCCTCAGTTCTTGGAGGTTGGGGTGTACCTGTGCTTCTGGGGAGCTTAGTTTTGCCTTGCATGTTCAAAGTCAAAGAGCAGAAGGTGTCCTTCCTGAGGTGCTGTCCTTCCCTTTCCAAGGCAGCAGCTTCCACTCCAGCTTCTCTCTTGCTGTGTTCCTTGTGTGCATCTCTCCTGCATCAGAATGGGAAGTTGTGAAACCAGAGTTAGGACACTCACAGGCACTGACCAAGAGCAAAGGTGGCATTCATTGAAGCCCTTCATCTTGTTTGCTTTCTTCTGCTGGAAGGTGTCCAGAGAAGGGCATCAAAGCTGGGGAGGGGTCTGGAGCACAGCCCTGTGAGGAGAGGCTGAGGGAGCTGGGGTTGCTTAGCCTGGAGCAGAGGAGGCTCAGGGGAGACCTTCTTGCTCTCTCCAACTGCCTGAAGGGAGGTTGTAGCCAGGAGGGGGTTGGTCTCTTCTCCCAGGCAGCCAGCACCAGAACAGGAGGACACAGTCTCAAGCTGTGCCAGGGGAGGTTTAGGTTGGATGTTAGGAAGAAGTTCTTCCCAGACACAGAGAGACTGGCCCTTGGGATGTGCTGCCCAGGGAGGTGGTGGAGTCCCCATCCCTGGAGGTGTTTAGGAAGAGCCTGGCTGAGGCCCTTGGTGCCATGGTTTAGTTGATCAGATGGTGCTGGGTGATAGTTTGGACTGGATGATCTCAAAGGTCTTTTCCAACCTGGTTAATTCTGTTCTATTCTTCACTAATCTCTCATCTGGAGTTGTTGTCCCACATTTCATCCTCCTCTTTGCTCCCAGGCTGCTTGGCATGGGTGCAGCACATTCAGCTGTTGAGAAGAAGGAAATGTGCCTCCCCTGTGTGCTGGCTGAGGGCAGTGAAACAGAAATGTTGAGTCAGGCTCTGGGGTTGTTAGGGCTGGAGGAGGAGGAAGAATGAAGCACCTGTGCACTGTGAGACAGCCCTTCTCAAACTGCCAGGCAGCACAGGACCAAACCAGGTCCTGGATGTGCTGGAAGGTGTCCAGAGCAGGGCCATGAGGAGGAGCAGAGGGCTGGAGCTGCTCTGCTCTGGAGACAGCCTGAGAGAGTTGGGGTTGTGCAGGCTGGAGAGGAGAAGGCTCCCAGGAGACCTCATTGTGGCCTTCCAGGATCTGCAGGGGGCTCCAGGAAAGCTGGGGAGGGACTTTTGAGGGTGTCAGGGAGGGATAGGACTCGGGGGGATGGAGCAAAACTAGAAGTGGGGAGATTGAGATTGGCTGTGAGGAAGAAGTTGTTGCCCAGGAGGGTGGTGAGAGCCTGGCACAGGCTGCCCAGGGAGGTGGTGGCAGCCTCCTGCCTGGAGGTGTTTGCAGCCAGGCTGGAGGTGGCTGTGAGCAAGCTGCTGTGGTGTGAGGTGTCCCTGCCCATGGCAGGGGGTTGGCACTGGCTGAGCCTTGAGCTCCCTTCCAGCCCTGACAGTTCTGTGATTCTGATTCCCACCCTCCTTCAGAGCTGTGAGTGCTGCAGCCCCTGCTAGCCACAGATGTCACTGTGCCTGCTTCAGATACCACCAGGGACACTAACAACTCCTCAGGTGGAGGAGCCTCACAGGGAATGATTCATGGTTGTAGGACCACCCCCTAGTCAGAGGGCATGACTTCAAAGCCCCATGGTGCCTAGGTCTAGGTGAATGGAAAGGAAGAGGAAGCACAGGTGAGCTGCTGCTGCTCTCTTGGTGTCTCAAGTCATGGCAGGAGAGGCAGAAGAGGAGACAGCTGGCAGCAGAGGCAAACAGGCTCTGCATCTCTCCTGGACAGTCCAGCTGCAGTGCTTCTCCAAGAGCCTTCCCTGCTGTGGCACTCCAGTCCCTGCAGCCACACTTGCCTTCCCTCCTGTGGCACTCCAGTCCCTGCAGGCACACTTGCCTTCTCTCCTGTGGCACTCCAGTCCCTGCTGGCACACTTGCCTTCTCTCCTGTGGCACTCCAGTCCCTGCTGGCACACTTGCCTTCGCTCCTGTGGCACTCCAGTCCCTGCAGGCACACTTGCCTTCCCTGCTGTGGCACTCCAGTCCCTGCAGGCACACTTGCCTTCCCTGCTGTGGCACTCCAGTCCCTGCAGGCACACTTGCCTTCCCTCCTGTGGCACTCCAGTCCCTGCAGCCACACTTGCCTTCCCTCCTGTGGCACTCCAGTCCCTGCTGGCACACTTGCCTTCGCTCCTGTGGCACTCCAGTCCCTGCAGGCACACTTGCCTTCCCTCCTGTGGCACTCCAGTCCCTGCAGGCACACTTGCCTTCCCTCCTGTGGCACTCCAGTCCCTGCAGGCTGACCTCACATCAGATCTGCCGTGGCTGAAGCTGTCAGGCTGTGCTGTGCTGTTGTCTTGCCCTGCTAGTGGCACTTTGGGTACCCAGAGGGCTTCCCACTCTGCTTAATGGGCTGGGCTGAAGGTCATGTTGTCTTCTAAGAGGAAGAGTGAATCCTGCTGCAGAAGACATGGCAGGAGGAGGGAATCCAGCTGGTCACAAGTGGTGCTCCTCAGGGCTCAGCATTGGGACCTCTCCTGTTTAACATCCCTGTCAGTGGTCTTGGTCGAGGGCAGCACAATTACATTTGTGGATGGCACCAAGTTAGGTGGGGAGTGTTGATATGCTTGAGGGCTGGGAGGCTCTGCAGAGAGGCTTAGACAGATTGGATCAATGCACCAAGGCCAGTGGGATATGCCTCAACCAGGCCAAGTGCTGGGTCCTGCACTTGGGCCACAACAAGCCCAGGAATGCTCCAGGCTTGGGGCAGGGTGGCTGGGAAGTTGCCCAGTAGAGAGGGACCTGGGGGGTTCTAGAGGACAAGCAGCTGAACAAGAGCCAGCAGAGTGCCCAGGTGGCACAGAAAGCCAATGGCATCCTGGCCTGGATCAGCTATGGTGTGACCAGCAGGAGCAGGGCAGGGATGGGATCCCCGTGCTGGGCACTGGGGAGGCCACAGCTCGAGTGCTGGGCTCAGCTGTGGGCACCTCAGCACAAGAAAGGCTTTGAGGGGCTGGAGAGGGGGCAGAGAAGAGCAACTAAGCTGCTGAGGGGCCTGGAGAAGGAGTCTGATGAAGAGCAGCTGAGGGAAGTGGGAGTGGTTAGGGTGAGGAAGAGGAGGCTGGGGGGAGACCTTATCACCCTCTACAGCTACCTGAGAGCACAACCCAGAGAGGTTGGTGCTGGTCTCTTCTCCCAGGTCATTAGTGATGGAACAGCCTCAAGCTGCAGCAGGGGAGGCTTAGGCTGGACCTTAGGGAACCCTTTCCACTGCAGGAGTGGTCAAGCATCAGAACTGGCTGCCAGGGAGGTGGTGGAGTCCCCATCCCTGGTGGTGTTTAGAGGTCCTTTGGCTGTGGTGCTTAGCAGTGTGGCTTAGTGGTGACCTTGGCAGAGCAGGGTTAGTGGCTGGCCCTGAGGAGCTCCAGGGTCTTGCCCAGCCTGGATGATTCTGAGTCTGTGAGTCTATGTTAATGCTCCTTACACAGATAACAATCTATGGATCTGAGACCTTTAGCATATTTGGAGTGTTTTGTTCTGGGAATATGTTCTGAGCTTTCCCTTGCTGGATTCCTATCGAGCCCTGAGCTTTGAGTGAGCTCTGAAGGAGGAGCAAAGGCACACTCAGCTGAGAGGCAGGGAGGAGTCCCAGCTGATAAACTCCTGTGCACTTGGGCAAAGAGATTAGCACTGAGCTTACAGACTCCTAATGTCCATCACCCATAGAGCCAGCTCCTTCCTTCCTGCACACATCTACACCACCAAGAGAAAGAAATCAGCTCTTCCTCTGGGCAAAACTAACTCCACCAGCCAAAGTCAAACCCCAAGCCAGGTCACTGGAGGGGCAGAGGCCTTGAGGATGTGCTGTGGAAACCTGCACATCTCTGGCAGTGTGTGAGAGCTGGCAGCTCAGCAAGGCAATGAAACATAAGGAGATTAAAGGGGCAGGTGAGTGAGAGGCAAAAAAAAGAGAGGCACTGACCTTGGTTAACCTGAAAAAGCTCATTAATAAAGAGGGAAAACATGGCTCAGGACTCAGCATGCAGGTGAGCTTTCTTGGAGGTGATGCTTGCTGACAGACTGCCTCAGCCTGAAGAGCCAGTGCTGGCTTCCAGCAGAAGTGAGGCCAGGCTGCAGCCTGCCAGGGAAACCTGTGAAGCATTTTGTGCTTAGGCTCTTCTAAGCAGAAAACCTTCTCACTGTGCAGGCTGGAGGATCAACCTTTCCTGCTCCAAGGCAGGAGCAAATGGAGTCCAAATGTGGGCTTTGACACACACAGAATGAAGCAAAAGGCTTCTCCTTTTCCTAGCTGAATAGAATGGTTTGGGTGGGAAGGGACAGTAAAGACCACCTAGTTCCACCCCCCCCTGCCATGGGCAGGGACACCTTCCACTGGAGCAGGCTGCTTGAGGCCTCATCCAACCTGGCCTTGGACACCCCCAGGCAGGAGGCAGCCACAGCCTCCCTGGGCAGCCTGTGCCAGAGTCTCAGCACCCTCACCCTGAAGAGCTTCTTCCTCAGCTCCACTCTAACCCTGCTCTGCCTCAGCTTCAAACCATTCCCCCTTGGCCTGTCCCTAGACACCCTCATGGACAGTCCCTCTGCAGCCTTCCTGCAGGATCCCTTCAGCTATTGGAAGGCAGCTCTGAGGGACACAGCAGCTATCGAGAGCGGGTGCTGGGATCTGCTTCTCACCCAGACTTCTGCTAAGATTTTAATGGTGATTAAAGTCAGGGCAGGGCTTCTTCACATCAAGGACAGCTGCAGGGGATTGTTTCCTGATCCATGGTAGTACAAAGCTCTTAGGAAGTTCTGCATGCCCTGGGAGAAGCCCCAGTGCTTCAGGTCCAGTGTGGTGCCTGGCTTTGGGGTGCATGAGCTAGCAGGCCACGCATGGGCACAAACTGCTAGGGGTTTAGATGGAGGCAAGCTGGGGGGAATGGGTGCTGAAGCTCCTCGGGCTCTACCAGCTCCTCAGGCATTGCCAAGGAATTCCTGGGGCTCTCAAGTCTGTCTTCTGGAACCTGGAAATGGGGAAGTGTTCAGCAGCTGAGGAGAAGGACAGAGGTCACTCCTGGAAAAGGGCTGAAGCTTTGCTTCCTCGGCTGAGTTCAAGGGCAGAGCATTGTGGCGGCCCCCAAGAGCGTGTCCCGGTGAATCCAAAGGGATGTGTTAGCTGGGGAGCTTTGTGTAAGACATGCTGAGCTGGAATTCCCTGGGGAGAGAGGAAGTCCTTTTGCTGCATGTATTTCTAACTCAGGGCTCTTCAGCCTGTTTCCCTGGGTGGTGTTTGGCCTGTGGTTTACTCTCAGTGGGCTGTGTGTGTCTGAACAGGCACGGCGTGGCCACAACTTCAACAGGAGGAGATGAAGCCTCTGAGCAGAGGTGAGCATGGGATGGCCTCATCTGGCACAGGGCTAGCCCAAACAGACTGCTTTGCACCCTGGAGAGACCTTAGAATCACAGAATCAATAAGGTTGGAACAGATCATCAAGTCCAAGCTGTCACCACAGCCCTCATGACTACTAGACCATGGCACCAAGTGCCACGTCCAGTCCCCTCTTGAACACCTCCAGGCACGGTGACTCCATCACCTCCCTGGGCAGCACATCCCAATGGCTAACAACTCTCTCTGTGAAGAACTTTCTCCTCACCTTGGTGGTGGCTCTCAGTCTGCAAACCAAGAGGTCAAGAAGAGCCAAGGGAGTTGCCAGGGTTGTGTCCACGGCAAGGAGGAGCCCAAGTTACTCTGGTGGCCCTGCTTAATGGGGTGAGCTGCTGGCAGCACTCCTGTGGCCTTTGCCTTGTCTACCAGCAGCACTCAGCTGCTCTAGTGCCGTGGGCAGCCAGGCTCTGTGTTTCTAGAGGTGAAGAGCTGAAAGCAGGAAAAGCTGAGAAGCCTTTTATTTGCTGCCACTCTCCAGCTGGAGGGCAGAGCAGCTGGCCTGGCACTCAGAGGTGAAGACAAGAGGGGAAGGCCCTGCTTTGTGCCTCTCTCGCTCTCCCACCGCCAGCCTGTAGGGAGTGTGTGCCTCTCCCCACTCGCCTTTCACCTTGGTGTTTGAGCACAGGTGAGGAGGGGTTGTGTTGTCTCCCCTAACACCTCTGCTTCCTGCCCAAAGCAGCCTCTTGCGACACACCTTTGAGTCACTACTTGTGCTGCTCGCAGTTGTGCAAGCAGGGCGGTGTTGAAATCCGTGGAAAATGTGGAGGGTGTGAAAACCTTTTGCCTTTGCCACAAAAATGATGAAATGGCTGCAGACAGAGAGAGCAAAGATGCAGAGGTCAGTCAGTAGCCATCCCTCTCCCTGAGCTGCCTGCTTTGGGAAGGGGAGGCCTGGCAGTGTGAGGAGCTCTTCACTGCTGCCTCTGCTGCCTTCTGCCACCAGCCCTCAAACCACCGTGAGGGTTCAAGCTTCAAGGGCTGTACCTTCACCATAAGTGACAGGATCATGGTTTGGATTGGAAAAGACCTTTCAAATCCTCCAGTCCAACCATTCTCTAACTCTGCCAGGGCTGCAGCTAACCCACGTCCCTCAGCACCACATCTGGGCTGCAGCAGTGCTCACTGTCAGTACAGGCTGGGGGAGGAGGTGATAGGAAACAGCCCTGAGGAGAAGGCCTTGGGGGTGCTGAGGGATGAGAAGCTGGCCAGGAGCAGGCAGGGTGAGACTGCAGCACAGAAGGCCAAGGGCAGCCTGGGCTGCATCCAAAGCAGCATTGCCAGAGAGCCAGAGGTGATTCTGCCACTCTGCTCTGCTCTGGGGAGACCTCACCTGCAGTGCTGGGGGCAGGGCTGGAGCCCTCAGCACAGCAAGGACCTGGAGCTGATGGAGAGGCTCCAGAGGAGGCCATGGGAATGCTCAGGGGGTTGGAGCAGCTCTGTTATGAGGACAGGCTGAGGGAGCTGGGGATGTTCAGCCTGGAGAAGAGAAGGCTCTGGGGAGACCTAATAGCAGCCTGCCAGGACCTGAAGCTTCCTTCAGATGGAGAGAGGCTGTTTGCAGAGGCTTGCAGGGACAGGGCAAAGGACAATGGCTTCAAAATGGAGAAGAGCAGATTGAGATTGGATATCAAGAAGTTCTTCACCATGAGGGTGGTGGAACACTGGCACAGGCTGCCCAGGGAGGTGGTTGAGGCTCCTTCCCTGGAGCTATTCAAGGTGAGTCTCGACGAGGCCCTGGGCAGCCTGCTCTAGTTGGGGATGTCCCTGCTGGCTGCAGGGAGGTTGGGCTGGATGAGCTCTGGAGGCCCAGACCATTATGGTTTTATGATCTCCAGCTGCCACTCACACAGACTCCTAGAAAGGGACTTGTTCCTGAGTGCAGGGCAAGCCACCTGTACATGCAGCACTGGACAGCTGGGGTCTGGCTGCAGGTTAGGGGCACGAAGGAGTGAGGAACGGTCACCTGCTGCTGCAGAGGAGAGCAGTGGGCAGAGGGGAAAGGGACAAGAGGCAGAGAAACTTGCTGTTGGAAGTGCTGAGGCTGCCTTTTCAAGGAGTCAGCCCTCTGGTACTTTCTCAGGGGCAAAGCTTGGGTGCTGATGAAGCTGCTGCTTTCCACCAGCTGGAGGAGCTTGCTCATCACGTTTGGGGATGGCCCTGGTGCTCGCCTGACCAAGTGTCCTCAAGGACACTTGTGTGCTCTGCAACACTCTGCCCAGGGCCATGGGAAGGGTGCAGTGGCTGTAAGGTGTCCAGCCATGGCAGATGTCTGCTTGGGCAATGAGCAGTGGCCACCTCTGGGCTGCACCAGCAGCCTCTCTTGCGGGATGGCAAGGCTGTCCTGCGTCATTGTATTGCAGTAAGTACAACCATGGAGAGTGGTACTCTGAAGTCATCAGAGAGCAGTGAGGTTGCTGTAGGAGGCTGGAGCAGGGCAGAAGGTGAGTGAGGAAGAAAACTGAACAAAGAGAGGTGGTGAGCTCAGGTGAGGGACCCCAGGATGCCTGAGGAAGGGCACAGGAACCCACCAGCACAGGCTGCTCATTCCTAGAGGTTTCCAAGTGCTTCAGTGTGACAAACTTAGTCCCTTGGTGGCTGTCAGCTGTTAATCAGGCAGAAAAGCAGCAGAGATGAAACAGAGTCAGGATGCACAGAAAGGGCAGCAGGGTTGTGAAGAGCATTTGGAAGAGAAGGCTTCTTCAGATTGGTTTGCCCAGCTCAATCTGAGCCCCAAATGCTCAGGGGAAGGTGAGCAATCACACTGGCAGGCACTGCTGGGTCCTTTGCATTGCACAGAGCCAGGTCAGGGCCCTCTGCATTTTTAACATTGATTCCTTCACTGCTCTGAAGGCAGCACAGAGGTGCTGCAAGGGCCATCAGACTCTGTGTGCTAACAGAGAGTCAGCAGAGAATTAGAGACTGCTTGGGGCTGGAAGGGGCCTTAAGGATCACCCAGTTCCAAATCACCTGCCATGGGCAGGGACACCTCCCCCCAGCCCAGCTTGCTCATCCAGCCTGGCCCTGAACACCTCCAGGCAGGGGACAGCCACAGCCTCCCTGGGCAGCCTGTGCCAGAGTCTCACCACCCTCACTGTCAAGAATTTCTTCCTCATCTCCAGTCTCAATCTGCCCTCTCCCTGTCCCTCTTGCCCTGTCACTCCCAGCCCTTGTCCAAAGTCCCTCCCTGCTCTCCTGTAGCCCCTTCAGGTATTGGAAGGCTGCTCCAAAGTCTCCCTGCAGGCTTCTCTTCTCCAGGCTGAACAACCCCAGCTCTCTCAGCCTGTCCTCATAGGAGAGGTTCTTCAACTTCCTGATCATCTTTGTGGCCTCCTCTGGACCCTCTCCATCAGTTCCATGTCCCTCTTGTCCTGGGGTCTCCAGAACTGGCTGCAGTGCTTCAGGTGGGGGCTGAGCAGAGCAGAGCAGAGGGGCAGAATCCCCTCCCTGTGCTGCTGCTCTCCCTGCTCTGGCTGCAGCTCAGCACACAGCTGGCTCTGGGCTGCCAGGGACCACTGCTGGCTCCTGGGGAGTTTGTCACCACCTGACACCCCCAAGGCCTTCTCCTCCAGGCTGCTCTCAGCCTCTCCTCACCCAGCCTGGATTTGTGCTTGGGATTCAATTCAATTGTAAGATTATTTTTCTCACCAGGAGCACCCCAGTAAAGCCTGGGGTTGGCTCTCTCTGCAGCTCAGTGCTTAGAGACCACTTCACTTGGTCCCACAAGAGCACCAAGGCTGGGGAGGGGTCTGGAGCACAGCCCTGGGAGGAGAGGCTGAGGGAGCTGGGGTTGCTTAGCCTGCAGAAGAGGAGGCTCAGGGGAGACCTTCTTGCTCTCTCCAACTCCCTGAAGGGAGGTTGTAGCCAGGTGGGGGTTGGTCTCTTCTCCCAGGCAGCCAGCACCAGAACAAGAGGACACAGTCTCAAGCTGTGCCAGGGGAGGTTTAGGCTCGAGGGGAGGAGAAAGTTCTTCCCAGCAAGAGAGATTGGCCCTTGGGATGTGCTGCCCAGGGAGGTGGTGGAGTCCCCATCCCTGGAGGTGTTCAGGAGGGGACTGGAAGAGGCACTCAGTGCCATGGTTTGGTTGACTGGGTGATAGGTTGGGCTTGATGATCGTGGAGGTCTGCCCCGGCTGGTGCATTCAGTGGCTCTGTGGTGAGCCCCTGAAGGACACGTGTGAGAGCTGCCACGTTCCCACACAGCTGTGTCCCAGGAGCTCTCTGTTCATGAGCTGGCAGCCCAGCAGATGATGTTTGGGTGTGACCTGTGGAGGGCAGCTCGGGTTCTGTGCTCGGCTCTGCGGCTGGCCCGCAGACGGGCCAGGTGACCCTGAGGGCTGTCTCATGCTTCCCGGTCTTTTCCAGCCCCCTGGAAGACATCCATGGCTCAGACACTTTGTGCTATTTGTTGGCACTCGTTCCCTCTTAGCAGGGAGTGAGATTTTCCACAGCTCCAGCCTGGGGTAAACATTCAAGAGCTCTCAGTGAAAGCCTTGAGGATTCGCCTCCTGGGAGTTCATTGCTGGGCTTAGACTTTTTGTTCCCTGGACTGAAGCATCCTACAGCCAGGGGGTCACCTACATTGCTGAGGGCAATTCTGCATTCCCATCCTCATTCTGCTGATTTTCTGGGTGCAGTTCCTCAGCAGCCATCCCCTGGTGTCTTGTTAAGGAGGGAACAATATCAGTGGATCATCAGAGCAGCCTGTTTGGTTGATTTGTCCATTCCACTTCATGCATTGCTGGCTAAGCTGTCAGCTCGTGGCTTGGCCAGCAGCACTCTGTGCTGGGTTAGGAACTGGCTGGAGGCTGAGCCCAGAGAGTGGTGGTGAATGGTGCCACAGCCAGCTGGCAGCCAGGCACCAGTGGGGTGCCCCAGGGATCAGTGCTGGGCCCCATCCTCTTTAACATCTTTATTGATGATCTGGAGGAGGGGATTGAGTCAGTCATCAGCAAGTTTGCAGAGGACACCAAGCTGGGAGCAGATGTTGGTCAGTTAGAGGGCAGAAGGGCTCTGCAGAGGGACCTTGCCAGGCTGGACAGATGGGCAGAGGCCAACAGGATGGCATTCAACAAGTCCAAGTGCCAGGTGCTGCACTTTGGCCACGGCAACCCCAGGCAGAGCTACAGGCTGGGGGCAGAGTGGCTGAGAGCTGCCAAACAGAGAGGGACCTGGGGGTGCTGATTGACAGCTGCCTAAACATGAGCCAGCAGTGTGCCCAGGGGGCCAAGAGGGCCAATGGCATCCTGGCCTGTATTAGGAACAGTGTGGCCAGCAGGAGCAGGGAGGTCATTGTGCCCCTGGACTCTGCATTGGTTAGGCCACACCTTGAGTACTGTGTCCAGTTCTGGGCCCCTCAGTTTAAGAAGGACATTGAGAGACTTGAAGGTGTCCAGAGAAGGGCAACAAGGCTGGGGAGAGGCCTTGAGCACAGCCCTGTGAGGAGAGGCTGAGGGTTGCTTAGCCTGGAGAAGAGGAGGCTCAGTGGTGACCTCATTGCCCTCTACAACTACCTGAAGGGTGGTTGTAGACAGGAAGGGGTTGGTCTCTTCTCCCAGGCAACCAGCACCAGAACAAGAGGACACAGTCTCAAGCTGTGCCAGGGGAGGTTTAGACTCGAGGTGAGGAGAAAGTTCTTCACCGAGCGAGTCGTTCGTCATCGGGATGTGCTGCCCAGGGAGGTGGTGGAGTCCCCATCCCTGGAGGTGTTCAAGAGGGGATTGGATGTGGCACTTGGTGTCATGGTCTAGTTGTGAGGTCTGTGGAGACAGGTTGGACTCGATGATCCTTGGGGTCTCTTCCAACCTTAGTTTTACTGTGAGACTGTGATGCAGACACTGGGATGAATTCTTAGTCCCTCTGAGCAGGAGACTTGGCCCTTCTTTCCCAGCAGTGTGGTCACAGGGTGAGCACTGCTGTTTGCCATTTGTGTTAAAGGCACAGGCTGAAGAGGAGGCTGCAAACCCTGACTCCAAAGGCAGGTGGGACAATGAAGGGGATGCTTTACCCTGGGTGCCCTTCCTCTGTCAGAAGCCTTTTTAGTTCCAGCAGGTGGCATGCCCTCATCAGAGCTTGCTGCATGTGGTCAGACCTGCTGCTCCAAGGAGCTTGCTGAGCTGTACAGCTAAAGTCAGAGAATCAGAGAATGGTTTGGTTTGGAAGGGACCTTCAAAGGCTGTCTGGTTCAACCACTACAGCAGGTTGCTCACAGCCTTCTTCAGCCTCAACTTGGATATCTTCCAGGGATGGGACCCCAACCACCTCCCTGGGCAACCTGCTGCAGTGCCCCAGCAGCCTCCTGCTGCAGAACTTGTTGCTCACATCCAATCTCAATCTGCTCTGCTCTCATTCCAAACCATTGCCCCTGCTCCTGTCCCTGCAGCCCTTTGCAAGTAGTCCCTCTGCAGCCTTCTTGCAGCCCCCTTCAGGTCCTGGCAGGCTGCTCTTAGGGCTGCCTGGAGCCTTCTCTTCTCCAGGCTGAACACCCCCAGCTCCCTCAGCCTGTTTGTAGTGAAGATGTTTGAGCTCAAACTCAGCATTTCTCTTTGAACAGTGAAAACCAAACATTTTTCCATTCCCCTTCCACCTTCCTTCCTTGCAGCCACTTGCACTGCTTGCTCAGGCAGGGCAGTGAACCTCAGCTGTCAGACCCGTGTGGATGTCCTGGTGCCCTCCTGAAGATGGCTCTGACTAGCAGGAGTGTTCCTTCAGTCTTTTATGCCTTGGTTCTTGTTTGCTCTTCCTTGCAAGGCTCTCCACTCTGAAACCCTCAAGCGTGTTGGAGATACAAGCTGGCCAGCAGGACTCTGTTGGAAGCCAGCCTGTTGCCTTCCCTATCTCAATCTGCTCTGCTCTCATGTCAAACCATTGCCCCTGGTCCTGTCCCTGCAGGCCTTTGCCAACAGTCCCTCTGCAGCCTGCTTGCAGCCCCCTTCAGGTCCTGGCAGGCTGCATTTCAGCTCCTCTCACATTCTCACTGCCCCAGCCTTTGCTCAGCGCCCTGGTGCACGATGTGGCTCCCCAGGGGTTTCATAGCCTCTTGCTTTGTGCTCTCTGGCAGCCCTGGGTAGAAACAAATGCAAGCTCATGACTTGACATGTCTCTGAGTTTCTAAGCATGCAGATAAGGAGGTAATTCTTTCTCTTCTGCACAGAGCACATTGTTATTGTATCCTTTGCCATAGTAAGAATGTGATTCAGCCTTCCTTCAATTGCTTTTCATCTCAGTACATAGTTCTGGGGTAATGGAGCATGCAGGCTCCCAGGGTGTTACACAACTGTAAAGCCCAATCAGAACTGTGACAGTTAATAAGAGGTTCCACAAGTGCATCATTACAGACACAAGAGATCCTCTGGATGGCAGGGGTGTGCTGCCTGCTTTCAGACATGCTTGCTTTGGATGCTGCAGTGCTCTGGAGCCCTCACAGAAGCATGGAATCAATAAGGTTGGAAAAGACCTCAAAGATCATCAAGTCCAACCTCCACACAGCAAGGACAGGGACCTGATGGAGAGGCTGCAGAGGAGGGTGTGGAGATGATCAGGGGGCTGGAGCAGCTCTGCTAGGTAGCCAGGCTGAGGGAGCTGGGGGTG
The DNA here is from genome assembly GCF_014839835.1 of Dryobates pubescens. Taxonomy (NCBI): domain Eukaryota; kingdom Metazoa; phylum Chordata; class Aves; order Piciformes; family Picidae; genus Dryobates; species Dryobates pubescens. Next base: position 1,507,717 of record NC_071616.1, read on the forward strand.
TTCAGCCTGCAGAAGGCTCCAGGCAGCCCTAAGAGCAGCCTGCCAGGACCTGAAGGGGGCTACAAGGAGGCTGCAGAGGGACTGTTGGCAAAGGCCTGCAGGGACAGGCCCAGGGGCAATGGTTTGGAATGAGAGCAGAGCAGACTGAGATTGGATGTGAGCAACAAGTTCAGCACCAGGAGGCTGCTGGGACACTGCAGGAGGTTGCCCAGGGAGGTGGTTGGGGTCCCATCCCTGGAGACATCCAAGGTGAGGCTGGAGAAGGCTGTGAGCAACCTGCTCTAGTGGAGGATGTCCCTGCTGAGTGCAGGGGGTTGGACTGGATGGCCCCTGGAGGTCCCAGCCTATGATTCTGTGTTGGATAGAATACAGTCCCTGCAGACACAAATGTACCTTGTTTATTCCAAAGGAAAACCAGTCAGCCCTCCTTCCTCCCAGACTGAGACCCTTTGAAGGTCTAAAACCCAGAGCAAATCTGAATCTTCACCATGTCTCAGAGTTGTTTAGGCTTGAGCTTCTGGATCAGGAAAGCAGGGAGAGGCAACAGACAGAGCTACAGCTGCAGAGCCAGATGAAAAGACTTGATGAGGAAAGCTCCTGTCCAGAGCCTCAACTGCTATGGCTTGAAGGGCCTGGAAAATCAGAACTGTGGAAGCTTTTCCTTGGTCTGCTGAAAAGTGAGCTGTGTTACAAATCCTGTTGCCACCAGCAGCAGCTGAGCTCTACCAAGGCAGTGCTGTTTCACTGTGGAGATGCTCCCAAGGAGAGGAGCATGGCCCCAGGCTTTGGTCACTCCCCTCTTTGTGGGCTTGTCAGCACACGCCGGCACAGGAGGCTCTTTTGGGCCCTTCAGATGTTTCTTCTGCAAGCAGAGGGTTTCCAATCAGTACAGCTTTTGTCCTGCTGAAATGCTGTGGATTTGCCTTGCCAAAGACCATGCAAGGTCCAGCAGGAGCAGGGAGGTCATTGTGCCCTGTGCTCAGCACTGGTTAGGTCACACCTTGAGTCCTGGGTCCAGTTCTGGGCTCCTCAGTTTAGGAAGGACATCGACACACTTGAAGGTGTTCAGAGAAGGGCAACAAGGCTGGGGAGGGGTCTGGAGCACAGCCCTGTGAGGAGAGGCTGAGGGAGCTGGGGTTGCTTAGCCTGCAGAAGAGGAGGCTCAGGGGAGACCTTCTTGCTCTCTCCAACTCCCTGAAGGGACGTTGTAGCCAGGTGGGGGTTGGTCTCTTCTCCCAGGCAGCCAGCACCAGAACAAGAGGACACAGTCTCAAGCTGTGCCAGGGGAGGTTTAGGCTGGAGGGGAGGAGAAAGTTCTTCCCAGCAAGAGAGATTGGCCATTGGGATGTGCTGCCCAGGGAGGTGGTGGAGTCCCCATCCCTGGAGGTGTTCAAGAGGGGACTGGATGTGGCACTTGGTGCCATGGTCTAGTCGTGAGGTCTGTGGTGCCATGTTGGACTCAATGATCCTTGAGGTCTCTTCCAACCTTAGTGGTACTGAGAGACTGTGACACTGTGAAGTCCACAGGACACCTGTCTCCTGGGAGGTCTGGAAGACTATTTGGTTTTGTTCTGCAGAGTTGTGAGCTTGGATCTCTCTCTGCCAGGCTTTGTGGTGCCTCTAAAGCTAGCTCACTGATGTGCCCATACACAGGCTCTGCCAACACGCTCTTCTGGAGGCCTTCAATTCAGGTTTTCATAGGACCAAATGTGGTGGGTTGAAATTACTCCCCCTCAGCTAATCTGGAGAACTACCCCACCCCCCAAACTAAAATTGCCAGCCCAGCTCAGAAGGTTTTGGAAGCCACTGAAGCTCTATTTACAGCCAACTAAACTCTAGAGAGATGAAATGCACTGACCATGCACAAAATATACAATATATGCACAAGAGACAGAGAGAGATTTACAGTTTATAAACAACTCAGAAACTCCCCAGACCCTCCTGGATGGATCCAGGGGACCCATCCACCTCCTCCCCCCACTGCCTCCCTCCTTTCCTGTTACCTCACACAGCAGTCAAACCAGAGATACCCAGGCAAGGCCACAGGAGAGAAGGAGAGGAAAGCTGCAAGCAGAAGCAACAGATGAAGAAAAGAGAGAGCAAGAACTGTTTGTGCCTCTGCTCCATATCCCCATCAGCACTCCAGTGAATTCTACAGCCCTTATCATTCTTTTCCTTTTGCTTCCAGTGGTAATTTGTTTTACTTTCAGTCTTTGCAGCCAGGAGCAAGGCTAAAGGCTGAAGGCTAAAGGCCCCGTTCAAACTGGAACGCTAGATAAGGGAGAGCTGAAGGTGCTGCTTTGTGGGGGCCTGCAGGCAGTGGGCTCCTGGCTGTCTGGTGGGAGGATAGCTGTAAAGCTTCCTGTGGCTCCCTGCCACCAGACTGCTCAGCGAGGTGGTGGCACAGAGCTCCTTTTGTGCAGCTTTTCTGCTCCTTTCAAACAGCTGGGCATGGCCACAGGCTCACAGGATGCTAGGGGATGGAAGGGACCTCTGGAGATCTTCCAGTCCAACCCCCCTGCCAGAGCAGGAACAGAGAACCCAGCACAGGTCACAGGAACACATCCAGGCAGGGCTGGGAAGGCTCCAGAGAAGGAGACTCCACAACCTCTCTGGGCAGCCTGCTCCAGGGCTCTGGGACCCTCACAGGGCAGAAGTTCCTCCTCATGGTGAGCTGGAGCCTCCTGTGCTGGAGTTGATATTCATTGCCCCCTGTCCTATCACAGGGTGCAGCTGAGCAGAGCCTGTCCCCTCCCTCCTGACCCCCAGCCCTCAGATATTGATAGGCATTCAGTCTATCTCAGTCCCTCTCAGTCTTCTCTTCTCCAGACAGCCCTGATTGCTTTCTGCCCTGCCTGCCACTCCCCAAGCATTCATCTCTAGGTGTGCAGTTGCACACCTGCCAGTCCAAAGCGCAATGGTCTTCTTGCTAACCAAGCCAGGCTGATGCCCTGTGATCTGCTGGATGCCTGTGCTTGACACTGCACACTTCTCCACTGGGACTCATTTTCTTTTCCCTGCAATGTGCCCCAGGTTGCCAGGAAAGTCAGAGTTGCAAGTTGATAGGGAAGATCTTGCACAAGGAGAGTCCTTATCCACGCACTGCAGTCTGTCTCTGGACCTGCTCCAGCACCTCAGAATCACAGAATTAACCAGGTTGGGTAAGACCTTTGAGATCATCAAGCCCAGCCTATCACCCAACACCATCTAATCAGCTAAGCCATGGAACTAATTGTCTCATCCAGTCTTATTTTGAACACCTCCAGGGATGGGGACTCCACCACCTCCCTGGGCAGCACATCCCAATGGCCAATCTCTCTTGCTGGGAAGAACTTCCTAACATCCAGCTTAAACTGCAAAATTGTTTTAGAATCATAAAACTGTTGGGGTTGGAAGGGACCTCAAGGCTCAGCCAGTCCCAACCCCCCTGCCATGGGCAGGGACACCTCACACTACAGCAGGTTGCTCAGAACCACATCCAGCCTGGCCTTAAAAACTCCTAGGGATGAGGCTTCCACCACCTCCCCGGGCAGCCTGTGCCAGTGTCTCACCACCCCCATGGGGAAGAATTTCTTCCTCACATCCAAACTGAATCTACCCAGTTCTTTTTTGTTTTTTTTTGTCTTTCCCCCTAGTCCTATCACTCCCTGACACCCCAGAAGTCCCTCACCTGCCCCATTTGCCCCTCAAATCCCACAGCACCTGGGCTCAGAGGACACACAGTCTCAGGCTGCATCAGGGGAGGTTTAGGCTGGAGGTTAGGAGGAAGTTCTATACAGAGAGAGTGATTGCCCATTGGAATGGGCTGCCCAGGGAGGTGGTGGAGTCACCATCACTGGAGGTGTTCAGGAGGAGACTTGATGGGGTGCTTGGTGCCGTGGGTTAGTTGTTTAGGTGGTGTTGGATTGATTGATGGGTTGGACACAATGATCTTGAAGGTCTCTTCCAATCTGGTTTATTCTGTTCTATTCTATTCTATTCTATTCTATTCTATTCTATTCTATTCTATTCTATTCTATTCTATTCTATTCTATTCTATTCTCTGTTGGAGTCTCCTCCCACCCCAGGTGTGGCCACTTTGCCCTCCCTGCCCACTCCCCTTTCTAATCCCCCCCCAGGAAAGGCAGAAGCCCTAAGCTGATCCCATCTGGGCTGGAGGATCCTCCTCTCATCCCTGGTGAGTGCCCTTGGTGCACACTGGGTGCTGGTGGTGGTGAGAACAAAGGCCAGGGGGCCTAGTGGCCCCCTGGTTAGGTAGGAAGACAATTGCTGACCACTCTGATATCCTCCACGGGTGCTGGCTGGGGCTCCTTACTGGAGCTGAGCTCCTTTGTGTGGTATCTTGGCTGGTTGAGGGTCTTGCCCCTGGCTCTGGGATGGGTGCAAAAATGGTGGTGTTGGAGCAGGAGCTGTTTAGTCGTGTGATATTATGCTGCTCACACTGTTGTTACCTGGAGGCCCCCTGAGTCCGCTCTCCTCGTTCAACCAATCTCTGCTTTTGTGCCTCATCTACAAGGAGGTTCTAAGAGCTTTGCTGTGAGTGATAAACTGAGCAGTGATTTCTTCTGCTGCCCAGTACTTTCCAGAAGTCTCCAGCACCCAGGCTTCGTTTCTGCCCACAATCAAAAATGCCCTTTGGAATGTATGGCATGAACTCCCATCCTCATCATAATTTCCACCTTGTCCTTGCTCTTCCAACCGAGCAACTATTACATCCAAGGCTTCTTTAGCTGTCGCCCCTCGTTCTAGGCCAAGCCTGACAAGATCCATTCCAAGCAAGGCTTCAGATTCAGAAGCTGGTTCTCTGGTCACAACGGCTTCATTAGCCACACAGACTCACAGTCTCACAGTATAACTAAGGTTGGAAGAGACCGCAAGGATCATCGAGTCCAACCTGTCCCAATAGACCTCACGACTAGCCCATGGCACCAAGTGCCACATCCAATCCCCTCTTGAACACCTCCAGGGATGGGGACTCCACCACCTCCCTGGGCAGCACATCCCAATGGCGAACGACTCGCTCGGTGAAGAACTTTCTCCTCACCTCGAGTCTAAACCTCTTCTGGCACAGCTGTGTCCTCTTGTTCTGGTGCTGCTTGCCTGGGAGAGGAGACCAACTCCTTCCTGGCTACATGCTCATTAGCTCCCATTTCTGCCCCCCAAAGCCAGGAGTGCCTGCTCAGTACCACAGCATGTCTTTGGCACCTGCTCAATCTCAATACGTGTGCACTGAGCTTTACTTCCTGGACCAAGATCTGCCGCAGCAAAGCAGACCACCTCCTGCACTTCATCCCTAGGCTGTGCAGAGTTCTTGCAAACACGGCCAGCCCATCTTTGGAACATGGGGTAAAGGCTGCAGAGCAGTAACCTGGAGGAGCTGCAGCCACCCTTCTCCCCCTGCACGCAGCAGTAAAGTGCCGGCCAGGTCCGGCCTCGCCGCTCAGAGGGATGTGGAGATGCGGAGATGCTCCCCTGCTCCTCGGGGTCACCCTTACCGCACCTCACCGCTTTTCTCATGCTCCCCTGCTCCTCGGGGTCACCCTTACCGCACCTCACCGCTTTTCTCATGCTCCCCTGCTCCTCGGGGTCACCCTTACCGCTCCTCACCGCTCTTCTCGCGCTCCCCTGCTCCTCGGGGTCACCCTTACCGCACCTCACCGCTCTTCTCACCCTCCCCTGCTCCTTGGGGTCACCCTTACCACACCTCACCGCTCTTCTCGCTCTCCCCTGCTCCTCGGGGTCACCCTTACCGCACCTCACCGCTCTTCTCACCCTCCCCTGCTCCTCGGGGTCACCCTTACCGCTCCTCACCGCTCTTCTCACCCTCCCCTGCTCCTCGGGGTCACCCTTACCGCTCCTCACCGCTCTTCTCGCGCTCCCCTGCTCCTCGGGGTCACCCTTACCGCTCCTCACCGCTCTTCTCGCGCTCCCCTGCTCCTCGGGGTCACCCTTACCGCTCCTCACCGCTCTTCTCGCGCTCCCCTGCTCCTCGGGGTCACCCTTACCGCACCTCACCGCTTTTCTCATGCTCCCCTGCTCCTCGGGGTCACCCTTACCGCTCCTCACCGCTCTTCTCGCACTCCCCTGCTCCTCGGGGTCACCCTTACCGCTCCTCACCGCTCTTCTCACCCTCCCCTGCTCCTCGGGGTCACCCTTACCGCTCCTCACCGCTCTTCTCGCACTCCCCTGCTCCTCGGGGTCACCCTTACCGCTCCTCACCGCTCTTCTCGAGCTCCCCTGCTCCTCGGGGTCACCCTTACCGCTCCTCACCGCTCTTCTCACCCTCCCCTGCTCCTCGGGGTCACCCTTACCGCTCCTCACCGCTCTTCTCGCGCTCCCCTGCTCCTCGGGGTCACCCTTACCGCTCCTCACCGCTCTTCTCATGCTCCCCTGCTCCTCGGGGTCACCCTTACCGCTCCTCACCGCTCTTCTCGCGCTCCCCTGCTCCTCGGGGTCACCCTTACCGCACCTCACCGCTCTTCTCGCGCTCCCCTGCTCCTCGGGGTCACCCTTACCGCTCCTCACCGCTCTTCTCGCGCTCCCCTGCTCCTCGGGGTCACCCTTACCACACCTCACCGCTCTTCTCGCACCGCCCTGCTCCTCGGGGTCACCCTTACCGCTCCTCACCGCTCTTCTCGCTCTCCCCTGCTCCTCGGGGTCACCCTTACCGCTCCTCACCGCTCTTCTCGCTCTCCCCTGCTCCTCGGGGTCACCCTTACCGCTCCTCACCGCTCTTCTCATGCTCCCCTGCTCCTCGGGGTCACCCTTACCGCTCCTCACCGCTCTTCTCGCGCTCCCCTGCTCCTCGGGGTCACCCTTACCGCACCTCACCGCTCTTCTCACCCTCCCCTGCTCCTCGGGGTCACCCTTACCGCTCCTCACCGCTCTTCTCGCTCTCCCCTGCTCCTCGGGGTCACCCTTACCGCTCCTCACCGCTCTTCTCGCGCTGCCCTGCTCCTCGGGGTCACCCTTACCGCACCTCACCGCTCTTCTCGCGCTCCCCTGCTCCTCGGGGTCACCCTTACCACACCTCACCGCTCTTCTCGCTCTCCCCTGCTCCTCGGGGTCACCCTTACCGCACCTCACCGCTCTCCTCACTCTCCCCTGCTCCTCGGGGTCACCCTTACCACACCTCACCGCTCTTCTCGCTCTCCCCTGCTCCTCGGGGTCACCCTTACCACACCTCACCGCTCTTCTCGCTCTCCCCTGCTCCTCGGGGTCACCCTTACCACACCTCACCGCTCTCCTCACTCTCCCCTGCTCCTCGGGGTCACCCTTACCGCACCTCACCGCTCTTCTCACCCTCCCCTGCTCCTCGGGGTCACCCTTACCGCTCCTCACCGCTCTTCTCGCTCTCCCCTGCTCCTCGGGGTCACCCTTACCGCTCCTCACCGCTCTTCTCGCGCTGCCCTGCTCCTCGGGGTCACCCTTACCGCACCTCACCGCTCTTCTCATGCTCCCCTGCTCCTCGGGGTCACCCTTACCACACCTCACAGCTCTTCTCGCACCGCCCTGCTCCTCGGGGTCACCCTTACCGCTCCTCACCGCTCTTCTTGCGCTGCCCTGCTCCTCGGGGTCACCCTTACCGCACCTCACCGCTCTTCTCATGGCGCCCTGCTCCTCGGGGTCACCCTTACCGCACCTCACCGCTCTTCTCGCACCGCCCTGCTCCTCGGGGTCACCCTTACCGCACCTCACTGCTCTTCTTGCGCTCCCCTGCTCCTCGGGGTCACCCTTACCGCACCTCACTGCTCTTCTCATGCTCCCCTGCTCCTCGGGGTCACCCTTACCACACCTCACCGCTCTCCTCACTCTCCCCTGCTCCTCGGGGTCACCCTTACCGCACCTCACCGCTCTTCTCACGCCGCCCTGCTCCTTGGGGTCACCCTTACCGCACCTCACCGCTCTCCTCACTCTCCCCTGCTCCTCGGGGTCACCCTTACCGCACCTCACCTCTCTTCTCGCGCTGCCCTGCTCCTCGGGGTCACCCTTACCGCACCTCACCGCTCTCCTCACTCTGCCCTGCTCCTCGGGGTCACCCTTACCGCACCTCACCGCTCTCCTCACTCTCCCCTGCTCCGCTCAATATCCTCAATGTCTCCCTTGGAGTGGAGGCCCCAAAACTGAACCCAGGACTCAAGCTGTGGTCTCACCAGTACTCAGTACCGGGGGATAATCCCTCCCCTGCTCCTGCTGGCCACACTGTCACTGATTTAGGCCAGCATGCTGGTGCCCTTCTTGGCCACCTGAGCACACTGCTGGCTTGTATTCAGCTGGCTGTCAATTAATACCCCCAGCTCTTTCTTTGCTGAGCAGTTTCCAGGCACTTGTACCCAAGCCTGGAGCGTTCCTGGGGTTGTTGTGACCAAGTGCAGGACCCAAGCACTTGGCCTTGTTGAATTTCATACAACCAGCCTCAGCCCATTGATCCAGCCTGGCCAGGTCCTGCTGGAGAGCCTTCTACCCTCAGGCAAATCAACATTTCTGCCCAACTTGTCATCTGCAAACTTACTGAGGGTGCCTTGATCCCCTCATCCAGATTGTTGATAAAGACATTCAACACACCTGCCCCCAGCCCTGAGTCCTGGAGAACACCACTGGTGACCAGACACCAGCTGCACTGAACTCCATTCCCCACCACTCTTTGGTCCCAGCCATCAGCCAGTTCCTAGCCTGGCAAAGAGTGCCCCCATCCAAGCCATGAGCAGCCAGTTTCTCCAAGGGGATGCTGTGAGAAATGGTGCCAAAGGCTTTACTGAAGTCCAGACTAACAATGCCCACAGCCTCTCCCTCATGCATCTCGTCCCAGAATGAGATCAAGTCAGTCAAGCAGGATGTGTCTTTGTTAAGCCCAGGCTGGCTGGGCCTGCTGGCCTGGCTGTAGCTGGGGTTGCTTAGCCTGGAGAAGAGGAGGCTCAGGGGAGACCTTCTTGCTCTCCACAATTCCCTGAAGGGAGGTTGTAGCCAGCTGGGGGTTGGTCTCTTCTCCCAGGCACCCAGCACCAGAACAAGAGGACACAGTCTCAAGCTGTGCCAGGGGAGGTTTAGGCTGGAGGTGAGGAGAAAGTTCTTCCCAGCAAGAGACATTGGTCCTTGGGATGTGCTGCCCAGGGAGGTGGTGGAGTCCCCACCCCTGGAGGTGTTCAAGAGGGGCTTGGAGCCATGGTTGAGTTGTCAGGAGGTGCTGGGTGATAGGTTTGGATTCGATGATCTCTGAGGTCTTTTCCAACCTTACTGATTGTGTGGTTCTGTGATTCTCTGATTATGGTTGAACTCACTCCCATGGTGCTGTTCAGCTGACAGAATGGGTATGAAATGCTCCCTGGGAGGGAACAACACAGCCGTAAGATGAGCCAAGGAGGAAAGTCCTTCTCCCGCTGCAAAACCACAAGTCCTGCTTTAGGGTGTTGCTTGTAATACTGGGCCCTAGGCCAAATCAGGCTGCATGGTAAATGACTAAATCTCCACTCAGAATTCATTAGTGTCTTAGTAATTAACTAGAAAACCCTTCCAGTATGCAGCTAGTGTTCAGCAGAAGGGTTTAGTGGCAGCGAGCAGCACAAAGCCCTTGGTAGTGCAGGCTAAAGCTGCCATGGCTGTTGTGGGTAGGAGTTTTGTCTCTTTGGCTTTTACTTTTACCTTATTTCCTTCATTTCTCACTTGTGAAGAGGCTGAGACCTGACCAGAACACAAACTGGACCTGACACACACTGGAACACAGAAGGTTCCATGCAAACATAAGGAGAAAACTCTTCATTGGGAGGGTGCTGGAGCTCTGGAGCAGGCTGCCCAGAGAGGTGGTGGAGCCTCCTTCTCTGGAGACTTCCAAACCTTGCCTGGGTGTGTTCCTGTGTGATTTACTCTGGGTGACTCTGAGGCGGACTAGATGATCTCCAGGGGTCCAAGCTCCACCATTCTGTGATTCTGTGTGGGCTGGGTTTTATTTAATGTATAATGCAGCCTCTAACAATTGGCCTCCCAGAGCAGGAGAGGGATTCAGAAGCTCCTGATCACTTTGCACAACAGAAGTGTGCAAAGGAGCTGTTTCCCCTGCACTACCCATAGAATCACAGAATGCTCCAGGCTGGAAGGGACCTCCAAATATCATCCAGTCTGACCTCCCTGCAGCCAGCAGGGACATCCCCAGCTAGATCAGACTGCCCAGAGCCTTGTCCAGCCTCACCTTGAATATCTGCAGGGAAGGAGCCTCAACCACCTCCCTGGGCAACCTGTGCTGGTGTTCCACCACCCTCATGGTGAAGAACTTCTTGATATCCAATCTCAGTCTGCTCTTCTCTCATTTGAAGCCATTGCCCCTGGTCCTGTCCCTGCAGGCCTTTGTAAACAGAGTTCTTGTAGCCCCCTTCAGGTACTAGAAGGCTGCTCTCAGGTCTCCCCAGCCATGTGCTGCTCTCAGGTCTCCCCAGCCTCCCATCATCGCCATGTGGCTGTGTCTGATGAGCTTTCCTAGCTGTGGTTTGACAAGGAGCTCTAATCTGAGAGATGCCCACCCCACTGCCCCCCCAGCAGATGTCACAGCACAGTGCCCTGGTGCAGTCCCAGGCTGGCTCCCAAAGCAGGCTCAGCAGCTGCTGCCTTGGCGTAGGCAGCTCAAGGGGCAGCCAGCTCCGCTTCGATGCGACCGAGACGCTTCCTGCGGAGCCGATGCCTGCGCTGGAGCTTCACAAGAGTCGTGGCAGACAGTCACAGATTCACAGATTACACTGGGCTGGGAGGCACCCTCAAAGGTCATCTTGCCCAGCACCCCTGCACTCTGCAGGGCCACCTCCAAATAGAGCATCTCCAGGAAGAGCACCTCAACCACAGCCCCGGGTGACCTGTTCCAGTATTTCACCATCCTCATTAGGCAGAACTTCCTCCTCGTGTCCAACCTACATCTACCCTGCTCCAGTTTCAAACCATTGCCCCTCACCCTGGCACCACAAGCCCTCATGTAGCCTTCTTGTAGCTCCCTTCAGGTACTGGCTTAGGTCTGCCTGGAGCTTCCTCTTCTCCAGGCTGAGCAGCCAGCTGCCCTCAGCCTGTCCAGGCAGCAGAGGTCCTACAGCTCCTTGGTGATTTGTGTGGCAGGAGGTTGTTTCTTTGCTTAAAGGGCAGCTTAATTCTTATACTCATTGCTGTCAATGCCTGGGCAGAGTAGAGTGGATTTGAAGTGGGTGGAAATAGAGATTGTGTCCCTTTGAGACACTTCTGTGCTTTCCTAAGGTGAATACAAATCAAGTCCCCTGGGCTCAGAGGAGTTTTTCTCCTGTCCTGGGGCTAAGTGCCACCACGAAAGGTTAGGTGCTCAGAAGATCATAGACAATCATCCAAAAGCCACAACAGATCATAGAACCACAGAGCCATTAAGGGTAGGAAAGAACATCAAGTCCAACCAGAACCCAACTTCCTGTGTCCACTAAGGGCCTGCAAGGACTTGTTGTGATACGACAAGGGGGAATGGATTGGACCTTGAGGAAGGTAGATGCAGGCTGGAGACTGAGAAGAAATTCTTTCCAGTGAGGGTGCTGAGACACTGGCACAGGTTGCCCAGGGAGGGGTTGTGGATGCCCCCTCCTGGGAGGTGTTCAAAGCCAGGCTGGATGAGGCCTTGAGCAAGCTGTGCTGGTGGGAGGTGTCCCTGCCCATGGCAGATGATCCCTTCCAACCCTACTCATTCTGTGAGGCTTTGGATAAGACCACACACCCCTGGCCCCAGGGGAAGGAGTGAAGCCTGGGTTTCCATACTGATGTCTAGCTCTGGCTGTCTGCTGGTGCATGTGATGTGCCCTTCCATGGGGATGTGCTCTTCCATGTGACTGCACATTTTCCACTCTCTGCTCCATTTTCTGCCTGAGCCCTGTCAGTGTTCTCCAGTGCCTGCGGCTGGCAGAAAGGATCTTCCCTGAAGGTGTCAGTTGTCTGTGGGCCTGTTTGGGAGCTTCACTCTTTGGCTGCCTGTCACTGTGACAGATCAAAATAATGAGCAGAACTGATTTCTGTTCTCATCTTCTGGCTTCAGTGAGGTTAGGACTAGAAGATATTTTGGTCTGATGGCTTTCAGAAGAGCGCTCAGAACGCTTCGCTTGCTCCGATAACCGCAGAAGCTCGGTGCAGTGGAACGATGATTTATTGAACCAGACCCATCATTTGCATGTTTGAAAGGCCACAGCTGCTGAAATGCCTTCTGCACTGTTTTGTGAGGCTCACCTCTGCACAGAGGCACCCTGGGCAGGGAGGTTTGGTGCTGGAGGAGGGGCTGGTGCTGTTGGCACCCTCCAGCGCCGCAGTGGAGTCCCAGCGCCGCCTGTGAGCGGGGTGCAGCCCAGCTCTGCTCTGGCATGCATCAGCGTTGCCCTGTAGCAGGAAAACCTGAAGCACAGGAAAGCCTTTTCCAAATGTGGTGGGTTGAAATCACACCCCCCCCCACCCCCAGCTAATTTGAGGTAATTACCCCCCAAAATCAACTTGCCACAGCAGCTCAGGTTGGGATGGCAGCCTGCGAAGCTCTGTGTACAAGCAAACTACACTCCAGAGATGTGAAACGCAGAGAATGTGCACAAGATACACAATTTATGTACAAGAGAGAGATACATTTACAGTTTATAAATGACACAGAAACTCCTCAGACCTCCCTGGATGGGGCCAGGGGACCTGTTCACCTCCTCCCCCCATTCCTTCCTTCCCTTCCCATTACCTCCCGCAGTAGTTACAAACAGAGATACCCAGGGAAGGCCACAGGAGAGAACCACAGAACCACCAAGGCTGGAAGAGATCTCAAAGATCATGGAGTCCAACCTATCACCACAGACCTCATGACTAGACCATGGCACCAAGTGCCACGTCCAATCCCCTCTGGAACACCTCCAGGGATGGGGACTCCACCACCTCCCTGGGCAGCACATCCCAATGGCTAACAACTCTCTCAGTGAAGAACTTTCTCCTCCCCTCCAGCCTAAACCTCCCCTGGCACAGCTTGAGACTGTGTCCTCTTGTTCTGCTTGGGAGAAGAGACCAACCCCTTTCTGGCTACAACCTCCCCTCAGGTAGTTGTAGTGAGCAGGGGAGACCCCCTGAGCCTCCTCTTCTGCAGGCTAAGCAACCCCAGCTCCCTCAGCCTCTCCTCACAGGGCTGTGCTCAAGGCCTCTCCCCAGCCTTGTTGCCCTTCTCTGGACACCTTCAAGTGTCTCGATGTCCTTCCTAAACTGAGGGGCCCAGAACTGGACACAGGACTCAAGGTGTGGCCTAAGCAGTGCTGAGCACAGGGCACAATGACCTCCCTGCTCCTGCTGGCCACACTCTTCCTGATACAGGCCAGGATGCCATTGGCCTTCTTGGCCACCTGGGCACACTGCTGGCTCATGTTTAGGCAGCTGTCACTCAGCACCCCCAGGTCCCTCTCTGTTTGGCAGCTCTCAGCCACTCTGCCCCCTGCCTGTAGCTCTGCCTGGGGTTGCTGTGGCCAAAGTGCAGCCCCTGGCACTTGGACTTGTTGAATGCCATCCTGTTGGCCTCTGCCCATCTGTCCGTCCTGGCAAGGTCCCTCTGCAGAGCCCTTCTGCCCTCTAGCAGATCAGAGAGGAAAGCTGCAAGCAGAACCAACAGAAGAAGGGAGAGCAAGAACTGTTTGTGCCTCTGCTCCATATCCCCATCAGCACTCCAGGGAATTCTACAGCCCTTATCATTATTCTCCTTTTGCATCCAATGGCAATTTGTTTTGCTTTCAGCCTTTGCAGTCAGGATCTAGGCTACAGTTCCCCCTTCAAACTGGAACACCACAGTGCAGCCAGGGAGATCTGCTCCATAAGGGCCTGGATTCTGCCCTGACTTCCATCTGTGATTCAGTAGTAAGGCTTTTGGCACTCTCCTGTACCATCCTTGTAAGCAAGCTCAGGAAGTGTGGGACAGAAGAGCAGAGAGTGAGATGGATTAGGAACTGGTTAGACAATAGAGTCCAAAGAGTGGTGGTCAGTGGTGCCAGGTGCAGCTGGAGAGCAGTAACTGGTGGAGTCCCCCAGGGATCAGTGCTGGGTCCTGTCCTGTTCAACATCCTCATCAATGACATTGACGAGGGGGCAGACAGACAGAGAGTCTGCTCAGCAAGCTTGCTGAGGATACCAAACTGGGAGGCTTGGCTGAGACACCTGAAGGCTGTGAGGCCATTCAGAGCCCTGGACAGACTGGAGACCCCACCTGGTGTACTGCAGCCAGTTCTGGAGCTCCTATTACAGGAAAGACCTGGAGGTGCTGGGACGTGTCCAGAGAACACAAGAGAGCTGTGAGGTCACTTTTGGAGAACACTCTGTGTCCCTCTGCAGCCTTCTTGTAGCCCCCTTCAGGTCCTGGCAGGCTGCTCTTAGGGCTGCCTGCAGCCTTCTCTTCTCCAGGCTGAACACCCCCAGCTCCCTCAGCCTGGCCTCCAGGCAGAGCTGCTCCAGCCCCCTGATCATCTTGGTGGCCTCTTCTGGAGCCTCTCCATCAGCTCCATGTCCTTGCTGTGCTGAGGGCTCCAGATCTGGACACAGCCCTGCAGGAGAGGTCTCAGAGAGCAGAGCAGAGGGGCAGAAGCCTCTCTCTCCATCTCTGGCAATGCTGCTTTGGATGCCAGCTCACACTGCTGGCTCCTGCCCAGCTTCCCAGCCTCCAGCACCCCCAGTTTCTTTCCTGCAGAACTTTCTCTTGAGCAGCTTTATGAAGACAACAAAACACACCACATGTAACAGAATCTGGGTGTGATTCCCTGGAAGTGGCTTAGAGCAGGGAGCACCAAAGCACCACATCCCTTTGCCAAACTCTCTTAGGGCTGTAGACCTCACTCTGGTGGTGCAGAGGAGGATTTGGTTTCCCCTTTCTAAACTCTTGCCCTAATCTGGCATAAACCCCAGGTCCCATCCTCTTTATTTGCTGGATTCTATGAAATTTGCTCCTTAGCCATCTCGAAGCCCTAGCTGCTGGGGAAGCTGTTTATCTGGAGCAGTGTTCCTGGCATTGTCCTTCTTCCAAGGCCATTTGAATATTTTGCATGTTAGAGTGGAGTCTGTTGGCAACCAGCTGAGAAAGTCAGGGGCAGAGTTTGCAAAGCATTGAGCTCATGTGTATGTCACTCAGGCAGATTTAATCCAGAGTCAGTGAAAAAAAACAAACCCCAAGCCTTTTGCCTCTGAGCACTGCCAGGAGAGTGAAACCAAAGGCTTTCCTGGGGGAGGGCACAGCTTCCTGGCTGATTTTCAGTGGCAGTTGTTCAGCTCTCATCAGAGCCCAATTGAAAAAGGATTCTTCTGACCTCAGCCTTCTGATTGTGTTACAGCAAAATGTTGGTGGTGAAATGGAGCCTTTTGAGAGGATTAAGCAAAGAACCTTCTGGGGTGCTTCAGTGTTCTTTTGCAAATAAGCCCTCCCTTGGAAGCTCTTTTCCTGGAGTGGAGTTAGGTCATGTGTCAAAGGCTCCATCTTCCTGCACAGAGAAGCTTTGGTCTTCACACATCATAGCATCACAGTATCAGTCAGGGTGGGAAGGGACCACAAGGATCATCCAGTTCCAGCCCCCCTGCCATGGGCAGGGACACCCCACACTAGATCAGGCTGCCCAGAGCCTCATCCAGCCTGGCCTTAAACACCTCCAGGGACAGGGCCCCAACCACCTCCCTGGACAACCCATTCCAGGGCTTCACCACTCTCATGGGGAAGAACTTCCTCCTCCCCTCCAGCCTGAATCTCCCCACCTCCAGCTTCATTCCATACCCCCCAGTCCTATCACTGCCTGAGATCCTGAGCAGTCCCTCCCCAGCCTTCTTGCAGCCCCTTTCAGATACTGGAAGGCCACAATGAGGTCACATCCCTCCTGCTTGAGCAGGACAGCCATGATCTTTGGGAAAGGATCTAAACCGACCCTCCTGCAAGCTAGAGGAGGGGAGATTCAGCTTGGCTGTGAGGAAGAAGTTGTTGCCCATGAGGGTGGTGAGAGCCTGGCACAGGCTGCCCAGGGAGGTGGTGGCAGCCTCCTGCCTGGAGGTGTTTGCAGCCAGGCTGGAGGTGGCTGTGAGCAACCTGCTGTGGTGTGAGGTGTCCCTGCCCATGGCAGGGGGGTTGGAGCTGGCTGAGCCTTGAGCTCCCTTCCAACCCTGACAGCTCTGTGAAAACTGATTTTTCCAGCTCAAGAGCAGTTTCAGGCAGTGCAGCAGTTGGGGTGATGAGACCACTGAGCTCCTTCTGTTTACACTCCCAGTGCTTGACAGAGGATTGCAGAATCTCCCCACAAACCACTGCCGCCCCCGAGCCTGGCACAGAGCAGGGGTGTGCAGTGTTTGTGAGCTGGGAGAAGCAATGGAATCTGCATCAGCTTCCCCAGTTATCTGTGATGGAAGCTCTCCAGACTTCCCTCTCACTTTTGGCACCTTGTGCTCTAACTTTAACTTGGTTTTCTTTTCTTGTTCCTTCCAGTGCCAACAATATGCCTAAGCAAGTGGAAGTGCGGATGCATGAAAGTCATCTGAGTCCAGTGGAGCCCAGGTCCAGGAACATATGTGTGCAGTTCTGCCAGTCCCTGCACAGGAACCTGCTCCTCACTCTGACTGTCTTTGGTAAGATACAGAATACAGAATTAAGCAGGTTGGAAAAGACCTTGAGGTCATCACAGCCAACCTCTCACCCAGCACCATCTGATCAACTGAACCATGGCACCAAGGGCCTCAGCCAGGCTCTTCCTAAACACCTCCAGGGATGGGGACTCCACCACCTCCCTGGGCAGCACATCCCAAGGGCTAATCTCTCTTGCTGGGAAGAACTTCTTCCCAACATCCAGCCTCAACCTCCCCTGGCACAGCTTAGAGTCATAGAGAGTCATAGAATCAATAAGGTTGGAAAAGACCTCAGAGGTCACCAAGTCCAAGCTGTCACCCAACGCCTCATGGCTACCAAACCATGGCTCCAAGGGCCACATCCAATCCCCTCTTGAACACCTCCAGGGATGGGGACTCCACCACCTCCCTGGGCAGCACATCCCAATGGTGAATGACTCTCTCTGTGAAGAGCTTTCTCCTCACCTCCAGCCTAAACCTCCCCTGGCACAGCTTGAGACTGTGTGCTCTTGTTCTAGTGCTGGCTGCCTGGGAGAAGAGACCAACCCCCTCCTGGCTACAACCTCCCTTCAGGGAGTTGGAGAGAGCAAGAAGGTCTCCCCTGAGCCTCCTCTTCTGCAGGCTAAGCAACCCCAGCTCCCTCAGCCTCTCCTCCCAGGGCTGTGCTCCAGACCCCTCCCCAGCCTTGTTGACCTTCTCTGGACACCTTCAAGGTCTCAATGTCCTTAAATTGAGGAGCCCAGAACTGGACACAGGACTCCAGGTGTGGCCTAACCAGTGCTGAGCACAGGGCACAATGTGCTCCTGCTCCTGCTGGCCACACTGTTCCTGATGCAGGCCAGGATGCCATTGGCCCTCTTGGCTACCTGGGCACAGACCCCCTCTGTGGCCATCAGCTGCTCCAGCTGAGCAGCCAGAGAGGAACAGGATGCCCACAGGCATTGTGGCTTTAGTTGAGGTGTGCAGGGTGGTGCTGATGGAACAGTGGAGCAGGCTGGGTGACAGAACGCTGGACCAGGCTGCCCAGGGGGGTTGGGGAGTCTTCCTCTGGAGATACTCAAAACCTGCCTGGATGTGTCCCTGTGCAGCCTGCCCTGGATGATCCTGCTCTGGCAGAGGGGTTGGACTGGATAGGCTTTCAAGGTTTCTTCCAATCCCTAACACTCTGTGATTCTGTGGCACACCACAGGGCAAATCCAGACCACCAAGAGACCTCCCTCTCTGCTCCACACTGCTGAGACCACAGCTGGAGTACTGCATCCCATTCTGGAGCCCCTATCACAGGAAGGATCTGGAAGGTGTCCAGAGAAGGGCCTTGAGGAGGAGCAGAGTGCTGGAGCTGCTCTGCTCTGGAGACAGCCTGAGAGAGTTGGGGTTGTGCAGGCTGGAGAGGAGAAGGCTCCCAGGAGACCTCATTGTGGCCTTGCAGGATCTGCAGGGGGCTCCAAGAAAGCTGGGGAGGGACTTTGGAGGGTGTCAGGGAGGGATAGGACTGGGGGGGATGGAGCAAAACTAGAAGTGGGGAGATTGAGATTGGCTGTGAGGAAGAAGTTGTTGCCCAGGAGGGTGGTGAGAGCCTGGCACAGGCTGCCCAGGGAGGTGGTGGAAGCCTCCTGCCTGGAGGTGTTTGCAGCCAGGCTGGAGGTGGCTGTGAGCAAGCTGCTGTGGTGTGAGCTGTCCCTGCCCATGGCAGGGGTTTGGGACTGGCTGAGCCATGGGAAGGGACCTTCCAACCCTGCCAATTCTGTGATTCTCCTAGACCTGGTTGGGAATGGAGGGTGAGCTCATCCCAGGGCCTGTCAGATCAATGGCATTTGGTAGGAGTAAATCAGAGAATCACAGAGTGGGTTGGGTTGGAAAGGACCTCAAGGAGCATCCAGTTCCAACCCCCTGCCATGAGCAGGGACACCTCCCAGCAGCCCAGGTTGCTCAAGGCCTCATCCAGCCTGGCCTTGACCACCTCCAGGGAGGGGGCAGCCACAGCACATGGCACATTTGTCTTTCCATTATTAAAAAGCAGGAGAGACTAAAGCTCTTCAGAATTTCCTTTCCCTCTTTTATCTCTCTGCTCCTGCTGTTCTGCTGTTAAGGTTTATCCCCCTCCCTGGAGCTGCAAGCCAGCACTCCATGATCTCATCCTGAATATTGCCTCTGGCTTTGGCTGCTTCCAAATATGGAGCAGTTTGACATTTTATTGTGGTTCCCTGGCCCCTTGCCTGGTTCTTTTTTTTCACTGAAAGCCTAACAGCCAAATGCAGCAAATTCAGAGACCTCCTCCAGTTTGTTATTGTTTGAAAGCCCAGATGCAGCTGGGCCTGAGCTGCAAATTTCACATCTCTACTCTTCAGCCTCCAAAACCCACACTGCTGAAGTGCTTACACAGTATCTGCTTGGAGTCATCTGTAGAAGGTGCCTGCTGTGGTGCCAGGGAAAGTTTTAAACACAGATATCTTTTCCATGGTGTCAAACTGATGCTTTGAAGAGTCAGAGCTGCTGCAAACCACAGCCTGGCCCTTGCTGTTAAGTTGTGTTACACTTGAGAATCAGGCTTGGGATCAGGAGAGCAAAGGCATCCTGGATGCAATGCTCAGCCACAATGCTCATTGAATGTAGTGCTCATAAAATGCTCAGTCACAAAGGCTGAGAGAGAGGAGGCTCAGGGGAGAGCTTCTTGCTCTCTACAGCTACCTGAAGGGAGGTTGTAGCCAGGTGGGGGTTGGTCTCTTCTCCCAGGCAGCCAGCACCAGAACAAGAGGACACAGTCTCTAGCTGTGCCAGGGGAGGTTCAGGATGGATATTAGGAAGAAATTCTTCCCAGCAAGAGAGATTGGCCCTTGGGATGTGCTGCCCAGGGAGGTGGTGGAGTCCCCATCCCTGGAGGTGTTTATAATGAGACTAGCTGAGGCACTTGGTGTCATGGTTTAGCTGATCAGTTAGGGTTGTGTGATCTTGCAGGTCTCTTCCAACCTGGTTGATTCTGCTTGGTTCTGTGATTCTGTGTGTGACTGTCCTTCCCCAGCCTATGCTCTCCCCCTGAGAGAGGGGCTCAGGTGTTGTGGAGAAGAGAAGAGAAGAGAAGAGAAGAGAAGAGAAGAGAAGAGAAGAGAAGAGAAGAGAAGAGAAGAGAAGAGAAGAGAAGAGAAGAGAAGAGAAGAGAAGAGAAGAGAAGAGAAGAGAAGAGAAGAGAAGAGAAGAGAAGAGAAGAGAAGAGAAGAGAAGAGAAGAGAAGAGAAGAGAAGAGAAGAGAAGAGAAGAGAAGAGAAGAGAAGAGAAGAGAAGAGAAGAGAAGAGAAGAGAAGAGAAGAGAAGAGAAGAGAAGAGAAGAGAAGAGAAGAGAAGAGAAGAGAAGAGAAGAGAAGAGAAGAGAAGAGAAGAGAAGAGAAGAGAAGAGAAGAGAAGAGAAGAGGAGAGAATTAACCAGATTGGAAAAGACCTTTGAGATCATCCAGTCCAACCTCTCCCCCAGCACCATCTGATCAACTCAACCATGGCACCAAGGGCCTCAGCCAGGCTCTTCCTAAACACCTCCAGGGATGGGGACTCCACCACCTCCCTGGGCAGCACATCCCAAGGGCCAATCTCTCTTGCTGGGAAGAACTTCTTCCTAACATCCAGCCAGATGCAGTGCAGGGCTGGTTTGTGACTGGAGAAGGTTAGCACAAAGAGCAGGGTGCAGAGCATCCAAGGGCTGCTGCTGTGAGTCCAAAGCATGACATTTTCTTCAACACTCTGTGCAGGATTCCAGAGCAGGCAATTCCCTTCCCAAACCTCCCAAAGGAAACTGGAATCTGTTTTCCTCAGAAGAGCATTCCAGCTTTCCTGAGAGGTTTTGCTGATGCTGACCTTGTTTTCCACTCACCCCCTGAAGAGCTGGGTCCTGCTTTGGCTCTTCTGTCTGTTCTGCAAGGCCTCATTTGCACTGCTGCACCTCCTGGGGCCTCCATTTTGCCAGCTGCAGAATGGTGCTCAGAATTAGATCTGACTATCCCTCAGTGTACTGCAAGGCCTTCACAGAGTGAGGGAGTGGTAAACGTTGTAGTTTGAAGCAGAAGCAGATCAGGACTTCAGATGTAAGCTCAGCTGGCAGAAGGTTCTACAGCAGGAGCTCTCCTTAATTATAGATGACAGAATTATAGAATCAGTAAGGCTGGAAAAGACCTCAGAGATCACCAAGTCCAAGCTGTCACCCAACACCTCCTGACAACTAAACCATGGCTCCAAGTGCCACATCCAAGCCCCTCTTGAACACCTCCAGGGATGGGGACTCCACCACCTCCCTGGGCGCACATCCCAAGGGCCAATCTCTCTGGCTAGGAAGAACTTTGTCCTCATAGAATACATAGAATACATAGAATACATAGAATAAACCAGGTTGGAAGAGACCTTCAAGATCATCGCGTCCGACCCCTCAACCAATCCAACTCCGCCCAAGCAACTAACCCACAGCACCAAGTACCCCGTCAAGTCTTCTCCTAAAAACCTCCAGTGATGGTGACTCCACCACCTCCCCAGGCAGCCCATTCCAATGTGCAATCACTCTTTCTGTATAGAACTTTTTTCTAACATCCAGCCTGAACCTCCCCTGGCGCAGCCTGAGACTGTGTCCTCTTGTTCTGGTACTGCTTGCCTGGGAGAAGAGACCAACATCCGTCTGTCTACAACCTCCCTTCAGGTAGCTGTAGAGAGTAATAAGGTCACCCCTCAGTCTCCTCTTCTCCAGGCTAAGCAACCCCAGCTCCCTCAGCCTCTCCTCATAGGGCTTATGTTCCAAACCCCTCACCAACTTTGTTGCTCTTCTCTGGACTCGTTCCAGCAAGTCAACATCCTTCCTAAACTGAGGGGCCCAGAACTGGACACAGGACTCGAGGTGTGGCCTAACCAGTGCAGTGTACAGGGGCAGAATGACCTCCCTGCTCCTGCTGGCCACACTGTTCCTGATGCAGGCCAGGATGCCATTGGCCCTCTTAGCTGCCTGGGCACACTGCAGGCTCATGTTCAGTCTACCGTCGACCAGCACCCCCAGGTCCCTCTCAGCCTGACTGCTCTCCAGCCACTCTGACCCCAGCCTGTAGCTCTGCATGGGGTTGCTGTGGCCAATGTGCAGAACCCGGCACTTGGATGTGTTCAATCTCCTGCCCTTGGACTCTGCCCATCTGCCCAGCCTGTCGAGGTCCCTCTGCAGAGCCTCTCCACCCTCCAGCAGATCAACTCCTGCCCCCAGCTTGGTGTCATCAGCAAATTTACTGATGATGGACTCGATGCCCTCGTCCAGATCATCAATAAAGATGTTAAAGAGCAAGGGGCCCAGTACTGATCCCTGGGGCACACCACTGGTGCCTGGCTGCCAGCTGGATGTGGCACCATTCACTACCACTCTCTGGGCTCGGCCCTCCAGCCAGTTCCTAACCCATCTCAGTGTGTTCCCATCCAAGCCATGGGCTGACAGCTTGGCCAGGAGTTTGCTATGGGGAACGGTGTCAAAGGCCTTGCTGAGGTCCAGGTAGACTACATCCACAGGCCTCCCCACATCCACCAGGCGGGTCACCTGATCATAGAAGGAGATCAGGTTGGTCAGGCAGGACCTGCCATCTACAGCCTAATCCTCCCCTGGCACAGCTTGAGACTGTGTCCTCTTGTTCTGGTGCTGGGTGACTGGGACAAGAGACCAACCCCCAGGTGGCTCCAACCTCCCTTCAGGTAGCTGTAGACAGCAACAAGGTCTCCCCTGAGCCTCCTCTTCTGCAGGCTAAGCAACCCCAGCTCCTTCAGCCTCTCCTCCCAGGGCTGTGCTCCAGACCCCTCCCCAGCTTTGTTGCCCTTCTCTGGACACCTTCCAGCAGCTCAACCTCTTTCCTAACCTGAGGAGCCCAGAACTGGACACAGGACTCAAGGTGTGACAGAATGGTTTGGGTTGGAAAAGCCTTCAAGGTCATTGAGCCCAACCAGCATCTAACTCTACCAAGGTTGGTGCTGAGCCATGGCCCTCAGCACCACACTGTAGATATAGTGCAGCCTGGAATTAATCAGAGGGCTGAGCAGTCCACTATCTGTATCTGTGCCATCATCAGCTGCCTTGGGGGAGCTGTTTCTCTTCCAGGCTGTTGTTCTGGGTACTCAATGTGCACTCAGGTACATAGAGAGGCTTTGCAGAGCTTGCCAGGCTGTGCAGATGGGCAGAGGCCAAGGGCAGGAGATTGAACACATCCAAGTGCCAGGGGCTGCACTTTGGCCACAGCAACCCCAGGCAGTGCTACAGGCTGGGGGCAGAGTGGCTGAGAGCAGCCAGGCAGAAAGGGACCTGGGGGTAGTGGTGGACAGCAGCTGAACAGGAGCCAGCAGTGTGCCCAGGTGGCCAAGAAGGCCAAGGGCATCCTGGCCTGTATCAGGAACAGTGTGGCCAGCAGGAGCAGGGAGGTCATCCTGCCCTGTGCTCAGCACTGGTTAGGCCACACCTTGAGTCCTGTGTCCAGTTCTGGGCTCCTCAGGTTAGGAAAGAGGTTGAGCTGCTGGAAGGTGTCCAGAGAAGGGCAACAAAGCTGGGGAGGGGTCTGGAGCACAGCCCTGTGAGGAGAGGCTGAGGGAGCTGGGGTTGCTTAGCCTGGAGAAGAGGAGGCTCAGGGGAGACCTTCTTGCTCCCTGCAACTCCCTGCAGGGAGGTTGTAGCCAGGCAGAGGTTGGTCTCTTCTCCCAGGCACCCAGCACCAGAACAAGAGGACACAGTCTCAAGCTGTGCCAGGGGAGGATTAGGCTGGAGGTGAGGAGAAAGTTCTTCCCAGCAAGAGAGATTGGCCCTTGGGATGTGCTGCCCAGGGAGGTGGTGGAGTCCCCATCCCTGGAGGTGTTCAGGAGGAGACTTGATAGGGTGCTTGGTGCCATGGGTTAGTTGATTAGCTGGTGGTGGATGATGGGTTGGATGTGATGATCTCGAAGGTCTCTTCCAACCTGGTTTATTCTATTCTATTCTATTCTATTCTATTCTATTCTATTCTATTCTATTCTATTCTATTCTATTCTATTCTATTCATTTTACCTTCCCCCTCTCATTTGTTCTTCTTCCAGGTGTCATCCTGGGGGCAGTGTGTGGTGGCCTTCTTCGGCTAGCAACGCCGATTGATCCTGACATCATCATGCTAATAGCCTTCCCAGGAGATATACTCATGAGGATGCTAAAAATGCTGATCCTCCCTTTAATTATCTCCAGTTTAATCACAGGTAAGATCTAGTAGCCATAAATACTTTAAGATGCTTGCTGCAGGTCTCACCTGGTTTTCTTTTGGTCAGGTAGGAAGAATAGAAGCAGAGAATCACAGAATAGTTTGGCTTGGAAGGGACCTCCAAAGGGCATCCAGTCCAACCCCCTGCACTCAGCAGGGACATCCTCCCCTACAGCAGGTTGCTCACAGCCTTGCCCAGCCCTGCCTCAAATAGCTCCTGGCATGGGGTCTCAACCACCTCCCTGGGCAACCTCCTGCAGTGTCCCAGCAGCCTCCTGCTGCAGAACTTGTTGCTCACATCCAATCTCAATCTGCTCTGCTCTCATTCCAAACCATTGCCCCTGGGCCTGTCCCTGCAGGCCTTTGCCAACAGTCCCTCTGCAGCCTTCTTGTAGCCCCCTTCAGGTCCTGGCAGGCTGCTCTTAGGGCTGCCTGGAGCCTTCTCCTCTCCAGGCTGAACACCCCCAGCTCCCTCAGCCTGGCCTCCAGGCAGAGCTGCTCCAGCCCCTGATCATCTTGGTGGCCTCCTCTGGAGCCTCTCCATCAGCTCCATGTCCTTGCTGTGCTGAGGGCTCCAGAGCTGGACACAGCCCTGCAGGAAAGGTCTCACAGAGCAGAGCAGAGGGGCAGAATCCTCTCTCTCCATCTCTGGCCACACTGCTTTGGATGCAGCCCAGGCTGCCCTTGGCCTTCTGTGCTGCCAGCTCACACTGCTGGCTCCTGTCCAGCTTCTCAGCCACCAGCACCCCAAGTCCTTCTCTGCAGGGCTGCTCTCAATCTCATCCCCCCCCAGCCTGGCCTGATCCCTAGGATTGCCCCAAGCTAGGCTCTGGGCCTTGCACTGTTTCCCTCCAAGTCCGTAGCAGCAGACATTGTTCACACAAGAACTGGAGGTGGAAGCTTCAGTACTAAAGAGGTCTCTAGTAGTCAGAATTTCACAAGGGCAGCACTAGGCCCCTGCAGGCAGTCATTAAACTGTGCAAATGATTGATTATGATTGAACTGGGCACTGAGTCTCAATGTGTTTGTGCCTGCAGGCCTGTCTGGTTTGGATGCTAAAGCCAGCGGCCGCTTGGGTACCCGAGCCATGATCTACTACATGTCCACCACCATCATTGCTGCTGTGCTGGGTGTGATCCTGGTCTTAGCCATCCATCCAGGCAATCCCAAACTCAAGAAGCAGCTGGGCCAAGGGAAGAAGAATGATGAAGTCTCCAGCCTGGATGCTTTCCTGGACCTGATCCGAAACCTGTTCCCTGAGAATCTGGTCCAAGCATGCTTTCAGCAGGTAAAGCCTCTGCCCCTTGGCAGCCCCTGTGGCAGCTTTGGCTTGCCAGAAATGTCTGCAGCTAATGCCAGCATTGTTTAGGTGAATGCCAGCAATGGAGTGCAAGGAGAAATGCAGCTCCTGCCTGTTGCATTCTTTGGAGCTGCTTTGGTTTCTCCTGGAGCTGTGATTGCTGTTCCTGGGGTTTGTTCATGGAAGCTGATTTTGGGTTACTAAGGAAGCTTAATTTTGGTTTTCCTTTGCAATCCTCAGTCCTGGTTGCTGGCTTGGGGATGAGCAACTGCTGCATGCTAGGACCTTGTGGGCAGCAGGAGCAGGGAAGTCATTCTGCCCCGTGCTCAGCACTGGTTAGGCCACACCTTGTGTCCTGTGTCCAGTTCTGGGCCCCCCAGTTTAAGAAGGACATTGAGAGACTTGAAGGTGTCCAGAGAAGGGCAACAAGGCTGGGGAGAGGCCTTGAGCACAGCCCTGTGAGGAGAGGCTGAGGGAGCTGGGGTTGTTTAGCCTGGAGAAGAGGAGGCTCAGGGGAGACCTTGTTGCTCTCTCCAACTCGCTGAAAGGTGGTTGTAGCCAGGTGGGGGTTGGTCTCTTCTCCCAGGCAGCCAGCACCAGAACAAGAGGACACAGTCTCAAGCTGCACCAGGGGAGTTTAAGCTGTAGGTGAGGAGAAAGTTCTTCCCAGCAAGAGAGATTGGCCCTTGGGATGTGCTGCCCAGGGAGGTGGTGGAGTCCCCATCCCTGGAGCAGTTCAAGAGGGGATTGGATGTGGCATTTGGAGCCATGGTTGAGTTGTCAGGAGGTGTTAGGTATTGGGTAATAAGTTGAACTTGATGATCTGGAGAAGAGGAGACTCAGGGGTGACCTTCTTGCTCTCTCCAACTCCCTGCAGGGAGGTTGTAGCCAGGAGGGGGTTGGTCTCTTCTCCCAGGCAGCCAGCACCAGAACAAGAGGACACAGTCTCAAGTTGAGCCAGGGGAGGTTTAGGCTGGAGGTTAGGAGGAAGTTCTACACAGAGAGAGTGATTGCCCATTGGAATGGGCTGCCTGGGGAGGTGGTGGAGTCACCATCACTGGAGGTGTTCAGGAGGAGACTTGATGGGGTGCTTGGTGCCATGGGTTAGTTGTTTAGGTGGTGTTGGATGATAGGTTGGACACCATGATCTTGAAGGTCTCTTCCAACCTGGTCTATTCTATTCTATTCTATTCTATTCTATTCTATTCTATTCTATCTCTGAGGTCTTTTCCAACCTGGGTGGTTCTATGATTCTATGACCTTCCACCAAGCTGAGGTTGATCTTGCTTGTCAGCTCCAGAGCTGATGGGTTTGCAGTGCCCTGTGTGTAATGGATGGATGCTCAGCATCCCAGCTGGTTGCTGCTGTGCCCCCCTGCAAATCCAACCTCCCCTCTCTTCTCTTGCTGCATTAAGAGTCCAGCCCAGTGGCTGGCACACCTACAGGTGGCTCTGTCAGGACAAGTTTGAAGCATACTGGGACAGGAGGGTGCTTGCTTATTCTGTAGGTAGATCACAGTCTCACAGTATCACCAAGGTTGGAAGAGATCTCAGAGATCATCGAGTCCAACCTGTCACCACAGACCTCATGACTAGACCATGGCACCAAGTGCCACATCCAATCCCCTCTTGAACACCTCCAGGGATGGGGACTCCACCACCTCCCTGGGCAGCACATCCCAAGGGCCAATCTCTCTTGCTGGGAAGAACTTTCTCCTCCCCTCCAGCCTAAACCTCCCCTGGCACAGCTTGAGACTGTGTCCTCTTGTTCTGGGGCTGGCTGCCTGGGAGAAGAGACCAACCTCTGCCTGGCTACAACCTCCCTTCACGGAGTTGTAGAGAGCAAGAAGGTCTCCCCTGAGCCTCCTCTTCTCCAGGCTAAGCAACCCCAGCTCCCTCAGCCTCTCCTCCCAGGGCTGTGCTCCAGACCCCTCCCCAGCTTTGTTGCCCTTCTCTGGACACCTTCCAGCAGCTCAACCTCTTTCCTAACCTGAGGGGTCCAGAACTGGACACAGGACTCAAGGTGTGGCCTCACCAGTGCTGAGCACAGGGCACAATGACCTCCCTGCTCCTGCTGGCCACACTGTTCCTGATGCAGGCCAGGATGCCATTGGCCCTCCTGGCTGCCTGGGCACACTGCAGGCTCATGTTCAGCCTACCATCAACCAGCACCCCCAGGTCTCTCTCTGTTTGGCAGCTCTCAGCCACTCTGACCCCAGCCTGTAGCTCTGCCTGGGGTTGCTGTGGCCAAAGTGCAGCCCCTGGCACTTGGACTTGTTGAATGCCATCCTGTTGGCCTCTGCCCATCTGTCCAGCCTGGCAAGGTCCCTCTGCAGAGCCCTTCAGCCCTCCAACTGACCAACATCTGCCCCCAGCTTGCTGTCATCTGCAAACTTGCTGCTGACTGACTCAATCCCCTCCTCCAGATCATCAATGAAGATGTTATAGAGGATGGGGCCCGGCACTGATCCTTGGGGGATGCCACTGGTGCCTGGCCACCAGCCCTGAGAGCCCTTCCACCACTGCTCAATCAAAGCAGCTTCACTTGGAGGAAAAAAACAAATGGGGGAAAAAACCTGCTTCCTTCCTTCTGCTGAAGCACATTTCTGCTGCCTGTGATGCTTTCCCCTGCTCCTGAATTGTCAGCAGTAGTGCAGACCTTGTGGGGGGGTTTGGTTGTTGGTTTGCTGGGGCTGGGTTTTTGATGGCACAGGTTGTGTGGCAAACTTGTTCTTGAATGTTCTCATGTGAACCCAATTTATTCTTGGGTTATGGCCCAGGAGTGAATTGAATAAGCCATGAGGGGGGGGGGTGAAAGAATGGAGGGCAACCTAAGCTGCCAAAAGGACATGGATTGCTTCACTTCTTCCATAGACTTCCACATCCAAAAAGGGCTGCTCCTTAGGGCTTTCAAGAGAGGGCATTCATAGTACTGCCAAGTCCTCATGGGGGTGTCAGCCCTGTCACTGGCTAAAGATCACATGGGATGGGAAGTGGATGCTTGCAGAGTTGAGGTGAGGGGGGAGCAGGGTGCTGAGGGGTTTTCCTTTGCCTTGTCTGAGCTGTGGAGGAGAGGAGCAGTCAGTGTCTGGCCAGGGGAAAGTGGTCAAAGATCTCAACAAAGGGATGGAAGGGAGGAGAAGTGAGAATGAAGCTATGTGTGTCAGGGGGCTTTCTTGGAGCCTTTACATGACTTTGTGTGTGTGTGTGTGCGTGCAGGGTGTGTTACAGAATAGCATTGAGACACGTGAAGGTGTCCAGAGAAGGGCAACAAAGCTGGGGAGGGGTCTGGAGCACAGCCCTGTGAGGAGAGGCTGAGGGAGCTGGGGTTGCTTAGCCTGGAGAAGAGGAGGCTCAGGGGAGACCTTCTTGCTCTCTCCAACTCCCTGCAGGGAGGTTGTAGCCAGCTGGGGGTTGGTCTCTTCTCCCAGGCAGCCAGCACCAGAACAAGAGGACACAGTCTCAAGCTGTGCCAGGGGAGGTTAAGGCTGGAGGTAAGGAGAAAGTTCTTCCCAGCAAGAGAGATTGGCCCTTGGGATGTGCTGCCCAGGGAGGTGGTGGAGTCCCCATCCCTGGAGGTGCTCAAGAGGGGCTCGGATGTGGCCCTTGGAGCCATGGTTTCGTTGTCAGGAGGTGTTAGGGGTTAGGTAATAGGTTGGACTTGATGATCTGTGAGGTTCAGTCACCAGTTTCCTTGTTTGAGTTTGTTTGTTTCAATACCCAAGGCAGACAAGGTTCTGAGTGTTTTGGCTTCCCAGTGTTCAGTTGTATCAGATCCCAAACTACCTGCCAGCGACAGACTCTGCACCAAAGCCACTGTTCACTTGCACAGATTCATTTCCAGCTGGAACTTTGGGTCTCCTGCCTGCCCTTAACTCCTGATGAGTCAGGGCTCTACTCATCTCTCTATTCAAGAGGGAAATTAACTCTTTTGAATAGCGTCAGTGTTTGTTTTCCCTTCCTGCATTTCGCAGGGACTCCTTCCATGACCATTCAGTGTTTGCAGCTTGCATTAGGAGGAAACCATTTTATGAAAGCTCCTGGCCAAGCTGTCAGCCCCTGGCTGGGACAGCAGCTCTCTGAGCTGGGTTAGGAACTGGCTGGAGGCTGAGCCCAGAGAGTGGTGGTGAATGGTGCCACAGCCAGCTGGCAGCCAGGCACCAGTGGTGTGCCCCAGGGATCAGTGCTGGGCCCTGTGCTCTTTAACATCTTCATTGATGATCTGGAGGAGGGCATTGAGTCCATCAGCAGTAAATTTGCAGACAACACCAAGCTGGGGGCAGGAGTTGATCTGCTGGAGGGTAGGAGAGCTCTGCAGAGGGACCTTGCCAGGCTGGACAGATGGGCAGAGGCCAAGGGCAGGAGATTGAACACATCCAAGTGCCAGGTTCTGCACATTGGCCACAGCAACCCCAGGCAGTGCTACAGGCTGGGGGCAGAGTGGCTGAGAGCAGCCAGGCAGAGAAGGACCTGGGGGAACTAGTTGATGGTAGCTGAACATGAGGCAGTAGTGTGCCCAGGTGGCCAGGAAGGCCAATGGCATCCTGGCCTGCATCAGGAACAGTGTGGCCAGCAGGAGCAGGGAGGTCATTGTGCCCTGTGCCCAGCACTGGTTAGGCCACATCTTGAGTCCTGTGTCCAGTTCTGGGCTCCTCAGCTTAAGAAGGACATTGAGAGACTTGAAGGTGTCCAGAGAAGGGCAACAAGGCTGGGGAGGGGTCTGGAGCACAGCCCTGTGAGGAGAGGCTGAGGGAGCTGGGGTTGCTTAGCCTGGAGAAGAGGAGGCTCAGGGGAGACCTTCTTGCTCTCTGCAACTCCCTGAAGGGAGGTTGTAGCCAGGTGGGGGCTGGTCTCTTCTCCCAGGCAGCCAGCCCCAGAACAAGAGGACACAGTCTCAAGCTGTGCCAGGGGAGGTTTAGGCTGGAGGTGAGGAGAAAGTTCTTGCCAGCCCTTGGGATGTGCTGCCCAGGGAGGTGGTGGAGTCCCCATCCCTGGAGGTGTTCAAGAGGGGATTGGATGTGGCTCTTGGAGCCATGGTTGAGTTGTCAGGAGGTGTTAGGTACTGGGTGATACATTTGGATTCAATGATCTCTGAGGTGCTTTCCAACCTGGGTGAGTCTGTGGTTCTGTGAGTGGTTTGTGAAGGGTGCCCAGCACTGGAGTGTGTAGCCACAGGCTGTGGGGCAGGCTGAGAGGCAGAGAGCTGTGGCAGGGGTCACTTGTGGTGTGCATCCTGAACTCTGAGCCCCCCTGGTACTTTGATGTCTCTTGAATTTTTGTGGGTGGTCCACAACAAGTCTTCATTTCTACTGAAGACAGCAGTTGCAGCAGGGACACAGGATGCAGTGTGCCATGGGAGGGCAGGGGGCTGTCATCTCAAAATGGGACTGGGATGTTTGTGTGGTGTTGAATGATGCTGACATCCAACGGCTGAGACTGGAAGGACCTCAGATCTCATCTTCTCCAACCTCCTGCCATGCCCAGGGACACCTCTCAGCTGGACTCAGCTGCTCAAGGCCTCATCCAGCCTGGCCTTGAACAACCCCAGGCAGGAGGCAGCCACAGCCTCCCTGGGCAGCCTGTGCCAGAGTCTCAGCACCCTGACACCGAAGAACTTCTTCCTCAGCTCCAGTCTGGCCCTGCTCTGCCTCAGCTTCAAACCATTCCCCCTTGGCCTGTCTCTTGATACCCTCATGGAAAGTCCCTCTGCAGCCTTCCTGCAGGATCCCTTCAGGTCCTGGCAGGCTGCTCTTAGGTCTGCCTGGAGCCTTCTCTTCCCCAGGCTGAACACCCCCAGCTTCCCCAGGCTGCACAGCCCCAGCTCCCTCAGCCTGTGCTCACAGCAGAGCTGCTCCAGCCCTTGGATCATCTTTGTGGCCTCCTCTGGACTCTCTCCAGCAGCTCTGTGTCTTTCTCATGCTGGGGACACCAGAGCTGCTGTTTTCTGGTCTCAGTGGTTGTCATCAGAATCTAAACCACCTGGGGCTGGGCTTTTTTTGGTGCCTGTGCAAAGAGAGGCTGAGGACCTTTGGCCTAAGTGCCTGCAGTGGAATTTCTGGTTGTGTGGAGTCTAATATTTCAAGTTTAATTCCTGGGACTTTGTTCTCACATTCTGGATACCTCATGTGAAAACCAAAAGTAGACAAACCAACAAAAGCCCAACAACTGTGTTGGCAAACATCCCTCAGATGGAAGTGGGCTCTGAGAAAGATGCAGGGATGTTGGGCTGCTTCAAGGCAGCTGAAGAGTTCCTTACACAAAGCCCTGCAGGTTTCCTGCCTGCATCCCCCCTCTCCAGTCTTAGCCAGCAGGTTCTGAAAGGGGAGACAGAAGCTTTATGGGTTGGAAAGACAGGGCTCAGAGCTGGCTCCCCGTCCCCAGGCCTGCCATGTCCATCCCCGCAGCCAAGAGGTGCAAGCGCTCCGTGCAAGGCTGCCGCAGCGTTCCTGCTGCCTTGCTCCGAGGTGTTTCTAGGAACGAGGAAATCAGGGAGCAGATGGGAAACCATGGCAAACTGGTGAGAGCTTCCTGGCAGTTTGGTCGGTTCCAGAGCCACAGCGAAGCAGGAAGAGCTCAGGGTGTGAAGTGGGAGGAAAACTTCCCTTCTAACAGCAGCCAGTCACAAATCTCTTTTTCCACTCCCTCCTCCCTGTTTTTGCCTGGCTGTAAACTCAAGCCCATTTCTTCCCCTGCCACTCCTTGCCAGCTTGGACTTGGTGCTGCCTCTCAAGTGCCAGGAGGGGTGATGCTGATGGTGAGGTGAGGTGGTCAGAGCTGCTTGAGCACCATCTGGCAGCTCTGATGCCTTCGTGCAGGATGGTTAATGAGGGAGCTCAGGGCACCGAGTGACTGAAACTGGCCAAGGTGGTCCCCATCCACAAGCAGGGTGAGATGGAGGAACCTGGAAACTCCAGGCCTGGCAGCCTGACCTCAGTGCCAGGGAAAGTGATGGAGCAGATTATCCTGGGGGCAATAACTGCACCTGAAGCATGGCCAAGGGCTCAGGCCCAGCCAGCATGGATTTAGGAAGGGCAGGTCCTGCCTGACCAACCTGATCTCCTTCCATGCCCAGTGACTGCCTGGTGGATGTGGGGCAGGCTGTGGATGTGGTCTACCTGGACTTCAGCAAGGCCTTTGACACTGTCCCCCACAGTAAACTGCTGTCTAAGCTGTCAGCCCCTGGCTTGGACAGCAGCTCTCTGAGCTGGGTGAGGAACTGGCTGGAGGCTGAGCCCAGAGAGTGGTGGTGAATGGTGCCACAGCCAGCTGGCAGCCAGGCACCAGTGGTGTGCCCCAGGGAGCAGTGCTGGGCCCCATCCTCTTTAACATCTTCATTGATGATCTGGAGGGGATTGAGTCAGTCATCAGCAGATTTGCAGATGACACCAAGCTGGAGGCAGGAGTTGAGCTGTTAGAGGGTAGGAGAGCTCTGCAGAGGGACCTCGACTGACTGGACAGATGGGCAGAGGCCAACAAGATGGCATTCAACAAGTCCAAGTGCCAGGGGCTGCACTTTGGCCACAGCAACCCCAGACAGAGCTACAGGCTGGGGTCAGAGTGGCTGAGAGCTGCCAAACAGAGAGGGACCTAGGGGTGCTGATTGACAGCTGCCTGAACAGGAGCCAGCAGTGTGTCCAGGTGGCCAAGAGGGCCAATGGCATCCTGGCCTGCATCAGGAAGAGTGTGGCCAGCAGGAGCAGGGAGGTCATTGTGCCCCTGTACTCTGCATTGGTTAGGCCACACCTTGAGTCCTGTGTCCAGTTCTGGGCCCCTCAGTTTAAGAAGGACATTGAGAGACTTGAAGGTGTCCAGAGAAGGGCAACAAGGCTGGGGAGAGGCCTTGAGCACAGCCCTGTGAGGAGAGGCTGAGGGAGCTGGGGTTGCTTAGCCTGCAGAAGAGGAGGCTCAGGGGTGACCTCATCGCCCTCTACAACTACCTGAAAGGTAGTTGTAGCCAGGAAGTGGTTGGTCTCTTCTCCCAGGCAACCAGCACCAGAACAAGAGGACACAGTCTCAAGCTGTGCCAGGGGAGGTTTAGACTTGAGGTGAGGAGAAAGTTCTTCACCGAGCGAGTCGTTCGTCATTGGGATGTGCTGCCCAGGGAGGTGGTGGAGTCCCCATCCCTGGAGGTGTTCAAGAGGGGATTGGATGTGGCACTTGGTGCCATGGTCTAGTTGTGAGGTCTGTGGAGACAGGTTGGACTCGATGATCCTTGGGGTCTCTTCCACCCTTAGTTATACTGTGAGACTGTGAGACTTCCACTCGGAGCTCTCGCAGGCACCAGGTGCTGGAGTCAAGATCACTATCAAACAGTGCCAGCACAAGCCCTGTGAGGAGAGGCTGGGGGAGCTGGGGGTCTTTAGGCTGGAGAAGAGGAGGCTCAGGGGAGACCTCATTGCTCTCTCCAACTCCCTGCAGGGAGGTTGTAGCCAGCTGGGGGTTGGTCTCTTCTCCCTGGCAGCCAGCACCAAAACAAGAGGACACAGTCCCAAGCTGTGTCAGGGGAGGTCAGGCTGGATGTTAGGAAGAAATTCTTCCCAGCAAGAGAGATTGGCCATTGGGATGTGCTGCCCAGGGAGGTGTTTAAGAAGAGCCTGGCTGAGGCACTTGGTGCCATGGTTTAGCTGATTAGTTAGAGTTGGGTGATTGGTTGGACTTGATGATCTTAGAGGTCTCTTCCAACCTAGTTGATTCTGTGTTAAAATGCTGTGATAGAGCTCAGCTGGGCAGACCATCCTGAAGGGCCAGCCTTAACTGCAGAGCTGCTGTTGTGGCTGACCTGAGGAGCAGCTGCCCGGTGGTGCTGCCCAAATGGCATGGACAGGTGAGGTGCAGATGGTAAGGCAGCACTTGGGAGCCATCTGGACAAAGGGGCCAGCTGCAACACGCGACATCCTCCGTCCTGAGGAGCAAGAATTTGCCATGCCTTTCACACTGGAGTCCTGGGGAAGACTCCCAGGACTTTGTGACACTTGGAACTGTTGAAAAACAAACTTATTTTTGGAAGAGGGGCTGAGAGGTTGTGGAATGCATGCCTAATCCTTTAAAAATATAGTTCCCTGGAATTTCATGTGGAGACTGCTTTAACTAGGGCTGGAATTATGGCCCTGGACTTGGCACTGGTGAGGCCTCACCTTGAGCACTGTGTGCAGCCCTGGGCCCCTCACTTCAGGAAGGATATCGAGGTGCTGGAGCAGGTCCAGAGGAGGGCAACCAGACTGGCGAGGGGGCTGGAGGGGAAGTCTGGTGAGGAAAGGCTGAGGGAGTTCAGCCTGGAGAAGAGGAGGCTTAGAAGGGACCTTATGACTCTCTACAACTGCCTAAAAGGAAGCTGTAGTGAGGTGGGGGTCAGGCTCTTCTCCCAGGCAACCAGTGACGTGGCCTGAAGCTGCCCCAGGGGAGGTTTGGGTTGGGTATTAGGAAGCACTTCCTCACAGCAAGGCTGATTAGGCACTGGGATGTGCTGCCCAGAGAGGTGCTGGAGTCACCATCACTGGAGGGCTTTAAGAAAAGCTTGGATGTGGCCCTTGGTGGCAGGGTTTGGATGATGTGGGGGTGGTAGGTCCTAGGCTGGACTGGATGGCCTCAGAAGTCTTTTCCAGCCTCAGTGATGATTCTGTGATTGCTTCCTGTTCCCTGATCTCCCATATGGGTTACATTCAGTCTGTTTCCATTCTTCTTCCCTCCCTTTTTCTTTGCCTTCAGATCCAAACTGTCACCAAGAAGGTGCTGGTGCCACCCCTCATGGAAGAGCCACCCAATGTCACCGACTCTGCTTTCGCCCTGCTGAACGAGACGGTGCGTGAGGCGCCAGAGGCCCAGCTGGTGATCAAGAAGGGCCTGGAGTTCAAGGATGGCATGAATGTGCTGGGTAGGAGACCTCTCTGCCTGTCAGATGGGGCTGTCCTCTGTGTGACAAGCTTTAGGCTGGGGCTGCTCAGCCAGTGCTGGCTGACCTGCTCTCTGGTGGAAGTTTAGTCTCCCCAGGGAACGATCAAGAGCTGTCACCTGCTGCCTGCCCACTGGTGTCTGAGATGAGAGTCTGATCAGCTGAAATCCTTGTGGTGGGTTGAAAATTGCCCCCCAGCATGAACTTGCTCAGCTGGAAGCGAATGAAGCTGTATTTACAAGCACTCTCAATCTGAAATGCAATGGATGTGTGCAAAGCATACAATATTTACAGGTCTTAACAACTGATAAACAGCACAAGAACCCTGCCCTGGGCAAAACCAGGGGAGCTACCAACAGCTTCTCCACTCCCTGCCCCCTTCCCTCTGCTCCCCTGTTCACAGAGGACAAGAGGAAGAGCAGAGAGTTGCTTGTTAAGATGCTCAGCCACAACAAACACCACAGCCAAGGTCAGCAAAGCCAAGCAGCAGCACAAGTTAGTACCTCCCAGGGCAAGGAAGCCAAGAAAATTAGTCTAAGCCATCTTAGTTCCTAGTCCCTCCAATGGGGCTCTTTAGAACTGACCATCAGTTCCCTTTGGACACCCAGTGGGGATTGGTTCACATTCTACCACTTTCTGCTCAAGATCTGTGGAAAGTTTTCAAGGCACAGCCTGAAACTACCACGTTCCAACTGCAGCAGAGCAGCCAGGGAATGAGCCTGCACTGCCAGCTCTGCTCTGGGAGGTACCCACAGCACCCTCTCCACCTAGAAGCAGCCTCCTTAGCCTGCTCCTGGCAGGTACTGGCAGGGCACTGAGGGAGAGCTTCAGGAGGCAGCGTTTTTACCCACCCCCTGAGGCATTTGAGCTGGGTTGCTGCCAGCAGGAGCCCTGGGCACGCTGAGGTGGAGCCTGCAGTGAGAGGTGGGGTGCGGGGTGTGAGCTGCACCGCCCGAAAGATCCCGGAAAGCCCTGACACATCTCTGAGTCACAGCTCCCTCCTCCTCCCCTCTTGGCTGCTGACCTTTACCAGCTGCACATTACCAACCACCGCTCTCATGCCAGCCTGTCTGGACAAGCCAGCAAGTGGGGGTGGCAGGAAGGCTTTGCCCATCTCCCACCCCTTCCTGAAGCACCTGCTGGGGCCGGGGCGGGGGCGCGGGGCACGGAACCGCTGCCCGCAGCACCTCTGTTCCCTCCTCGCTGCCCAGGCGCTCAGCCCAGACACTTCACCTTCTTTCTTTCTGCATGTGGGTGAAGTCAGGCCCAAATTAAGCCCTCAATTTGTACCTGTGGTAGTTTGTTCAACCCACCACGGTACCCTCACTGGCATGCCTGCACTTGAAGTCTCATGTGCTTGGCACCAGGCTTGGTAAGGCTTAGGCCGTGGTTGGACTCCATGATCTTAAAGGTCTGTTCCAACCCGAAGCATCCTGCTGGTCTGTGACCTGTGGCAGCACCTCCACAGGGCTGAGGCTGATGCCTGTGTTCAAAGTGGGACAGGATGTGGCAGTACCTGCACCACTGCTTTGTCTGAGCAGTAGGCCAGCCCTTTATAGGGGCAGTTGGATGTGGCAGTACCTGCACCACTGCTTTGCCTGAGCAGGAGGCCAGCCCTTTATAGGGGCAGTTGGATGTGGCAGTACCTGCACCACTGCTTTGTCTGAGCAGGAGGCCAGCCCTTTATAGGGGCAGTTGGATATGGCAGTACCTGCACCACTGCTTTGTCTGAGCAGGAGGCCAGCCCTTTATAGGGGCAGTTGGATGTGGCAGTACCTGCACCACTGCTTTGTCTGAGCAGGAGGCCAGACCTTTATAGGGGCAGTTGGATGTGGCAGTACCTGCACCACTGCTTTGTCTGAGCAGGAGGCCAGCCCTTTGTAGGGGCAGATGGCCCCTTCCAGGCTCCTCACAGCTGCTGGCACAGTAGCTGCTTTGCCTGCAGAGCTTCTCCAGCCCTTGTGGAGTCGGTTGGCAGTGGCTGCAGCATCAGGAAGCTGCCCAGAGAGGATTTGTTTCTCTGGGAAGCAGCCTGCCCTGCAAGAGCCAGGAGCCACTGTGCTCTGCCTGCCTCCCCAGCTCCTTCTCCTCCCATTCAGCACCTGTGGGCAGAGGAGCTGCTTGCTTTCAGAGCTGCAAATTGGCATTTGGCACCCTGTGAGGCAGCTGCTCTGTGCTTATGCTGTTTTCCTCACCTACATTCTTCCTCTCCTGGAGCTCTGCTTCTGCATTCAAATGGAACAGTATTTCTGATCTAAAGGTGTGATCAGTGCTGGGCTTTTTTTTGTGCAGGGTCTGGCCTGGGTGAGAAAAGAGCGAGGAGCCTGAATATTAATCCCCACAGAAAAGGCAGACTTGGCTGTAGGGGGTGGGGGTTGCTGTAGCATTTTGACCCATGACTCTGAAGCCTTGCAGAGTTGGTGGGGCTTTTTTGGGGGGGTTGGTTTGGTGGGGTTTAGTTTTGAATCCAAAAAGCAAGTGCCAAGGCTGGGGAGTTGGCATCCAGCTTGCATAAACTGTGTAAGCCAGGCAAATTCCTGTGAATGTGAACCAGCTTGACTCTTTTCTGACTAATCCAGCAGCTTCTTTGGAGCTAGGGGAAGAAAAACACCTACTAACAGTTCCTGGTGGCAGTCTGAGTTCCTGGAAGCTGCTTGCTCTTTGACTTGAAAAGCTTTTCATCATTCCTCTCTGCTCTGCAGCACAGACTTCACTTCCCCATTCAAGTGACCCAACAAAGACAGCTTGGTGCTGTGGAGTTACTTAATACCTAGGAGGGGGGAAAAAACAACACACCAAGCAACAAAGTCTGGTTGCTAAACCCAGCATGAGGCTGTGGGGCAGTCTTTTCCCAGACTCCTGGGAGCTGAAATTCCCTTCTCCTGGAATGCTTCCTGTGCCCTGATGGGGTTTTCCTTAGGAGGTTTCCAGCTGAGCTCACACCTTTGTGAAGTACTGGACTCACAGCATGACTGGAAGCTTGACCTCAAAGAGTGGCTGAAGGTTCCAAGCTGTCTCTCACTATCAGCTGCTCATCCCATTCTGGACACTGAAGATTGCTGGGTGGCCAAGCTTGGCACCAGAGGGGCACGTGCCAGATGCACTGGGCTGCTTCTTTACACCTCAGCCTTGACACTGAGGAGCCAAAGGCTACTGCTTGTATTGAAGTCCATGGCTCTGTATCCACAGATGGGCACTTTCAAAGAGGAGTCCTGTGGGTTAGCTCACAGAGTGTCATAGGATCAGTCAGGGTTGGAAGGGACCACAAGGATCATCCAGTTCCAACCCCCCTGCCATGAGCAGGGACACCCCACACTAGAGCAGCCTGGCCAGAGCCTCAGCCAGCCTGGCCTTAAACACCTCCAGGGACAGGGCCCCAACCACCTCCCTGGACAACCCATTGCAGGGCTTCACCACTCTCATGGGGAAGAACTTCCTCCTCCCCTCCAGCCTGAATC
This sequence comes from Dryobates pubescens, assembly GCF_014839835.1. Classification (NCBI taxonomy): domain Eukaryota; kingdom Metazoa; phylum Chordata; class Aves; order Piciformes; family Picidae; genus Dryobates; species Dryobates pubescens. The sequence goes on from NC_071616.1 coordinate 1,546,155, forward strand.
TCCCCACCTCCAGCTTCATTCCATTCCCCCCAGTCCTATCACTGCCTGAGATCCTGAGCAGTCCCTCCCCAGCCTTCTTGGAGCCCCCTTCAGATCCTGGAAGGCCACAATGAGGTCACCTCAGAGCCTTCTCTTCTCCAGACTGAACAGCCCCAACTCCTTCAGTCTGTGCTCACAGGAGAGGTGCTCCAGCCCTCTGCTCAGCCTCATAGCAACAGCTTCTCCTCCCACTGCCACCTTCTTCCTCTCACTGGAATACTCCAGGCCTGCAGAAGTCCTCTTCTGGGGCTGCTTTTGCCTTTGGTGGAGTCTGTAGGTTGAATCTGTCAGAGGACTTCAGTGAAGCTGAAGAGGAATGATCTCTAGTGACTGTTTTAGCACCGAAGAAGAGTGGTGAGCCAGCACTGGGCTGCCTCTGCTGTTTGCCAGGGACTGTGAGCTTTCCCACAGCTGCATGGCACCAAGGAGCTCCTGGCAGAGGGGTTTTATGCTTTGATGATTGTACCAGTGCAGCCCAATAAAGAGAAAACCAAGCCACAGCTGGGCTGTGAAATCAGAATGTAGAAAAATCATGGAGACTGAAAGAAGATCATCAGTAAATTTGGGGATGACAGTGAGCTGGGGGCAGGAGTTGATCTGCTGGAGGGCAGAGAGGCTCTGCAGAGGGACCTGGACAGGCTGGGCAGATGGGCAGAGGCCAAGGGCAGGAGATTGAACACATCCAAGTGCCAGGTGCTGCACATTGGCCACAGCAACCCCAGGCAGTGCTACAGGCTGGGGGCAGAGTGGCTGAGAGCAGCCAGGCAGAGAGGGACCTGGGGGTGCTGGTTGATGGTAGGCTGAACATGAGCCTGCAGTGTGCCCAGGCAGCCAAGAGGGCCAATGGCATCCTGGCCTGCATCAGGAACAGTGTGGCCAGCAGGAGCAGGGAGGTCATTCTGCCCCTGGACACTGCACTGGTTAGGCCACACCTCGAGTCCTGTGTCCAGTTCTGGGCTCCTCAGTTTAGGAAGGAGGTTGACTTGCTGGAACGAGTCCAGAGAAGAGCAACAAAGTTGGTGAGGGGTTTGGAACACAGCCCTGTGAGGAGAGGCTGAGGGAGCTGGGGTTGCTTAGCCTGGAGAAGAGGAGACTCAGGGGAGACCTTCTTGCTCTCTCCAACTCCCTGAAGGGAGGTTGCAGCCAGGCAGAGGTTGGTCTCTTCTCCCAGGCAGGCAGCACCAGAACAAGAGGACACAGTCTCAGGCTGTGCCAGGGGAGGTTTAGGCTGGAGGTGAGGAAGAAGTTCTACACAGAGAGAGTGATTGCCCATTGGAATGGGCTGCCTGGGGAGGTGGTGGAGTCACCATCCCTGGAGGTGTTCAGGAGGAGACTTGATGGGGTGCTTGGTGCCATGGGTTAGTTGTTTAGGTGAGTTGGATTGGTTGATGGGTTGGACTCAATGATCTTGGAAGGTCTCTTCTAACCTGGTCTATTCTATTAAATTCTATTAAATTCTATTCTATTCTATTCTATTCTATTCTATTCTATTCTATTCTGTTCAGTTCTGAATGTGATCATGAAACCAAGAGTAAGCCCACAGTAAAGGGTCTGCAGAGCTGTGTGATCCACTGTAGTGGTGCAAGCTGGATGAGCAGCTGGTACTGAGACACTGCCTAGCTGCAAGAGCTCCCCCAGATGCATGGCTGTGCCTGATGGGTTTGAGTCTTGCCTTTTTGTTTTCCTCCCCAACAGGTTTGATAGGATTCTTCATTGCTTTTGGCATTGCTATGGGGAAAATGGGAGAGCAGGCCAAGATGATGGTGGATTTCTTCAACATCCTGAATGAGATTGTTATGAAGTTAGTAACCATGATCATGTGGTAAGTTTGACATTCCAGCTGCTGTGAAGATCAGCAAAGGACAACAACAAACAAACCAACCCACCCTGACCTCAACAAGCCTCATGAAACCTTAACATACATAGCATGAGCATGGTTTGGTAGTGAACAAGGCACTAATGTTCATCCTCCAGAGCCTTGACAGGTGTATGAGAACCACAGCAGGTTTAGTTCTGTCTGGTCAGGATAGGTTGGGCCTCAGTTTGGGAGTATTCCATTCTTTCCTTGCTGAAACCCAGCACACACACAGCTACCAGCAAAGGTCTCTGGAAGTTCATCACAGAGAAGGGCACCTAAGCAAGCCAGAGTGCCTCACATGAGGACATCCACATCTGCCTGGGAGGTCAGCATCAGAGAATGGTCAGGGTTGGAAGGGACCCCAAGGCTCAGCTAGTCCCAACCCCCTGCCATGGGCAGGGACACCTCACACCACAGCAGCTTGCTCACAGCCACCTCCAGCCTGGCTGCAAACACCTCCAGGCAGGAGGCTGCCACCACCTCCCTGGGCAGCCTGTGCCAGGCTCTCACCACCCTCATGGGCAACAACTTCTTCCTCACAGCCAATCTCAATCTCCCCACTTCTAGTTCTGCTCCATCCCCCCCAGTCCTATCCCTCCCTGACACCCTCCAAAGTCCCTCCCCAGCTTTCTTGCAGCCCCCTGCAGATCCTGGAAGGCCACAATGAGGTCTCCTGGGAGCCTTCTCCTCTCCAGCCTGCACAACCCCAACTCTCTCAGGCTGTCTCCAGAGCAGAGCAGCTCCAGCCCTCTGCTCCTCCTCGTGGCCCTGCTCTGGACACCTTCCAGCCCCTCCAGAGCCTTCCTGGCACAGAGGCTCCAGAGCTGGCCCCAGAGCTGCAGCTGTGGTCTCAGCAGAGTGGAGCAGAGGGGCAGAATCCCCTCCCTGGCCCTGCTGGCCACACTTCTCTTGCTGCAGCCCAGGCTCTGCTTGGCTCTCTGGCCAGCATCCTAGGCTGTTAGCTAGGAGCTATAATTGCAAAGCACCAGATAAAATTCCAGTGGTTTTCAGTGCTGTGTGCTCCCTCCACCCAGAATTTGTGCAGCCTCTAGGGCTTGCAACCTGACCACAGCAGGGTCACCATGAGGTGAGGGAATGCTGGAAGAGGCTGCCCAGGGGGCTGTGGAGCCTCCCTCTCTGGGGATATTCAAGACCCACCTGGATGTGCTCCTGTGTGACCTGGTATAGGTGATCCTGCTCTGGCTGGGGGGTTGGACTGGATGCTCTCTGGAGGTCCCTTCCAGCCCCTAACAATCAGGAATACTGTGAGGTATCTGTCCTGGTTCTGAAGTATCTGAACTCAGAATAACAGGGCCTGGCTTGCCTTCCAGGGAGTGAGTTATCATGGAATCACAGAATCAGCCAGGTTGGAAAAGACCTCAGAGATCATCAAGTCCAACCTATCAGCCAACACCTCCTGACAGCTAAACCATGGCACCAAGTGCCACATCCAATCCCCTCTTGAACGCCTCCAGGGATGGGGACTCCACCACCTCCCTGGGCAGCACATCCCAATGGCAAATTACTCTTTCTGGGAAGAACTTTCTCCTCCCCTCCAGCCTAAACCTCCCCTGGCACAGCTTGAGACTGTGTCCTCTTGTTCTGGTGCTGGATGCCTGGGAGAAGAGACCAACCCCCACCTGGCTACAACCTCCCTTCAGGGAGTTGGAGAGAGCAATGAGGTCTCCCCTGAGCCTCCTCTTCTGCAGGCTAAGCAACCCCAGCTCCCTCAGCCTCTCCTCCCAGGGCTGTGCTCCAGACCCCTCCCCAGCTTTGTTGCCCTTCTCTGGACACCTTCAAGTCTCTCAATGTCCTTCTTAAACTGAGGAGCCCAGAACTGGACACAGGACTCAAGGTGTGGCCTCAGCAGTGCTGAGCACAGGGCACAATGACCTCCCTGCTCCTGCTGGCCACACTGTTCCTGATGCAGGCCAGGATGCCATTGGCCTTCTTGGCCACCTGGGCACACTGCAGGCTCATGTTCAGCTGCTGTCCACCAGCACCCCCAGGTCCCTCTCTGCCTGGCTGCTCTCAGCCACTCTGCCCCCAGCCTGTAGCTCTGCCTGGGGTTGCTGTGGCCAATGTGCAGAACCTGGCACTTGGATGTGTTCAATCTCCTGCCCTTGGCCTCTGCCCATCTGCCCAGCCTGGCAAGGTCCCTCTGCAGAGCTCTCCTACCCTCTAACAGCTCAACTCCTGCTCCCTCTTTGCATTTTTGGAAGGAGATTCTCAGTTTGTTTTGTTCATTGTTTTTTTCCTGAGCTGTTTCTTCTGAGGGCTTCCCCAGAGCTCTTTGTCTGCAGTGCCAAGTGTGGCCATATCACACCAGCCCAGTGTGCAGAAGATAAAAAGGCGTTGTTGCGTCTGGCATGGTGCTGCTGACTTTTGCCTTTGCCAGGGCTCTGAGCAGAACAAAGTCACTCCAGTGCAGCATGATAGCACAAGGGGCAGTGGAGGTTCCAGCTCAGCATGAGGAGGAACTTCTTCACTGTGAGGCTCCCAGAGCCCTGGAGCAGGCTGCCCAGAGAGGTTGTGGAGTCTCCTTCTCTGGAGACTTTAAAGCCCTGTCTGGATGTGTTCCTGTGGTTGATAGTAGGCTGAACACGAGCCAGTAGTGTGCCCAGGTGGCCAAGAAGGCCAAGGGCATCCTGGCCTGCATCAGGATCATTGTGGCCAGCAGGAGCAGGGAGGTCATTGTGCCCTGTGCTCAGCACTGGTTAGGCCACACCTTGAGTCCTGTGTCCAGTTCTGGGCTCCTCAGGTTAGGAAAGAGGTTGAGCTGCTGGAAGGTGTCCAGAGAAGGGCAACAAAGCTGGGGAGGGGTCTGGAGCACAGCCCTGGCAGGAGAGGCTGAGGGAGCTGGGGTTGCTTAGCCTGCAGAAGAGGAGGCTCAGGGGAGACCTTCTTGCTCTCTCCAACTCCCTGCAGGGAGGTTGTAGCCAGGTGGGGGTTGGTCTCTTCTCCCAGGCAGCCAGCACCAGAACAAGAGGACACAGTCTCAAGCTGTGCCAGGGGAGGTTGAGGCTGGAGGTGAGGAGAAAGTCCTTCCCGGCAAGAGAGATTGGCCCTTGGGATGTGCTGCCCAGGGAGGTGGTGGAGTCCCCATCCCTGGAGGTGTTCAAGAGGGGCCTGGATGTGGCACTTGGGGCCATGGTTTAGTTGTCAGGAGGTGCTGGGTGACAGCTTGGACTTGCTGATCTCTGAGGTCTTTGCCAGCCTTATTGATTCTATGGTTCTGTGACCTGCACTAGACTCTATGGTCCTGATCTGGCAGGGGAGTTGGTCTCCAGAGGTCCCTTCCAACCCCTAGCATCCTGTGATCCTGTGAGCTCATGTGCCATGGCTCAGTGCTCCCCATGAGCCTCTGCTGTCCCTGGAACTGAGTTCCTGAGGTGCAAAGCCTCTTCTCCAAGACTCAAGATGGACTCAGGGCACTTTGCCCAGGGAAATGGCAGATGTCCCATCCCTGGAGCCATTGCAGGTCAGGCTGTTTAGGGCTCTGAGCAGCCTGCAGGTGTCCCTGCTGACTGCAGGGAGGTTGCACTAGATGGGCTTCAGCAGTTCCCTCCCACCCAAAGCAGTCTGAGCTGCTGTGGCCTCAGAGCAGGGTGCCTGCAGCATCGAGGCTGCCTCCAGGGCAGGCTGTTGTGCAAGAGTGATGCAGACAGCAATGGTGGTGTGGAAATGTGGAGAACAAAAGGAAGGGCTTGAAAGCAATGCCTTCACATTCCTCTTCTGCTTCTCTCTTCTGTAGTTGCACTTGCTGCATGGCAACTGTTGGGTTTACTCACAGAGCCCTGCTGCTTTCCATGGCTACAGGAACCTGCTGCTCTTGGCTCTACAGAGACAGGGTCAGGGCAAACCCAAGCACAAATCCAGGCTGGGTGAGGAGAGGCTGAGAGCAGCCTGGAGGAGAAGGCCTTGGGGGTGTCAGGTGGTGACAAACTCCCCAGGAGCCAGCACTGGTCCCTGGCAGCCCAGAGCCAGCTGTGTGCTGAGCTGCAGCCAGAGCAGGGAGAGCAGCAGCACAGGGAGGGGATTCTGCCCCTCTGCTCTGCTCTGCTCAGCCCCCACCTGCAGCACTGCCTCCAGCTCCGGGGCCCCCAGCATAGGAGGGACCTGGAGGATTTCAGCAGGGCAGGTATAAATATTGCCTTCTATCCACTTACATCCAGGCTGATCATTACCTTTTCCAAAGTGAAGCCTGCTTTCATCCCCAAACCTTGCCACCCCTAGCATCCTGTTTGAGAGTTCCATGTATGGCACAGAGGAATCACATCACCAAGGTGAGCAAAAGCCTGCCCTGAGCAAGAAAAGCACTTCATTGGTGAAGAATCCACCAGCAGAACCTATTTACAGCCTTCCAGATAAAAGCCACTTGAATCCACTGATAGTTTAACCCAAGCAAAGAATGCAGCTCCCTGAAAGCAGAGAAGGAGGAAAACCAAAATGATGTATTGAGAACAGACCAGAAACTGCCCCAAAAGTAAAGCAGAATGCTCAGCACTGAGGCAGCAGGGTGCTGACTACCACCTGCTTTACAGTATAGGACTTAACCCTGCCAGCAGAAAAGTCAGGTGAGTACTTTGCACATAGTTTACACTTAACTCTGGAGATGGTAGAATGCTAGGGGTTGGAAGGGACCTCTACAGATCAGCTACTCCCAGCCCCACCACACATGGAGTACCACAGAAGCACACAGCTGGCTTTGGGCTGGTTCTTCCTCTCTACTCCACGCTGCTCAGACCCCACCTGGAGCTCTGTGTCCAGTTCTAGAGTCCCTAATACAGGAAGGATCTTCATTGATGATCTGGAGGAGGGCATTGAGTCAGTCATCAGCAAGGTTGCAGATGACACCAAGCTGGGAGCAGATGTTGGTCAGTTAGAGGGCTGAAGGGCTCTGCAGAGGGACCTCGACCGACTGGACAGCTGGGCAGAGGCCAACAGGATGGCATTCAACAAGTCCAAGTGCCAGGGGCTGCACTTTGGCCACAGCAACCCCAGGCAGAGCTACAGGCTGGGGGCAGAGTGGCTGAGAGCTGCCAAACAGAGAGGGACCTGGGGGTGCTGATTGACAGCTGCTTGAACATGAGCCAGCAGTGTGCCCAGGGGGCCAAGAAGGCCAAGGGCATCCTGGCCTACATCAGGAACAGTGTGGCCAGCAGGAGCAGGGAGGTCATTGTGCCCTGTGCTCAGCACTGGTTAGGCCACACCTTGAGTCCTGTGTCCAGTTCTGGGCTCCTCAGGTTAGGAAAGAGGTTGAGCTGCTGGAAGGTGTCCAGAGAAGGGCAACAAAGCTGGGGAGGGGTCTGGGGCACAGCCCTGTGAGGAGAGGCTGAGGGAGCTGGGGTTGCTTAGCCTGGAGAAGAGGAGGCTCAGAGGAGACCTTCTTGCTCTCTCCAACTCCCTGCAGGGAGGTTGTAGCCAGGTGGGAGTTGGTCTCTTCTCCCAGGCAGCCAGCACCAGAACAAGAGGACACAGTCTCAAACTGTGCCAGGGGAGGTTTAGGCTGGAGGTGAGGAGAAAGTTCTTCACTGAGAGAGTTGTTAGCCATTGGGATGTGCTGCCCAGGGAGGTGGTGGAGTCCCCATCCCTGGAGGTGTTCAAGAGGGGATTGGATGTGGCACTTGGAGCCATGGTCTAGTCATGAGGTCTGTGGTGACAGGTTGGCCTTGATGATCCTTGGGGTCTCTTCCAACCTTGGTGATGCTGTGAGACTGTGATCTGGAGGTGCTGGAAGGTGTCCAGAGCAGGGCCACGAGGAGGAGCAGAGGGCTGGAGCTGCTCTGCTACAGAGACAGCCTGAGAGAGTTGGGGTTGTGCAGGCTGGAGAGGAGAAGGCTCCCAGGAGACCTCATTGTGGCCTTCCAGGATCTGCAGGGGGCTCCAAGAAAGCTGGGGAGGGACTGTTGAGGGTGTCAGGGAGGGATAGGACTGGGGGGGGTGGAGCAAAACTAGAAGTGGGGAGATTGAGATTGGCTGTGAGGAAGAAGTTGTTGCCCAGGAGGGTGGTGAGAGCCTGGCACAGGTTGCCCAGGGAGGTGGTGGCAGCCTCCTGCCTGGAGGTGTTTGCAGCCAGGCTGGAGGTGGCTGTGAGCAAGCTGCTGTGGTGTGAGGTGTCCCTGCCCATGGCAGGGGGCTGGGACTGGCTGAGCCTTGGGGTCCCTTCCACCCCTGACAGTTCTGTGATTCTCTGCCTCCCCACCAAATGCTGTAATAAGCCACAGCCCAAGTTCTGCCTCTGCTCTCTGGAGGTTCCAAACAGGGAGTGCAGGCCTCTCACCTCAGCAGCCAGAATGGCCATTGCTGCATTGCCTGAGCTGGGCCACAGCAGCAGCACTGCCCCTGCCCTCACAACCTCTGCAACAGGATGGTATCCTTGGACAGTGGTAGTCCAGGGGGACTCAGGAAAGGCATCTTCCCTTCAGTGGGATGCAGTAAAGTCCAGGGGATGGGAATTAGTTGGAGCTGGCTGTGACTGTGGAAGGATGTGAAAGCTACCCAGTGAATGTCCATCAGTCATGGTTGTCCATCTCAAGTGCTGATCTGCAGAGCCTCCTACTCTTTCTCCAGCCTATGCTCTGCTGAGAGGGGATCTAACACATGTCTATCAATATCTGAGGGCTGGGGGTCAGGAGGGAGGGGACAGGCTCTGCTCAGTTGCACCCTGGGATAGGACAAGGGGCAATGGACATAAACTGCAGCACAGGAGCTTCCACCTTGACATGAGGAGGAACTTCTGACTGTGAGAGTAACAGAGCTCTGGAGCAGGCTGCACAGAGAGGTTGTGGAGTCTCCTGCTCTGGAGCCTTTCCAACCCAACCTGGATGTGTTCCTGTGTGAGCTGCCCTGGGTGCTCTGCTCTGGCAGGGGGGTTGGGCTGGGTGATCTCTGGAGGTGCCTCCCAGCCTGAGATCCTGTGAGGGTTTTATGGCTGCTCTGCAAAGACTGCTCCTGCCTATGCTTGTTCTCTTTTCCAGGTATTCTCCTTTGGGCATTGCTTGCCTCATCTGTGGGAAAATCATTGCCATCAAGGACTTGGAGGTAGTTGCCAGGCAGCTTGGCATGTACATGGTCACTGTGATCGTGGGCCTTGTCATCCATGGAGGGATCTTCCTGCCTCTGCTCTACTTTGTCATTACAAGGAAAAGCCCCTTTTCCTTCCTTGCTGGGATTTTCCAGGCATGGATTACAGCACTGGGCACAGCTTCCAGGTACACCTGAGGCATCACAGCCTGCTTTATCTTCCAGTCAGTGGTTAGCTGCTGTTGGGACATGACAGGTCTGCTGCTCTGACCTTCACTGCAAAGCCATCTGCTGCTGCTGGAATAAAACCTGGGTTTAACCTGGAGGAGAGGCTGTGGGAGCTGGGATTGCTGGGGTGACTCCACCACCTCACCTCCAGCCTAAACCTCCCCTGGCACAGCTTGAGACTGTGTCCTCTTGTTCTGGTGCTGGTGCCTGGGCAATGAGGCTGGGGAGGGGTCTGGAGCACAGCCCTGTGAGGAGAGGCTGAGGGAGCTGGGGTTGCTTAGCCTGGAGCAGAGGAGGCTCAGGGGAGACCTTCTTGCTCTCTCCAACTCCCTGAAGGGAGGTTGGAGCTAGGTGGGGGTTGGTCTCTTCTCCCAGGCACCCAGCACCAGAACAAGAGGACACAGTCTCCAGCTGTGCCAGGGGAGGTTTAGGCTGGATGTTAGGAAGAAATTCTTCCCAGCCAGAGTGATTGGCCATTGCCCAGGGAGGTGGTGGAGTCCCCATCCCTGGAGGTGCTCAAGAGGGGCTTGGATGTGGCACTCGGAGCCACGGTTGAGTTGTCAGGAGGTGCTGGGTGACAGGTCGGACCTGCTGCTCTCTGAGGCCTTTTCCAAGGCGGTTCGATTCTGTGATTCTCTGACAAATTGGCCGAAAGGGGGTTTGGATCACGGCAGGAGGCAGAGCACGGAGAGGAGGCCACGGCAGGAGCGCTGCCTCTGCCGCCTCTGCCGGGTCTGGCTGCCCAGCGTGTCTCCTTGCTTTGCTGTGCGCTGCAGTGCCGGGACGCTGCCGGTGACCTTCCGCTGCCTGGAGGAGAACCTGGGCATCGACAAGCGCGTCACGCGGTTCGTGCTGCCCGTGGGGGCCACCATCAACATGGACGGCACCGCTCTCTACGAGGCGGTGGCCGCCATCTTCATCGCTCAGATGAACGGCATCGAGCTGGACGGCGGCCAGATCGTCACCGTGAGGTCAGTCGGGGCCGCCCGCAGCGCCGGCTTTGAGCGCGCCCGGCCGCGCCGTGCCACTGCCAGCGGGCGGCCAGGCACCGGGGCTGCCCCCCGGCACCGGGGCTGCCCCCCGGCACCGGGGCTGACGCCGCGGAGCGCTGCTGCACCCAGCCTGTTCAATGGCTCCACTGATGATCTGGGGGAGGGGATTGCAAGCCCTGGGAGGAGAGGCTGAGGGAGCTGGGGTTGCTTAGCCTGCAGAAGAGGAGGCTCAGGGGAGACCTCATTGCTCTCTGCAACTCCCTGAAGGGAGGTTGGAGCCAGGTGGGGGTTGGGCTCTTCTCCCAGGCAGCCAGCACCAGAACAAGAGGACACAGTCTCAAGCTGTGCCAGGGGAGGTTTAGGTTGGATGTTAGGAAGAAATTCTTCCCAGCCAGAGAGATTGGCCCTTGGGATGTGCTGCCCAGGGGGGTGGTGGAGTCCCCATCCCTGGAGGTGTTCAAGAGGGGATTGGATGTGGCACTTGGTGCCATGGTCTAGCCATGAGGTCTGTGGTGCCAGGTTGGACTAGATGATCCTCGAGGTCTCTTCCAACCTTAGTGATACTGTGATACCTTCTTGCTCTCTCCAACTCCCTGAAGGGAGGTTGTAGCCAGGTGGGGGTTGGTCTCTTCTCCCAGGTAAGCAGCACCAGAACAAGAGGACACAGTCTCAAGCTGTGCCAGGGGAGGTTTAGGCTGGAGGTGAGGAGAAAGTTCTTGCCAGCCAGAGAGATTGGCCCTTGGGATGTGCTGCCTGGGGAGGTGGTGGAGTCTCCATCCCTGGAGGTGTTTAGGAAGAGCCTGGCTGAGGCCCTTGGTGCCAGATGGTTGATCAGATGGTGTTGGGTGGTAGCTTGGAGTCAGTGATCTCAAAGGTCTTTTCCAATGTGGTTGATTCTCTCATTCTGTATTCTGTCTTCTGGGGAGCTGGGGCTGTGAGTCCTGTGAAATCCAGGGGTCTCTAATGCTGGCATGCCAAGGAATGTCACACACACCCCCACAGGGCTTCTCTGGGGCTGTGTTTTCTGATGTTTGCAGCCTCAGGGTGGGCTGCTGGCACTGCAGACAGCTTTGCAGTTGGCAGTGCAAGGTGAAGCACAGCATTCCCTGTCCACTGCAGTGCCTGTTCTGCTGCAGAGGAGTGCTGCCAGCCCTGGCCCTGGGGCACTGGTGTTCTGGAATGTCTCTCTTCACACACACTGGAAGGAAAAAGCATACCTGAAAAGTGCATCCAGGTACTTCTGGCTGCCTGACTCTGGTGAGCAGCCAGCAAAAGTGGAACGAGAATAACCCAGCCTGAGGGTGAGATTGGCTGTCCTAGGTACCCCAGGCAGGCTGATCTCTGAGCCAGCAGATATTAGCTCTGCTCTTTTATACCAGTTTGCCATATCTGGCACTCAGCTCACCACCTGGAGAGACAAAAGAAAAGCACCCACTGGAAATGGAGTGAGGTTGGTTGAAGGCTGTTTACTGTGATGGAGTTTTAAGCCCTGTTAGGTAGAGTGACTTACCAAAAAAAAACCCCCAACAACAGTGGCCAAGTTGGGACTGCTGCAGCTAAAGTTAGTTTGCAATGGAAAACCTGATGGAGAGACCAGGCCTAACCTTTTGAATGGCTAAAACCACAAAGGAAGGCTGCCAAGTTTGCCTTCCTGGAGCTTTCACTCACTCACCTTCCTTTCATGAAACCCTTTTAACACCAGAGGAGCTCCTGCACTGGGATGTGTCATGTGCTGTGGTTCTTTCCCAGCTCTACTAATTCCACACTTTCCATTTCTTTACTGCCTGCTCCAAGGCCTGGAATAGTTAAGCCAAGGGTTGTAGAAAGGTTCAGGGCTGTTTCTCATGGAGGCAGGTGCTAGACCTGCATGAGGACCAGCTTGAGACTGTGTCCTCCTGTTCTGGTGCTGGTGCCTGGGCAAGGAGGCTGGGGAGGGGTCTGGAGCACAGCCCTGTGAGGAGAGGCTGAGGGAGCTGGGGTTGCTTAGCCTGGAGAAGAGGAGGCTCAGGGGAGACCTCATTGCTCTCTGCAACTCCCTGAAGGGAGGTTGTAGCCAGGTGAGAGTTGGTCTCTTCTCCCAAGCAAGCAGCACCAGAACAAGAGGACACAGTCTCAAGCTGTGCCAGGGGAGGTTTAGGCTGGAGGTGAGGAGAAAGTCCTTCCCAGCAAGAGAGATTGGCCCTTGGGATGTGCTGCCCAGGGAGGTGGTGGAGTCCCCATCCCTGGAGGTGTTCAAGAGGGGCTTGGATGTGGCACTTGGAGCCATGGTTTAGTTAGTCATGAGGTGCTGGGTTACAGGTTGGACTTGATGACCTCTGAGGTCTTTTCCAACCTTGTTGATTGTGTGATTGTATGAAAATGTGTGTTCCTCTCCCTGCCCCCCCAGCTGACTCTTGGTGTTCTTTTGCAGCTTGACTGCCACCCTGGCCAGCGTTGGAGCTGCCAGCATCCCCAGTGCTGGCCTGGTCACCATGCTGCTGATCCTCACTGCAGTGGGTCTCCCTACCCAGGACATCAGTTTGCTTGTTGCTGTTGACTGGCTTTTGTAAGTTGTGCTTGCCTCCACTGCTGGGTGCAGGAGGAGGAGGGCTGCTTGTCTGTGATGCTTTTCAGGTGCTGATCTTTCAGAGCATTAAGACTTTCTTCTGCAGAGGAGGAAATGGGCTGTTGGATGGGGCAGGCACCACTGAAACCATCTTCTCAGCTTGCACAAGTTGTTCAGGAGCTTCCTGTAGGCCCCCTGTAGGTACTGGAGGTCTCCCTGGAGCCTCCTCTTCTCCAGGCTGCACACCCCCAGCTCCCTCAGCCTGTCCTTGCAGCAGAGCTACTCCAAGGCCCTGATCATTTTCGTGGCTCTCCTCTGGACCTGCTCCATCAGGTCCCTGTCCTTCCTATCTGAGGAAATGGGCTGTTTGGTGGAGCAGGCAGCACTGAAACCATCTTCTCAGCTTGCACAAGTTGTTCAGGAGCTACTGAACTCAGGCTCATATATTGTCTTCTCCCCAAGGATGCCTCTCCACCACAGGCATACCACAAGAGGACTTTCCTCATCCTTTCCTGTTTCTGTTTCTTCTAGAACTGATCTCAAATTAAGGGCCAATGCTAAAAATGGAGGCTCCACCAGGAAGTCATCATCAGGTCTCAGGGTGATTTGAGCATTTTTGGACATCCAATGCTTGATTCCTGCAGTGAAGAAGGTCTCTTTCCTTTTGAACATAAGAAAGCAAAATACTTTTAAGAAAGAAACTGTTCCAGAGCAGGATATAAACCAAACAGGCAGAGGGAAGGCAGAGGGAAGGTCATTCTCTGGTTTGATTTTACTGACAGATTCCTCCAGCTGGAAAGACTGATTTGCATTTGCAAGGACAGGGCTCAGTGGTCCTCTAACTTGTACTGGACTCCAGAGGCTTTCATAAGCATAGAATCATAGAATGGTCCAGGCCAGAGGGAGCTCCAAAGCTCATCCAGTCCAACCTCCCTGCAGTCACCAGGGACTTCCCCAACTAGATCAGGCTGCCCAGGGCCTTGTTGAGCCTCACCTTGAGGGAAGGAGCCTCAACCACCTCCCTGGGCAACCTGTTCCAGTGTTCCACCACCCTCATGGTGAAGAACTTGTTCCTAATACCCAATCTGAATCTGCCCTTCTCTAGTTTGGAGCCATTGTCCCTGGTCCTGTCTCTGCAGGCCTTTGCAAACAGCCTCTCTCCATCCTTCTCTATTCCATTCCATTCCATTCCATTCCATTCCATTCCATTCCATTCCATTCCATTCCAGTCTATTCTATTCTCCCCCTTCAGGTACTGGCAGGCTGCTATTAGGCCTCTCTGAAGCCTCCTCTTCTCCAGGCTGTCCTGCTGCAGCACAGTATCTTCTAGTGGTCCAGGGAGGTCACCTCCCTGGAGATGTTCAAAGCCAGGCTGGATGAGGCCTTGAGCAGCCTGGTTTAGTGGAAAGTGTCCCTGCCCATGCCAGGGGGGTTGGAACTGGATGGTCTTCTAGGTTCCTTCCAACCTAAACCACTGTCTGAATGTCCTGGCCCACAGCCCTCTCACCCCTTTTTTCACTGAGGAAAGACCTCTGTTTGTGTGGTGCCTAGGAGGGAGCATAGAAGTGCCCCTCTGTATTCTTCCTGCATCTCTTCCAACACTAGCAGCCTCAGCTGCTTGCTTGTGATACCTTTCAGCCCCAGGTGCACTGCTGGCATTACACAAGAAGGAACAGCAGGGCTGAGACTGTGAAGATAAAACAGCAACATAATTATATGTCTTTGGCTTTTGGCTTGTTGAGAAGAATGCAGGAACTTGGTCAGTCCTCTGACCTCTGTGTTGGGATCTGCTCCTATGTTCTGTAACCTCTCTTGCCACAGAGAGCTGTGAGGGACAGCAGAGAGCTCCAGCTTCTGGGAAAGTGAAAAAAAGGGAATTTACAGCTTGGGAAGGCAAAGGGAAAAGATGACTTCCATGTTTTATATATAACTGAGTGTCATGCTATCATGACTCAGGGTGGGGAAATGAGGCAGGGTTCAGCAGGCAGGGTACAGCTAGCACAGGGAAAAATGTGCTGGGCTGTGGGCTTATTGTATTTATGAGGTCATGGTTGAAAACAGGAAAGCAGCAGAGGAATCTGCAGCTGGGAGGAGAGCAGAAGGGAGGTGTGTGCTCACTTTAAAGATGTTTTTTACTGGCTCTCAGCATAAGGCAAGGAGGTAGCTGGGAGGAGGATGTGTAAAAGGAGCCTGTGGTTTGTTTGGTTTTAGAGGGAAATGTCACCTAAAAATACCCCTGGGGACTGAGAGGCTTTGCCCATCCTAGCAAACCTCAGAGCTGTAAGCTCAACCAGCAGGCTCATCTGCTAGTAGGTGTTGCATTTCAGGCCCAGCTTCAGTTGGTTTGTCCAACCCTGCTTAGGACACAGGAGCATCTGCACTGTGGAGCCAGGCAGGGAACCTCCTTCAGTTGGTTTATGCAGCCCTGCTTAGGACACAGGAGCATCTGCACTGTGGAGCCAGGCAGGGAACCTCCTTCAGTTGGTTTATCCAGCCCTGCTTAGGACACAGGAGCATCTGCACTGTGGAGCCTGAACCTCCTTCAGTTGGTTTGTCCAACCTTGCTTAGGACACAGGAGCATCTGCACTGTGGAGCCAGGCAGGGAACCTCCTTCAGTTGGTTTATCCAACCCTGCTTAGGACACAGGAGCATCTGCACTGTGGAGCCAGGCAGGGAACCTCCTTCAGTTGGTTTATGCAGCCCTGCTCAGGACACAGGAGCATCTGCACTGTGGAGCCAGGCAGGGAACCTCCTTCAGTTGGTTTATGCAGCCCTGCTTAGGACACAGGAGCATCTGCACTGTGGAGCCAGGCAGGGAACCTCCTTCAGTTGGTTTATCCAACCCTGCTTAGGCCACAGGAGCATCTGCACTGTGGAGCCTGAACCTCCTTCAGTTGGTTTATCCAGCCCTGCTTAGGACACAGGAGCATCTGCACTGTTGGTTTGTCCAACCCTGCTCAGGACACAGGAGCATCTGCACTGTGGAGCCAGGCAGGGAACCTCCTTCAGTTGGTTTATGCAACCCTGCTTAGGCCACAGGAGCATCTGCACTGTGGAGCCTGAACCTCCTTCAGTTGGTTTATCCAACCCTGCTTAGGACACAGGAGCATCTGCACTGTTGGTTTGTCCAACCCTGCTTAGGACACAGGAGCATCTGCACTGTTGGTTTGTCCAACCCTGCTTAGGACACAGGAGCAGCTGCACTGTGGAGCCTGAACCTCCTTCAGTTGGTTTGTCCAACCCTGCTTAGGACACAGGAGCATCTGCACTGTGGAGCCAGCAGAGAACCTCCTTCAGTTGGTTTATGCAACCCTGCTTAGGCCACAGGAGCATCTGCACTGTGGAGCCTGAACCTCCTTCAGTTGGTTTATCCAACCCTGCTTAGGACACAGGAGCATCTGCACTGTTGGTTTGTCCAACCCTGCTTAGGACACAGGAGCAGCTGCACTGTGGAGCCTGAACCTCCTTCAGTTGGTTTGTCCAACCCTGCTTAGGACACAGGAGCATCTGCACTGTGGAGCCAGCAGAGAACCTCCTTCAGTTGGTTTATGCAACCCTGCTTAGGACACAGGAGCATCTGCACCATGGAGCCAGGCAGGGAACCTCCTTCAGTTGGTTTGTCCAACCCTGCTTAGGCCACAGGAGCATCTGCACTGTGGAGCCTGAACCTCCTTCAGTTGTTTTGTCCAACCTTGGTCAGGACACAGGAGCATCTGCACTGTGGAGCCAGGCAGGGAACCTTGCAGCACAAGCATCTCTTTGGGGTCCTTCTGGCCTCACAAGCAGCAGTGCAATCGCAGCGTGATTTGGAAGTGAGAGGTAGAGGGGAAAGGGCAAAGAGACACAAGGGAGATGAGAGGCTCTGTGTCGTGCCAGCAGTGCTGTGAAGCTACTACCAAGCTGGTTGGTGGAGGTGTGGTGCTCATTAACACGTGCTCAACAGCTAATGAGCTGTATTTTCCATCCCCTGGTGGCTGTGTTGTGGCTGTGTTGTGATGATCAACTGAGACAGGGAGAAGAGTGCTGCTGACGTCGCTGATGTGAGGGCAGGGCACCCAGGCCAACTTCTGAGCAAGCCTTTGGGCACCCAGCCAGGCCTACAGAAATCTGAAAGGAAAGGTCATCAGAAGATTCCCTTTTGGTTTTGACACTTGCAAACATTGTCTTCTCCTCTTTCCTTAGGTCACCAAGTGGTGCTGCAGTAGGGTTTCCTGGCAGGGCTGTAGGAGAGAAAGTGAATCATGTGCTTAGGACCCAGCTCCAGCCACTTTACTACAGCCACTGAGAAAAAAGCAGCCAGCCACCTCGAAATAATTGGGATGGCCCCTGTGTAACATTTCAATTGCAGGCAGTGAGGGCTTCTTGCTTGAGGAGTCTCTCAGTATTTCTGATGAAAGCAAATGTGAGGATATCAACTGATCTTGACAGCACTTCAGGCCCCTGGAGCCGTGGTCCTGCCAAAGCCAGCGCTGCCTGCCGTGCCCGTGGTGTGAAACGTCTCATTAAGCTTGGCACTCCAAACAGAGCCACAGGGGTTCTGCATCCATCCATTTCTCCAGCAGCTCCAGACTGGGTTGCTCAACCTGTCCCCCTCCCACACCTACCCCACACACTTTGGGAGCTCTTTCCCCAGGCAAGTTTTCCCAAGATTTCACAACTCAGTTTGAGCACAGCACAGCCCAGCAGTGACATTTCCTAGGACAGCAATGGGAGATATGCCAACAGCTGGAACAAAACCAGCTCCTTTTGCTCCAGCCACAAGCTGGCTGCTATCCAGAAGTCAGACTGACAAGCTTAGCAACTACCATAGCACAGCAGCCTCCAATTTGCAGTGAGGAGCAGAGGAACTAGAGGGACTGGGCTGAGGAGGCTTCTCTGGTGTTTAGGCCTGTGTTCAGCAGCTCAGGAAAGCAGATTGCCTGAGTTGTGGCTCTGCTCTTTGCCTCAGAGCTAAGCTCAGAACAGTGGGTGCCCAGCTGATGGCTGGGTGTTAGCAGGGAGGCCTCCCAGCAAGCTACAGAACACAGGAGCTCTTTCCTCAGGTAATAGAGAGGTAGGGTGAGGTAAAGATGTCACCTGGGCTGTGACTTAGCAGGTGTGCTAAGGTTTCCATCTGCTTTCTGAAGGGGGGTGAGGTGGCTGCAGTGGATTTTCAAGGTGTTAAGGAGCACTTTTTTTGCATGCTAACTGTGACATTGTGGACAAGGGTCTTACTCACTTCTTCCCATTTCTCTTCTTGGCATTTCTGTTTCTATCCCTGTTGATAAGCTTTCAGTTCTTCTGATTTATGATAGTTTGAGGAAATGAGGCATTAACCCTTATCAGGAACTGTCTTGGGAGTGTCAGCTGGTGACAGACTCCCCAGGAGCCAGCAGTGGTCCCTGGCAGCCCAGCAGGCAGCTGTGTGCTGGGGCTGCATCCAGAGCAGGGAGAGCAGCAGCACAGGGAGCAGAGCAGCCCCTCTGCTCTGCTGACACCCCAGCTGCTGGCACTGCTGTTCTGGGGCATGGAACTGCTGGAGCAGGTCCAGAGGAGGCCACCAAGATGATCAGAGAGCTGGAGAACATCCCCAATGGGGACAGGCTAAGGGAGTTGGGGCTGTTCAGCCTGGAGAAGAGAAGGCTCCAGGGAGACCTCAGAGCAGCCTTCCAGTACCTGAAGGGGCTCCAGGAGAGCTGGGGAGGGACTTTGGACAAGGGCTGGGAGTGACAGGCTGAGGGACAATGGCTTTGAGCTGGGAGAGGAGAGACTGAGACGGGAGAGTAGGAAGAAATTCTTTCCAGTGAGGGTGGGGAGACACTGGCACAGGTTGCCCAGGGAGGCTGTGGCTGCCTCCTGCCTGGAGATGTTCAAGGCCAGGCTGGATGAGGCCCTGAGCAGCCTGGGCTGGTGGGAGGTGTCCCTGCCCAGGGCAGGGGGTTGGAGCTGGATGAGCTTTAAAGCCCCTCCCAACCCATTCTGTGATTCTATGGATCTGTGAATCACTTCCCAGTCATTCCAAAGCCCATTCCTAGCAGCTCCTGAGCTGGGGTTTGAGTGAGCACTTGGCTGTCAGTGCCCTCATTGCTCTCAGCAGCTGTTATGGACAGTGCAGAAGTAGCTGTGCTGGGGCAAGGCACTGCCTGCAGTGCAGCTTTCCTGCCTCCATTTTGTTCATGTTGCTCCAGCAGAGCTGGGATGAGCAAGTGCAGCTTCTGTGCTCTTCTCTGGGGGCTCTTGGGCCCAAAAGAAGTCAGTGGCACTTGGCTGCTGGTAGCTGGCAGCCCAGTCTCATGTTCTTTCTGCTGTGAGGAGCTGGTTCCTTTGGTCCCCCAGCACAGCACATTCTGCAGCAGCCTGGCCACTGCTCCCTGCCTATGGGGTGGAGCATCTCCTCAAATGACCCTTTCACAGTGTGAGTTGTGCTTCAGTTATGCTTTCTCTCCATCTTGTTGTTCTGGCATCCCTCCATCCTCTGCTCAGAATCACAGAAGGGTCTCTGGAGAGAAAAGCTTTTCTCTCCAGTGAAGAGAGATTCCAGCCATGAGGATGCCTAGGGGACTTGGGCATCTCCCCTGGGAAGAGAGACTGAGAGCCCTGGGGCTGTTTGGTCTGGAGAGGAGAAGGCTGAGAGGGATCTGATCAATGTCTATCAATAGCTGAGGGCTGGGGGGCAAGTGGAGGGGGCCAAGCTCCTTTGGGTGAGCACAGTAATAAGCCAGGAAACAATGGACACAAACTTGAACAGAGAAGGTTTCAGCTCAGCATGAGGAGAAACTTCTTTGCAGTGAGAGTGGCAGAGCCCTGGAGCAGGCTGCACAGAGAGGTTGTGGAGCCTCCTGCTCTGGAGCCTTTCCAACCCCACCTGGATGCCTTCCTGTGCAGCCTGCCCTGGGTGCTGCTGCTCTGGCAGGGGGCTTGGACTGGGTGATCTCTGGAGGTCCCTTGCAACCTCTAATGTTCTGTGGTGCTGTGATTCCAGCTGCACAGCAGTACAGGCTCTGTGCCCCTCAGTGCTTGGAGGTTGGGGTGTACCTGTACTTCTGGGGAGCTTAGTTTTGCCTTGCATGTTCAAAGTCAAAGAGCAGAAGGTGTCCTTCCTGAGGTGCTGTCCTTCCCTTTCCAAGGCAGCAGCTTCCACTCCAGCTTCTCTCTTGCTGTGTTCCTTGTGTGCATCTCTCCTGCATCAGAATGGGAAGTTGTGAAACCAGAGTTAGGACACTCACAGGCACTGACCAAGAGCAAAGGTGGCATTCCAACCTTCCAACCTCTAGTGTTCTGTAGTTCTGTGACTCTCAAAGGTCATCTTTTCCAACCCTCCCTGCAGGGACATCTTTAACTAGATAGGTTACTCAGGGCCCTATCAAGTTCCACCTTGACTGTCTGCAGGGATGGCACCTCTCTGGGCAGCCTGTTGCAGTGTTTCACCACCCTCACTGTAAAGAACTTGTTCCTGGTGTCCAATCCTGATGTCCTGCTCTGGTTTCAAACTGTTGCCCCTTGTCCTATCACTGCAAGGCCTTTTTAAACTGTTCCCTCCCAGCTTTCTTGCAGACCCCCTTCAGAACTTGAAATGCTGCTCTAAGGTCTCCCTGGAGCCTTCTCTTCTCCAGGCTGAACAGCTCCAAATCCATCCTCTGGCATCAGTGAATCCTCTCACAATTTAACACCACTTTGATGCAATGAAATAAAGCAGGGGGAGCAGCTTTTTGTGGAGCTGTGTTGCCAGGTCCTGTAGATTTGATGATCTTAATTGACAACTACACTCAGGAAATGATATTTTCCTGTTCTGCACCAGGTTTAACTCTCTCTCTTCAGGGGCATGGAATGAGAGCTGTATGAAAAACACAAAACCCAAAATGCTTCAGCTGAGGCAGGTCAGATAGGCAGAGGCCAAGGGCAGGAGATTGAACACATCCAAGTGCCAGGGGCTGCACATTGGCCACAGCAGCCCCAGGCAGAGCTACAGGCTGGGGGCAGAGTGGCTGAGAGCAGCCAGGCAGAGAGGGACCTGGGGGCAGTGGTTGACAGTAGGCTGAACATGAGCCAGCAGTGTGCCCAGGTGGCCAAGAAGGCCAATGGCATCCTGGCCTGCATCAGGAACAGTGTGGCCAGCAGGAGCAGGGAGGTCATTGTGTCCTGTGCTCAGCACTGGTTAGGCCACACCTTGAGTCCTGTGTCCAGTTCTGGGCTCCTCAGGTTAGGAAAGAGGTTGAGCTGCTGGAAGGTGTCCAGAGAAGGGCAACAAAGCTGGGGAGGGGTCTGGAGCACAGCCCTGTGAGGAGAGGCTGAGGGAGCTGGGGTTGCTTAGCCTGCAGAAGAGGAGGCTCAGGGGAGACCTTCTTGCTCTCTCCCCTGCAGGGAGGTTGTAGCCAGGTGGGGGTTGGTCTCTTCTCCCAGGCAGCCAGCACCAGAACAAGAGGACACAGTCTCAAGCTGTGCCAGGGGAGGTTTAGGCTGGATGTTAGGAAGAAATTCTTCCCAGACAGAGAGAGATTGGCCATTGGAAAGTGCTGCCCAGGGAGGTGGTGGAGTCACCATCACTGGAGGTTGTCATGAAGAGCCTGGCTGAGGCCCTTGGTGCCATGGTTCAGTTGATCAGGTGTTGGGTGATAGGTTGGACTTGATGATCTCAAAGGTCTTTTCCATCCTGGTTAATTCTGTATTCTGTATTAAGCTCTAAATATGGAAGCATAATGCAGAAGGCTGAGAGCCCTGGGGCTGTTGAGCCTGGAGAAGAGCAGCCTGAGAGGGGATCTGAGCAGTGCTCAGCAAGAGCTAAAGAGGGGAGGGGGGGCAAGAGGATGAGGCCAGATTCTCACAGCTGGTGCCCAGTGACAGGACAAGGGGCACCAGGCACAAACTGGAACCCAGGAGGTTTCCCTTCAACTTAAGGAAAAACTTCTTTGTTGTGCTGTGAGGTTGCTGGAGCCCTGGAGCAGGCTGCCCACAGAGGTTGTGGATCCTCCTCCTGTGGAGACTTTCAAAACCCACCTGGACATTGTGCCCCTGGGCAAGCTGATCAAGGTGACCCTGCTTTAGCAGGAGGGGTGGACTGGATGATCCCCAAGGTCCCTTCCAACCCCACCATGCTGGGATTTTGTGCAAGGAGAAACTTGAACCAGTTCCACAGCTGGGAAAGGCAGAGTGAAAGATCTTCAGAGCCAAAGCTGTGCCAGGGGAGGTTTAGGCTGGAGGTGAGGAGAAAGTTCTTCCCATGAGGAGAGATTGTCCACTGCCCAGGGAGGTGGTGGAGTCCCCATCCCTGGAGGTGTTTAGGAAGAGCCTGGATGTGGCACTTGGAGCCATGGTTGAGTTGCTCAGATGGTGTTGGGTGATAGGTTGGACTGGATGATCTCAAAGGTCTTTCCCAACCTGGTTTATTCCATTCCATTCCATTCCAAAGGTGTTCAGAAGGCCTCCAAAGTGTGACGGCCGGGACGAGACTTGTGCCATCCACATTTAGCACTTTGCTCTTTCTATAGTTAGGGTTTGGTTGTTGGTTGGTTTTTGGTCTTTTCACTCAGTCTTCTACAGGAAAAGATACCACACAGCTCTGGGGCCAGAAGTGCTAGCAAGGGTGTTTTCAGGTGAATCACTGGCAGGGGAGATGAGATCCCCACACGCTTGGAATTGTCCACAGCGCTGAACCTGGAGGATTCAGCAGCCTGGTCGCTTCTCTGACCTGCTTGGCAGAGCTAGGCTCAGTTGCTGCAGTAGCTTTGACTTACAGCCCCCAGCTAGAAGGTTTTATGAAGTCTTCTCATGAGTTTGGTTGTGAAGAGGCAAATTACCTGGGCAATGGTGTCGGGATGTTCAGAGAAGCCTCCCTGTAGGGAGAGAGGCCGCAGGAGCCCGGCCTGCAGTGCCCTGCAGGACCGTGCTGCAGAATCTGGGGCAGCTTTGGGGCAGACTTCTGAGATCAGGGACAAGCCACAAGCATAAGTTCACTGCACACAGATGAAAGTGGTGTGTCTGTCCAGGCAGCTGGTGTGCAGGAATCACAGAATGTTAGGGGCTGAAAGGGACCTCCAGAGATCATCCAGTCCAACCCCCCTGCCAGAGCAGGTCACACAGGAACACATCTAGGTGGGGTTTGAATACCTCCAGAGAGGGAGACTCCACAACCCCCCTGGGCAGCCTGCTCCAGTGTTCTCTCCCTCTTACAGGGGAAAAAAGAATTTCCTCCTGTTCCCATGGCACTTCCTCTGCCTCAGCTTCCACCACTGCCCCTTGTGCTGGCATTGGGCATCCCCCAGCAGAGCCTGGCTCCAGCCTCTGGGCACTCACCCTGCACAGCTTTAGCACCAGCAAGGAGCTCACCCTCAGGCTGCTCCTCTGCAAGCTCCAGAGCCCTCAGCTCCCTCAGGCTCTCCTCGTAGGGAAGATGTTCCACTCCCTTCATCACTTTTGTGGCTCTGAGCTGGACTCTCTCAAGCAGTTCCCTGAGGTCCTTCCTGAACTGAGGGGCCCAGAACTGGACACAATGCTCCAGATGCAGCCTGAGCAGGGCAGAGGAGAGGGGGAGGAGAACTTCTCTCGACCTACTCACCACAGCCCTTCTAATGCAGCCCAGAATGGCATTGGCCTTCTTGGCCACCAGAACACATTGCTGGTTCAAGGTCATCCACCAGGACCCCCAGGTCCTTTTCCCCTTCACTGCTCTCCAGCAGGTCAGTCCCCAGCCTCCCCTGCTCCATGGTTGTTCTTTCCCATGAAGTACCCAACAGCCACAGTTCTTTGTCCCGAAGCATGTGAGCCTCTTTGGGCAGCCTCTGCCAGGCAGGGGCACTTGTTCCTGAAATGCTGTCCCAGCTCATCATTTTGTAGGCCATGACCTATATTTGGTTGGCACATATGCCAACCACTGGCACGCAGCAGCGTGGGTGGGCACACTGCCATGCTGACAGATGACCATCTGTAAGGATGGTGCCAAGAGAGGAGCTTTTGATGGCCTCAGCCTTATGGAGATGTTTCAGGCATTTTCCCTGCCCTGTGGGGTACTCACTGAGAGCAAAGGGAGAGGCCATTTGTTACTCTGGCCCACCACTGAGAACGCTTCAGCAGATCCAAGCCCCTTTTCTCTGGCTGCATGAGGCTCAGCGCGGAGATAAATCCACGTTGAACAAAAGGCAGTGATGTGAGCCTGGCACCCTGACATAGAAAAGCTCCAGAGGCAGGCCCTGGGGAGCTGTTGTTCGTGCACTGCTCTGCAGTTTGGCTGTGTCTAGAGCTCCAGCTCATTGCCAAAATCTGGGAGGAGGAGCAGCTGGGCCATGGGAGCTCGCACGTCCTGCCTGTCTGAACAAGTCCCCCGGCGAAGGAAGCTTTTCAGTTCCTCTTGAAAGCTGCCATCTCTCTGTCCTGAAAGATGGCTCCAGCTGTCTGCACTCACTCAGGTGTCTGCACTCACTCAGGTTTCTGCACTCACTTTGTGTGGCACCTGCAGGGCTCCCGGGGCTCTGCTTTTCCTCCCTCTCCCATCCTTCAGCACCCTTGCCCCAGGACCATCCACATCACGTGGCAAGAAGGCACACGGAGGACAACACCTACAGCCCAGCCTGTGTTGGACCTGTGTGAAAGTGACCTTCTCATTCTTTGTGTTCCTGGGTACCTCTGCTCACCTCAAGGCTGCTGCTGGCCTACACAAAACCACCACAGTCCTGCGTGGGGTTTGCTGCCTTTCCCCCTGCAGGCCTCTGAAGCGCCAGCACTTGCCACTGGGCTCCTCAATGCAAGAAGGACATTGAGAGACTTGAAGGTGTCCAGAGAAGGGCAACAAGGCTGGGGAGAGGCCTTGACTGACTGGACAGATGGGCAGAGGCCAACAGGATGGCATTCAACAAGTCCAAGTGCCAGGGGCTGCACTTTGGCCACAGCAACCCCAGGCAGAGCTACAGGCTGGGGTCAGAGTGGCTGAGAGCTGCCAGAGAGGGAGCTGGGGGTGCTGATTGACAGCTGCCTGAACATGAGCCAGCAGTGTGCCCAGGTGGCCAAGAGGGCCAAGGGCATCCTGGCCTGTATTAGGAACAGTGTGGCCGTCAGGAGCAGGGAGGTCATTGTGCCCTGTGCTCAGCACTGGTTAGGCCACACCTGGAGTCCTGTGTCCAGTTCTGGGCCCCTCAGTTTAGGAAGGACATTGAGAGACTTGAAGGTGTCCAGAGAAGGGCAACAAGGCTGGGGAGAGGCCTTGAGCACAGCCCTGGGAGGAGAGGCTGAGGGAGCTGGGGTTGCTTTGCCTGGAGAAGAGGAGGCTCAGGGGTGACCTCATTGCTCTTTACAACTACCTGAAAGGTGGTTGTGGCCAGGCAGAGGTTGGTCTCTTCTCCCAGGCAAGCAGCACCAGAACAAGAGGACACAGTCTCAAGCTGTGCCAGGGGAAGTTCAGGCTGGAGGTGAGGAGAAAGTTCTTCACAGAGAGTTGTTAGCCATTGGGATGTGCTGCCCAGGGAGGTGGTGGAGTCCCCATCCCTGGAGGTGTTCAAGAGGGGATTGGATGTGGCCCTTGGAGCCATGGTTTTGTTGCCAGGAGGCGTTGGGTGACAGTTTGGACTGGATGATCGCTGAGGTCTTTTTTGCAACCTTGGTGATTGTATGATTCAGCCTCTGCCCTCCGCTTGTTTGGCAGGGACCGGATGCGGACGTCGGTCAACGTGGTGGGGGACTCCTTTGGCGCCGGCATTGTCTACCACCTCTCCAAGGCAGAGCTGGACAGCATCGATTCCCATCACAAAGGGCACGAAGACATCGAAATGACCAAGACTCAGTCCCTCTACGACGACATGAAAAACCATAGGGAAAACAACTCAAACCAGTGCGTTTTTGCAGCTCACAACTCAGTCATAGTAGATGAGTGCAAGGTACCGTTCACATTTATGGATATTGAGACCTGTATATAGCACTGCATGCTTTACCTTCTCTCTTAACCTGCATGTGTTGTTCAAATCCTTCTGCAAATAACCATGTTGACAACAAGGTCCATGAATCCCAGACGTCTCCGGTGAGGTGGTGGCTTGCGCTCTTCGTAACGCTTTGCCCTTTGAGGGGGGGAGAAAGCCCAAACCAGCCCCGTGCACATTGTTTACATGTCCAAAAGGCGAGATGCAGCCTCTTGTGGAATATGCCAAGACTCAGAGAACGTGGCATCACCTTCTGTGGACGATTGCTTAATTCCCCATGGCAACAGAGAAGCGGCTTGCCGGCCCAGAGGAAGGATAGCCGCGGGGCAGCCGCAGGTGGCGTCAGCTGCTGACCGCCTTCCGTGACGCGCTGCTCGGAGATGGACGTGTTGAATGCACTTTAGCCCGCCTGAATGCTCCTGCACTCATACAGCATGCTTCTGCTTTGCTCCCGTCCTCCTCCCCGCCTCCTTTAAGGCACAGACGTCCCCTTCTCTCTCTCTCTAACCTTTGCTGTGACTAACATGGACTGTTAATTGTTACCCCGAGGGCTTGATCAGAGCGAAGTGAGCTCGAGGAACCCCACCGGGCGGCAGCTGGGGGGAGGTTAGCCTGGGTTCGAGTTTCTTCAGCCCCCCACTGCGATGGTTTGAAGCTTTTCCCCCACAGTCCCAAAGCCCCAGAACAAACAGATTAAGATTCCCTCTCCCCTTTGATTTTACTTTTTCCTGGGAGGGTAAAAGCAAAGTAGGCAGGAGACAGGAGAGGTGAAACCAGCGGAAGAAACGGCCTGGAATGGGTTTGGAAGTTAAAAGGTCATTTGTAACAGAATATATGCATACAGGGAAAGAGACAAAGGTAGAAGGAAAAGGGTGAAGAGAAAAACGCATCAAACCAGGCCCAGCTGGCATGGGGCTCCCTTGATGCACATGGATTCAGCTCTTCGGGAACTGCAGGTGCAGCATAGGGGCAAGCCACAAGGTAGCTCAAGGAGCAGGAGCAGCAGGGATCCTTCTGTCAAGCAGGTGAGGCAAGGGGGGAAAGAGTGATTGAAGAAAATAGTCCCCTTTGAATATGCTTTCTGGACAGGAATGGGGAGTGGAATAGACCTCTGACCCAAGGGTCCCCTGAGAAAAACCAGGAGCCCAGTGGAAAACCAAGTCCCTCTCTCTGCCCACCTGGATCAGGTTTCTTTTCTCCACCTGGGGGCTGGGTTCTTTTCAGTTCCCATCAAGGACAGGTGTGACCTGGGACAGGGTACTTTAAAATCAAGAGAGGAGGATGTTTGAGAAGGAGGAGAAAGAGAGTGAAACAAGCTGGAGCTGGTCATTTCCTAGTCTGCTTGGAGAAGGTGTGAGTGCTCTGGTCCGATCCTGTGCGCTGGCTTTGGCAGAGAGCCTGCCTCAGTCTTCTAGCCAAGCCAATCCTTCCACTTGCCACAGCTGAGCCAGTCCCTAACTGTGAAAGGCAGCAGTGCCAGCAGCAGCCCACCACACAAGTCCTCACCTCTCCTTTCCACCTCTCTCCATCTCCAGCCTGGCTGGAAATGTCCTCACAATGTAATACTTATTTATTTCCCCTGATGCTTAACATCCAGATCCTATCCTGCCAAACCTGAAACTCCAGGGGGAAAAGGAGTGCTGAATCCTGGAAAGGGGGGGAAAAAACTTTCACCTTAGCCTCCTTTTATTCCCAAGTGGTTAATAAAAGGTGGGGCAAGTGGTTTGGGGGTTTCTTTCTTAATTAAACCAAATCTTGGGGGGTTGTTTTGGTTTGTTTTGAGTTAAACCCAGTCCTGGTTTTTTGCTTTGTTTTAAATTAAACCCAATCCTGGTTTTTAGTTTTTGTTTTGTTTTAAATTAAACCCAGTCTTGGGGTTTGGTTTTGTTTTAAACCCAGTCTTGAGGTTTTGTTATGTTTAGTTTTGTTTTAAATTAAACCCAATCCTGGTTTTTGGTTTGGTTTGTTTTAAATTAAACCTAATCTTGGGGGTTTTGTTTTGCTTTAAATTAAACCAAATCTTGCTGATTTGATTTGATTTGTTTTAAACCCAGTCTTGGGTTTTTGTTTAGTTTTGCTTTAAATTAAACCCAATCCTAGGTTTTTGCTTTGTTTTGCTTTAAATTAAACCCAATCTTGGTGTTTTGTTTTGTTTTGTTTTAAACCCAGTCTTAGTTTTTTGTTATGTTTTGGTTTGTTTCAAATTAAACCCAATCCTAGGTTTTAATTTTGTTTTGTTTTAAATTAAACCCAGTCTTAGGGTTTGGTTTTCTTCTAAACCCAGTCTTGGGGTTTGGTTTTGGTTTGGTTTGGTTTGGTTTGGTTTAAATTAAACCCAATCCTGGGTATTTGTTTTGTTTTAAATTAAACCTAATCTTGGGGGGTTTTGTTTTGCTTTACATTAAACCCAATCTTGGTGTTTGGTTTTGTTTTGTTTTGTTTTGTTTTGTTTTAAACCCACTCTTAGTTTTTTGTTATGTTTTGTTTTGTTTTAAATTAAACCCAATCCTAGGTTTTTGTTTTGTTTTAAACCCAGTCTTGAGGTTTTGTTATGTTTAGTTTTGTTTTAAATTAAACCCAATCCTGGTTTTTGGTTTGGTTTGTTTTAAATCAAACCTAATCTTGGGGGTTTTGTTTTGCTTTAAATTAAACCAAATCTTGCTGATTTGATTTGTTTTAAACCCAGTCTTGGGTTTTTGTTTAGTTTTGCTTTAAATTAAACCCAATCCTAGGTTTTTGCTTTGTTTTGCTTTAAATTAAACCCAGTCTTGGTGTTTTCTTTTGTTTTAAACCCAGTCTTGGGGTTTTGTTTTGTTTTGTTTTGTTTTGTTTTAAACCCAGTCTTAGTTTTTTGTTATGTTTTGTTTTGTTTTAAATTAAACCCAATCCTGGGTTTTTGTTTTGCTTTAAATTAAACCCAGTCTTGGTGTTTTGTTTTGTTTTAAACCCAGTCTGGGGGTTTTGTTATGTTTTGGTTTGTTTTATTTTAAATTAAACCCAATCCTGGGTTTTTGTTTTGTTTTAAATTAAACCTAATCTTGGGGGGTTTGTTTTGCTTTAAATTAAACCAAATCTTGCTGATTTGCTTCGTTTTAAACCCAGTCTTGGGGTTTGGTTTTGTTTTGCTTTAAATTAAACCCAGTCTTGGGGTTTTGTTTTGTTTTGTTTTGTTTTAAACCCAGTCTTAGTTTTTTGTTATGTTTTGTTTTGTTTTAAATTAAACCCAATCCTGATTTTTTTGTTTTGCTTTAAATTAAACCCAGTCTTGGTGTTTTGTTTTGTTTTAAACCCAGTCTGGGGGTTTTGTTATGTTTTGGTTTGGTTTGGTTTAAATTAAACCCAGTCCTGGGTTTTTGTTTTGTTTTAAATGAAACCTAATCTTGGGGGGGTTTTTTGTTTTGCTTTTAAATGAAACCCAATCCTGGTTTTTAGTTTTGTTTTGCTTTAAATTAAACCCAATCTTGGTGTTTGGTTTTGTTTTGTTTTAAACCCAGTCTTAGTTTTTTTGGTTATGTTTTGGTTTGTTTTAAATTAAACCCAATCCTAGCTTTTTGTTTTGGTGTGCTTTAAATTAAACCCAATCTTGGTGTTCAGTTTTAAACCCAGTCTTGGGTTTTTGTTATGTTTTGTTTTGCTTTAAATTACACCCAATCCTGGTTTTCTGTTTTGTTTTGCTTTAAATTAAACCCAATCCTGGTTTTCTGTTTTGTTTTGCTTTAAATTAAACCCAATCCTGGTTTTCTGTTTTGTTTTGCTTTAAATTAAACCCAATCCTGGTTTTCTGTTTTATTTTGCTTTAAATGAAACCCAAGCTTGGTTTGGTTTGGTTTGGTTTAAATTAAACCCAGTCTTGGGGTGGGTTTTTGTTTTTTTGTTTTTGTTTTAAATTAAACCCAATCTTGTGTTTTAGTTGGTTTGGTTTGGTTTTTTAATGAAACCCACCCTGCTATGGCTCAGCCCTCTCCTGAGCCACTCTTTTGACATCAGAAAAGTTAAAGAAGCAACAAAAAGGGTTAACAAGCACCAAAAAAAAAACCCCAGCTGTCAAGAGAATCCATGCTTGAACAAAGCTAAGTTGTCATCAAAAAAAAGAAGGTTAGGGCCCAATAAAAAAACCCCAAAGCACAAAGTTAGAGAAAGAAATTCCTTGAAAGGAAAGGTGTGATGGGTAGAAGTTTTTGGTCAGTAAAAACAAGCATACACACCACACCCCCCCCTGCCCCTCACACCAACCCAACCCTTTTGGTTGGCTTCTTTTGGAGAGCTTCTGTTATCTTTTTCTCCCCACTCCCCCCCCCCTCCCCCACCCAGTGCAATAGGCTGTGCTCATTTTAATGCTTTTAAGACCAGCTCAGCTCCCATGGATCAGTCTGAATCAGGGTTGTGGGACTGAGCAGCGGTTGTTTGATCTCCCTCCAGCCTGTCAGACTTGCACAGCGATCCCAGCCAAGCTAGAAAGCAGCGGCCAGCTGATGGGACACTTGCTGCACTTTCTTTCTCCTTCAGTTTCCCTCCATGTTTGTTGTTTTGCCTGTCCAGGCATTAGCTTGCCTCAAACCCATGGATTCGTGTCCTGAGCACATGTTTGAATTGCAATCTGGGAGCTAAAAGCCTTCGTCCTTTTTTCATTGTTTTAGGTTTTGCTCTGCTTGTGGTCTCAGGGTTCCACTTTTAAACTCATGGAAAGAGCCAGGCTTTGGTGGGCTGAGCACAGGGCTGAGTGAGCAGGTCAGCCCGTGTCTGCCTGCAAGCTGCCAAAAAGGATGGATGAATGTTTTCATCTGCTTTATAAGCTGCCAGCACTGGCATCTGCAACGAGGGCAGCGAGGCTGGGAGAGGTCTCAAGCACAGCCCTGTGAGGAGAGGCTGAGGGAGCTGGGGTTGCTTAGCCTGCAGAAGAGGAGGCTCAGGGGAGACCTTCTTGCTCTCTACAGCTACCTGAAGGGAGGTTGGAGCCAGGTGGGGGTTGGTCTCTTCTTCCAGGCAGCCAGCACCAAAACAAGAGGACACAGTCTCAAGCTGTGCCAGGGGAGGTTTAGGCTGGAGGGGAGGAGAAAGTTCTTCCCAGCAAGAGAGATTGGCCCTTGGGATGTGCTGCCCAGGGAGGTGGTGGAGTCCCCATCCCTGGAGGTGTTCAAAAAGGGATTGGATGTAGCACTTGGATCCATGGTTTAGTTAGTCAGGTGATAGGTTGGACTTGATGATCTCTGAGGTCTTTTCCAACCTTATTGATTCTGTGATTCTAAAATGTTTGGAGCCTGTCAAAGCAGTCTGCAGCTCCCAAGTGCTGGAGTAGCAAAAGCGGCAGGGTAGGATTTGGGGCTTCAGCAAGAGCCAGCTGTCAAATCTGAGGAGCCATCTCTTCATCCTGTCCAGTGCACTGGTGGGTTGAAGAGCTCACTGCAACTCTGCTCAGGGTCTGGAAGAGCCGCTCTACTAGCACGTCCTTTCTGTGTCCTGTCTGTAGCACGCTCCCCTGTGCAATGCTGCTCTCCGTCCTCTTGCATGGTCGGTGGCTGCTGGTAAGCAGCAGTTTGCCCTTTCTGCGGGGGGAGAGCGGTTGGCATCGCACCACGGGCTTGGAATTCCTTTCTTTATGGCCATGTTTCACACGACTCTGTGACCTTCATGTCTGAATAAGCTGTTGGTTCCTGTGTTTGCATGTCTCCTCCTTTCAATGAGCTAAGAAAAAAAGCTTTGACTCCCTGTCAAAAAAATCGCTGCATGTTGTCATCTTTCCACTGCTTCCCATGCACCCACTTCCTCCTGCATGTGGAACTCCAGCTCTGTCTCTTTAAGTTTTCTTGTGAAGCTGAGGATGTTAACTCACCAGGTAAGTTAGGGAAGGCCAGGCCCTCCACTCGGCATTCAGTGGCAGGGCCTCTCACCTTGACAAAGATCACGCTGGGGAAGCGAAACTGACGTTTTGCCTTCTGAAACGCTTGGAAGTGCTTTGGCTGTGCCAATCTCCCTTGAAGCACGGGGTAATTGCAGTGCCCCGTGGGCTGCAGTGTCCTGGCCAGTGTTCCCTGTGAGCTGGTAGATCACTGGAGGCCTTCTACCGTGCTCAAAAGCTAAGAACTCCAGCACGAATCTTCCTGTGCGAGAGTGATGCTTTGCTGTGCTTTGGGTGAGATGAAGGGAGCCCTGCTGTGAATTGGTCAGCTGGCTTACAGTCAAAACCTTCCACTGCTTTGTTAAAAGGCAGCAGTGTCCTGAACAACGCCTTCCCAGCATCTCTTCTCCTCCATTTCTTTGCAGGTGCTGTAATTGTAGGTGAATTTGTAGAGATACACCTTGATGATCATTCTGGCCTTGCACATTGCTCTTGTCCTTGCATCAGGTGTCCTGGTTTGCTAAGGAATTCCACTGACTTCCTCCATGAAATTAATAACAATAATAATGAGAACAACAATAATGATAACAACAATGATAATAATAACGACAATAATGATAATGATAATAATAATAACAATCTGGTTTTGAGATAATCCACAGAAATCTGTAGGAGATAGAGAGGAGGAAAAGCAGAAGTTATTTCAAACTAGAGAAGGGCAGATTTAGATTAGATATCAGGAAGAAGTTCTTCATTATGAGGGTGGTGGAACACTGGCACAGGCTGCCCAGGGAGGTGGTTGAGGCTCCTTCCCTGCAGATATTCAAGGTGAGGCTGGACGAGGCCCTGGGCAGCCTGATCTAGCTGGGGATGTCCCTGCTGGCTGTAGGGAGGTTGGACTGGATGAGCTTTGGAGGTCCCTTCTGGCCTTGGACTGTTGTATGATATTAAAACAACTCTCCAGCAAAGGCTAAGAAGTGTGGGACTTCTTTTCTAGTGCTGATGCTTTCTAGGCAGTGAACTAACCAGGCAGCAACCTCAGGAGGGGGGAGCCTTGCGAACCGTGAACCATGAGCCATGGTGCAGGGAACTCCTGCCGCTGCCACCACCTCCCATGCACGCTCGTGACTTCTCTTGTCAAAGTGCCTTGGCCTTTAAGTTGGTTGTTGATGATAATTACTTGCAGGTCACACTGGCAACCAATGGCAAATCTGCAGACTTCAGTGTTGTTGAAGAAGAGCCTTGGAAGCGTGAAAACTAAAGGAAGAGATTCCTAGCTCCACCTTTAATAAGCCCTGAAGCTCTCTCCTGGCAAAAGATATCAGCATTAAAGAAGATCTCTCTCTCTCTCTCTCTTTTTTTTTTTCAGTTCTGTTTTGGTTTTGGTTTTGTTTCCTGTTTAACAGCTACAGTTTCTGCTTCCTTAATTCCTTAACTGAAACTTAGCAAAGATGTCACCGAGCTCCTGTAGTGTCTTTGCCAAGCTGCGCTCCGTCCCCAGCCGTCTCCCTGGCGCTGCTGCATGGATGGTGCAGCTGCAGAGTGCTCCAGGCAGTGCCCTGTGCTTTCCCCCTGCCTCCCCATCTCGGTCCAGACACAGAGAATGTAAAATGCTGCAAATGGGAAGATCCAAGTGCCAGCACAGTTCACTGCAGGGACTCAGGGTCACAGACACGAGAGAAGCACACCACCACTAAGCCTTCGAGTGTTCTGCTGACTCCTGTGGCGCTCCCGGGCTGTTTAGCACCCTGTGGTTGAAGCATCTTTTGGCAATGCCCACGAAGGTTTCTGTTTGTTCTCATAAAAACAAGCACTGTATTTCTGTGCCTAGCTGTACTTTGATCTGAAGTTAGGTCCAGGGGCAAGGTGAATGCACAGCAGTCAGTAAGTGCAAGCAGGTGTTTTGTCAGGTCAGTACAACTAACACTTCAGCATCCAGACAAGACCTTAGAGGTCTGTGTGGACTTGATGGGTCTTGACCAGCTGTCCCAGGGCAGGTGCAGCCCTTCTTTTGTGAGGGGGCTGTGCAGCTTTGGGACCACAATGCATCAGATAGTACCAGGCAGTGTTGCTGCAGGGGCCGGGAGCTATGCCTGATGTACAAAGCACAGAGCACCGTGGGCTGAAGTGATGCCATTCTTAATCAAATGAAGGCAGCACCTTACTGTTGCTCCTGCTTCGCTGGTGTCAGGGGTGGACAGGACTACTCAAGTAAGGTACTACCAAGGTTGATCATGGATGGCATGACTGGGGACTTGATAATGAGCTATAAACAAATTCTGAAGCCATTACTCTAAGAAACTGGGAGTATCTGAATGTGGTCATCAGTAGCATGGAATAGGAAGTGGAAGCCACCTTTCAAGTATGTCCTGAATGCTTTGCTAAGCCTACTTCCAGAGAAGGGTCATAGAATTTGGCCAGGGTTGGGACTGATGGATTAACCAACCAGAATGTCAGGATGAGTAGGTGAGTACATTCCATCTACACCACTCTCTCCTCTTGCAGAGTAGCAATTCATCTCTAACCCAGAAGAGCATTTCTTAGAGCACATGGTGTCTGAATTGCCAGCCTAGTGTTTTGGTGGCGTAGTGTAACTGACTCACCTGGCAAGAAGAAATTGCAGCCACAGTAACCACCCTGCAAAGGGTTTTTAAAGGTGCTTGGTAGCCCCCAGCAGTTTTAAGACACTGGTCAATGCCATTGTACTATTAGCAACGTTCTGTAGCAAAGCTGAGCCACGTGGCCTTGGGAGGCTCTGCCCACACACATCCAGCTTCGTGGGGCTTTTTGGGGGTAGCTCTCAGAGGTTCTCAGAATGAGTCAGAATGTGAAGGTGTGGTGAACTTTAAAATGGCAAAAACCAGAGCTTGAAGCACTGACAGAAACAGGCTGTGTGGTGGCAGCGCTCAGGCCTGCCATGGGGTTCAACGGGAGCCGTGTGTGTTTCGCTGCAGAGGGGCTCTTGGCTCCACTGAAGCTCTTGAGATACGAATATAATCTGCTTTTGCTCATCTGCATGCCTAGAAATGCATCTGAAAATGCACAGGGACCTGAGCCAGTAGCCAAGGCTGCTTGGATGAGTCATGATGTGCACGATCAAGCCCGTGGTCAGAGCATCCCTCACCGAAGCGTTCGGGCTGCTGGGATGTTCCCTTGCCTCGCTTCTGTGCCATGGCTCCAACCCTCAGCAAACAGCCTGTGAATGGAACAAACACTGAGCCACTGGCAATCCTTTCTGCAGACCTTTCACCTGTGCTAGAGGTGGAGACCTTTTCCAGAGGCCTCCTGAAGCATCTCAAAGGATCCTGAAGGATTTTCCTTTGCGAGGGCAGGAGTTGTAAGCTAGTCACAGAGGTGGTGGGCAGGCTGTCTTCTCCTGTCTTTGGTCACTGCTATGAGTGCATCCAGAGTTCACCTCCAGCTAGCTGCCGCCGCCGCCGCTCCCAATTTGCATTTAGAGGCATGTTTCCCTCTGCTTTGTGCCAGAGGGGGGCCTGGGCTGTTGTGTGGGTACTCTGAGAGGGGTCCCTTCTCTGAGGGAAGTTTGCTGTGCCTGTGGTGGTGGTAATAGCCAACAATAGCAGGCAGTGGTCGTCCCCAGTTTCCATCCAGCATTCTCGAGCTGTTTGGTGGCACCCCTCGCCCCTTACCAGATGACTTTCCATCCTCTTCACCGTGCTGGCTCCTGTAGGAGCAGCCACACCTATTGCTTGCCTTGGACGTAGCTTTAGAAAGCTGGTCTGTCCCCTTTTAGCTGTCATTTGAAACGGTTTAGCCGTTGGAAACAAAACAGGAATGCCAGCAACATGTGACTGGGCAGCTCCCCCACCCCACCCCCCACCACCCCCAGCACTGCAGATTGAGAAACACTTAGGCTGTGCTTAGGCTTACCCACCCGGGACGCGTTGTCCTTTGAAGAGGGCTGCTTTGGATGGGGATGAGGGAAGGAAGGAATGAGATGCTAGAGGAACCCCACCCACGTTAGGGCAGCATACATTTGGCTCTTTTGATAGGACTAGAATAGCAGACTGTGATTTTTAAAATAGACCTTCTGTAGCTACAGTAACTCAGGGATGTGTCAGAGGACAATTGCAATGGGATTGCTCTCGTTGGACGTGGATGGGGCAGGAGGGGAAGTGTTGTTCTCTCTGCTTTTTTCGACTGAAAATTTAGTCTGGTGCTGCTGCTCCAGCACAGCTCTCCGTTTAACCATCAAAAAGCTTTCCATTTCTCGCTGGGAAAATGTAGCTCACTTCTTGGCTCGCGGTTCCTGATGTGCTCATTCCGCATGAGCCTGGGTTGCTACTTAACTAAACAAACAGAGAACAGCCCAGGGAGCGGGCGCTGCGGCTAATCCAGGGGTCACGTTTCAAGCAGGCGGTGCTGGTCTCTCTCTTCGGGTTCACCGGCAGCCTCCGTGCATTCGTTTGCATCTGGCAAAGCCTTGGTGTTTTCTTTGCAGTGCCGGGGTGGCAAAGTGAAAGGAAAAGCACAGCGGGGAGCGGTTTGTTCCCGGGGTAGTTCCTAAGCAAATTAACCTTTCGCAAATTAACCTCTCTTTCCGTATTCGTCTCGTTTGCTGCTTTCATCGGTTCCCCACACCCTCGTCCGTGCAACTGTGATGTCCTTTGGATTGCTAAGAGTACGCTTAGGCGCAGGGAAAAGCCTAGAGCGGGCAGAGGCTGGGTTAATTGCATGCTTCATGAAGTACAGGCTCACGCATTAGCTGCTGGAGCTAGGCGTGCCGCTCCTGGAAAGGCAAGCGCGCCGCGCTTCGGGGCTGCCGGGGAGACGGAGCTCTCCGCTGCTGAGTTCGGCTCTTTGCTGCTTCCCTCGGAAGAACTGTGTGCGGGTCCTGCCCCAAACAGGTAGGGGGTGAGCCATTAGAGCTGTGCTGTGCCTGCAGTGTTCAGACTGGACGAAAGCTCCGGGAGTCGCAGGCTTCCAGGAAAGCTTCAATCCCTTCCCGTCTCTGTTCAGTTCAAGACATTTCACAATCCCGTCCGAGGCAAGAGTCTTTCTTTGTTATTGATACTGACATTGATTGTCACAGCCAAATGATTTTGACCAGGATGCTTCTTTCTTCTTTTTTTTTCTTCTTTTGTTTTTTTTTTTGTTGTTGTTGTTTTGGTTTTGCCTAGTTGTCTCTAGGCCACGAGTCCAGCAATGAATTTACAACTCAGCACAAAAATAAGGATTATTATCACCACCTCTTCCCCTCCCCCCCTCCCCCATCCCCGTGTCTTCCCTCAAAGCTCTTGAAATTGCAAGCTTTGGGCCACTTTGAAATGTGTGAGCACTATAGCTGTCTGATTGGTTTTCCATTGCTGCCAGGGCCATTGGTTTTCCAGATAGTCAGAAGAGTAAACTGCAGCAGCAGTGTTTTGACCAGATTCGCTTCTGGCAATTATCTTCCTCGCGTTCGCTTGTGTTGTTACAGCCTTGTTGTAGCAACCTGGCCGCAAGCCTCCCGACCACAAGCAGTGTTAAACCTCACCTCTGACATTCACTTCTGTAACTGTCTTTGGAAGGACTCTGAGCTTCAGTACCCAGCTCAGAGAAACAAAACAAACCAACAAAACCTTGCGTGGAGAAGCAAAGGTTCGACTGCTTCTGGTTTCACAGCGTTCCGGTCGCCTGTTGTCGTTGCTGCGTTTGCATTCGTTTGCAGGAGGATAAATCAGGGCACTTTATAATAAACAAAGGTACTGTAATACTATTACACTTATGAGCCAGAAGACTTTTCCTTGATTTTATGACTGTGACTTCTGAGGCCACAAGGAAAAATTCCATTGTATTAGCGGCGATGTTAGGTCTGCTGCAGTCCATTGGGGTGGTTCACCTCGGCTGCAGTTCGCCGTGTAAGACTATGTAGGAGCTCCTGTTCCCAGCAGAAAGCCCTCTTGGGAAGATGAGTTATTTTCTTCTCTCCAATCACGTTGATGACTTTGAAGGAAAAATATTTACCCAGCTTCCTTTGGGTAGAAAAGGGAATTGCAATACTGAAGCATCAAAGAAGACAGTCTGGCTCCGCCAGCTGCTCGGCGTCACCGTGGTTTCTTCCTCCCAACAGCATTGTGTCCTTCCTCCCTTCCACCTGAAACCATGGATTTGGTGCAAATCCTTCCACAGTCGTTGAGCTTTCTTCCCACACCGACTCCAAGGCTGCCTCTCTTCATGGCCCTCAGACAAAGCACAGACTAAGGCACCACAAGGCCAGGCTCGCTGTAAAGAGCCTAGCAACAGTGCCCGAGTACAGCCTGTACAGTGGGGGCCTCCCTCACTTTTTCTTCCTGATCGTGCTTGATGTTCAACTGGAACCTTTTGGTGTGAAGGAGTCAAACTGCTGTTGATGCCCAGGTGCTGGGAAATCTTGTATGAGTGGGTTCCCTCGCACAAGGCTTGGAGGAACCATTCCTTCCGTGTGCCCACCAGCCCAGAGACATCTGCCCCTGCTCAGGGGACGCCTGGACACTTCCCGCTGCCGGGCTGACGCAAAGCCTCATGGATAAGGTGGTTGCACAGTTGCAACTGTGAGTCTCATGGAAGACCCAGACTCCAAACGTTGGCAAATCCTAGAGCACACGGCTGAGCCTCTGAGCAGGCCTCTACTAGTCCAGGATGGAAATAGGACAACAGGCTAATGCAGGATGTGGGGAGGCAAGAAGGCTTGGGAGATGTCTCCCTTTACAGAGCCACAGGCTCACAGGGTTGGAAAGGACCACTGGAGATCATCGAGTCCAACCGCCCTGCCAGAGCAGGACCAGAGAATCCAGCACAGGTCCTACAGGAACACATCCAGATGGGTCTCTGGAAGTCTCCAGAGAAGGAGACTCCACAGCCTCTCTGGGGAGCCCATTCCAGTGCTCTGTGAGCTTCCCTTTGATCCCCTTTTACTTCTAAGCAATTGTGCTGCAGAGCCAGGGCTGCCCTGTGCCAGAGCCCAGTCCTCCTAGCCTGCTTTTTGAAGTCCAGGTGTCCTGCCAGTTATTTGTAGTGACGCTCTGGGGCACACAGCGTGACACGAAGGGAAACCTTGGGTTGAAACCCTTGGGTTTGAAACCCTTGGATTGCCCCCACGGTACCTGTATATTGCTTTGTACATAAATGATGTGGTTTGCAGGGATTTTTGTAGCATTCTTTTCTATTTTTGGTTTGGGTTGGGTTGGTTGGTTGTTTCCTACAGTTTTTAAGGGGCCGTATGCAAACTGTGTTTACAAACCGACCTTGCAGTCGGTGTCGCAGATGGTTGGCGCAGTTCCATACGGGCTTGTGAGTTCGTTCTCTCTGCCCACAGCAAACTGCTGGCCAAGCTGTCAGCCCCTGGCTTGGACAGCAGCACTCTGAGCTGGGTGAGGAACTGGCTGGAGGCTGAGCCCAGAGAGTGGTGGTGAATGGTGCCACAGCCAGCTGGCAGCCAGGCACCAGTGCTGTGCCCCAGGGATCAGTGCTGGGCCCCATCCTCTTTAACATCTTCATTGATGATCTGGATGAGGGGGTTGAGTCAGTCATCAGCAAGTTTGCAGATGACACCAAGCTGGGGGCAGGTGTTGATCTGTTAGAAGGTAGCAATAGTGTGGCCAGCAGGATCAGGGAGGTCATTGTGCCCTGTGCTCAGCACTGGTTAGGCCACACCTTGAGTCCTGTGTCCAGTTCTGGGCTCCTCAGGTTAGGAAGGACATTGAGAGACTTGAAGGTGTCCAGAGAAGGGCAACAAAGCTGGGGAGGGATCTGGAGCACAGCCCTGTGAGGAGAGGCTGAGGGAGCTGGGGTTGCTTAGCCTGGAGAAGAGGAGGCTCAGGGGAGACCTTGTTGCTGTCTACAGCTACCTGAAGGGAGGTTGTAGCCAGGTGGGGGTTGGTCTCTTCTCCCAGGCAGCCAGCACCAGAACAAGAGGACACAGTCTCAAGCTGTGCCAGGGGAGGTTTAGGCTGGAGGTGAGGTAGAAAGTTCTTCCCATTGGCCATTGGAATGTGCTGCCCAGGGAGGTGGTGGAGTCCCCATCCCTGGAGGTGTTTAGGAAGAGCCAGGCTGAGGCCCTTGGTGCCATGGTTGAGTTGCTCAGATGGTGCTGGGTGATAGGTTGGACTCAATGATCTCAAAGGTCTTTTCCAACCTGGTTAATTCTGTATTCTCTGCAGGTTGTCTTTCCTTCCTAAAGACCATTTGCATAGCCTTTCCATCCCACAGAGCCATGCCACCCTGCTCCTCGAGGAGGCTGATCCCATTTCCTGGGTGCGCTGGCGCTGAACCCCAGCACGTGGGATGCATGAGGGAAAGCTGCGTTTGTGTCTGTGCTGTTTAACTGTTAGCTGCTCGGTGCTGCTGTAGCTGTTGACACAGGGCTTAGGGGTTTGTACTTGTTCTCAGTGTAGGCTGAACTACATGACCTAGTATCTGTACTTTGCAGACAATGCTGATATTTTCTTATGCTGTTTTCCATGTGGCTGTGTGAGGTAGGGGATCATCCTTTCCAAGGTGTTCTGTACCTTAGGCCCAAAGCAGTTTTCTTAACAACCTTTTAGAAGCAATGACCTATTTTTTTTTTGTCTGTGTTATGCTTAGTGATGGATTCTAAACAAAGCACAAAAGTCAAGAAGCAAACAGGAATTTCCAAATGTCCTTAAATGCTGCAGTTCATTATGGAACAGTGTGATAATAACCTGAACAATCTTCTAGATTGACTGTCGTGGGCAATCGTCCCTCTCCTCTGTCATTTCTCCTGGTGTTCACATGGCCAAATCCTGCAGTTCTCCCTCAGGATCTGACCCCCCCCCCAATAACTGACTGGCTCAGAACACGGCTTGCAGAGGCCTGGAGTTCCTGATAGCAGCCCCCTGTTATCAGATCCCCAGCCCAGCTGTGAGTTCAGCCAGTGGAACGAGTTCACCATTTGGCCACTTACCTTTGCCTTCTTGAAAAGGGACCAAAAGCATCCCCATGGGACCAGCATCACTGGGTAGCATCCCTGCAAATACCTCCTGCTTTTCTTATCTACTCTCAAGAGAACAACCACTGCCTGTTTTGACCAGGCCAAGTGAGAGCTGCTTCTCTACTCTGCTCATCAGTTCCCCTTCTAGGCAAATACCTGTTGGCACGAAGGCCGTGGCTGGAATCGTTTCTGTTTAGTTAACAAGGAACTGTTTGCACAGGAATAAAAATGAATTAATATAAATAGTCATAAAAATCATAATCATAATCATAATAATTTAAAACTCTTTTATGGCCTGCAGCTCTTGAACAGCAAGTTTGCTGTCCCAAGTGTGGCTGAGGGGGGAGTAGATGATCTCCGAGGTCCCTTCCAACCTGAGCCATTCCCTGATTCCGTTACTGGGTCTCTGTTCAACTGAAATCCCCAGG
The DNA here is from genome assembly GCF_014839835.1 of Dryobates pubescens. NCBI lineage: Eukaryota > Metazoa > Chordata > Aves > Piciformes > Picidae > Dryobates > Dryobates pubescens. The sequence goes on from NC_071616.1 coordinate 1,586,918, forward strand.
GCCGTGTAACTCTGCTGAGGTTTTGGAGTCTGAACGTCCAGTAGCCTTAGCTGTAGGAAGTGTGTTGATCTACCCTTGTGTTTTAATCTCTTTCTTGTGTTTTCAAGGCGTTTCCTTACGGTAGGAACCGCAGGTAGGATAGAGCTGAGTTGCTACTCGTTGTAAAACCTTCTTGATCCCAGTTTCGAGGCTTTGTTGAAGCATGATGTCCGGTGCCTCTCTGCACTCAGTGTAGATAGTGTAGCTCTCCACAGGTAATTTCAGTGAAATGGTGTAGACAGTATGCTAGCAGTGCTTGAACTTAATTTAACTGGTTTCTGTGTACTGAGCCATAGCAGAAAATTAGATTGTCTTGAAAACTGGTTCTCCCCTGGGTTGGTTTCCTTTTAGCCCTTCAGCTGAATAGCTCCCACAGCTTAGTAACTGCTTGCTCTGTCGCTCACGGCGTATCCTGTTCTGGTGGCATTCAGAGCCATGCAGCCCAGCTGTTGTCAGCCTGTCCTGTGTGGTGTGCAGCTCTGTGAGCGCCGTGGGGAGTGCTAGCACCCTCACGGGTGTGAGCCCGGCAGAGATCTGCTGCCCTGCCAGTGCAGGAGCAACTGATGCTCACCTAGAGCGATTAGCTTCTGCTGTGTTCTCTTCTTGCACCACTGGGACTCTCTCACCAGAACTTTAGCAAGCTCCTGCTCATGCTGGCAGAGAGGGGAAGGGGAGACCCACCCAGCTGCTCTCCCTCCTGGCTGCTTTGGGCTCTCTGTGCCCTGTGCAGCAATCAGCCGTCAGTCACATCGCAGCATCCCTCCAGGTCGCTCAGGCAAGGGCGGTCGCATGGCTGGGCAAGGCTGCAGGGCACCAGGGGCCTGCCAGCTCTCTCCAGAGTGCCAGAGAAGTCAAAGTAGGAACCTCTGCCTCATCCCCTTGGCAGGAGCAGTCTCTGAGCAAGATGCTCAGGGGCAAAGATGTTCTTTCTTTCCTTGTTAAAAAAGGGTATGAATGATTACTAGAAATTCACTGCAAGGCTGGGTGTTTCTCACGCTGCTCTGGTGGCTGTGCAGGCCTGCTGCTGCCTACAGCTGTGGCTGGTCATCAAGCAGGCACATGAGCTATGGGGTCAGTGGCATGAAGCTTCTGAAATCAGGGATGCAGTTCAGGTCTGGGAGAAAATAAAACCTGAGGGTGTTTCTGGAAGAGCTTGGGACAGCAAGAAGAAGCTGATTCATTCCCAGATCCCCTGGGCCTGGGTCTCATTCCTGCCAGCAGCTGAGTGTGGGGCCCGAAGCGCAGGACGCGTCCTCTCGGTGAGCCACGTCCCACGCTCCAAGGCGAGCGGCAGGCTCGGCAGCCCCTGCCCCCTCCTGCAAGTGAGCAGCCACCAGCTGGCTTGGTTGAGGTGTTTCTGTGGAGGGGAGAAAAAGGAAGAGGGGCAAGGCTGGTGCGTCCCTTACACTCCAAAAGCTCCCCAGAGGCTGCAGTGCCAGCGTGTACAGTACCTAGAGCATGGCTTGTTTGAAAACTAATGGGTGCAGAGGATAAGCAGCCCGCCAGCTCCGGGCTCTCCTCTGCTGTGGTGTGGCTGGATGCCTTGGAGGCTGGGGCTGTCTTTTTGTAGTTCCAACCCTTTCCTCCTCACAACCAGCAGTAGTCATTTGCTTTTTCCTGCTTCCTTATGGTGTGAACTGATCTCTGTAACTGTCCTGTATAAACCAGACTAGACCTTCTTTCTCTACTGGAAATAGTGGTGGCTATAATATTTCACTAAGTGTTGTACCTCTTATGTACAGATCATCAATAAATGTTGGTTCATCATTTTCATGGCTTCTTCTCTCTGTGAGTTTTGTTATCAGCCTGAGCTCAATGGGAATGAAGCAGTCTGGTTTCAGAGGCTGCCTGGTCTGAACACTACAGGTGGGGTAGAAGGGGATCCTGTATCCTCCAAATACCCCAGGGTGCTGGCTGCAGCTGAGCTCCTTTGCAACAAAGGCCAGGAGGCACAAACTGCAGCTCCTGGCAGTTGAGTCTGGAGAAGATTGTTAGAGAAGGCTTTTGGCCATTTTTAGTCTAAAAGGTATAAAAGCCTCACACCTCAGGCTCCTCTGCTCCAAGCAAAAGAACCCCAGATCCCTCAGCCTGTCCTCAGCCTGTTCCACTGCCTGCAGCAGCTCTGTGGCTCTGGGCTGGACTCTATCAAGCAGTTCCCTGAGGTCCTTCTTGAGCCCAGAAGTGGACACAATATTCCAGATGTGGCCTCAGCAGGGCAGAGTAGAGGGGCAGGAGAACCTCTCTGGTCCTATTCACCACACCCCTTCTAATCCACCTCAGGACACCCTTGGGGCACATTGCTGGCTCGTGGGCATCCTGCTGTCCACCAGGACCCTCAGGGTCCCTTTCCCCAGAGCTGGTCTCCAACAGGTCAGCCCCCAGTCTACACTGGTCCATGGGGTTGTTCCTTCCCAGATGCCAGGCTCTACACTTGTCCTTGTTGGATTTCATTCCATTTCTCCCCACCCAGCTCTCCAGCCTGTCCAGGTCTTGCTGAATGGCACAGCTGGGAGGGGGTTCAGCCACTGCTCCCAGTTGGGTCTTAAAAGGTTCTTCCCTCTCCTGGCTGCTACATATCTTTTCTCTCCCTCAGCACCTTTCACAAAACAATAACAGATAAAGCCTGTAGCTGAAGCCCTGGAGCACTTTGTAGAGAAATCAGCTCTATTACTCCATGGCTGAAGAGCTGCTGATGGAGTGAGCTGTGGCCCAGAGGACAGCAGCTGCTCAGCGTGGAGAGGAAGCTCTGGCAGTTGCGGCCTGAGGAGCACAGGACAGAAATAACAGAGCTGCCGTTAACCCAGACCCAGGCTGTGAGGTGTAACAGGCTGCACAGCCCTGGGCTTCCTTCTCACTTCTTAATCTAGGCAAGACCAGCATCCACTTGAGAAGGTTCCAAAGAAAATCCAGACCTGGCAGGAAGTGGCTTTGGCAGCTCTCCAGCTGGCCACCAGCCCTCTGAGTCAGTAACGAACCAAGTCCTGATGCTATTCTAAGGAAGATCGTTGTGCAAGTGATAAACCTGAGGCTCTGGCTGCCTGCTGCTGGTGCTGTCCCAGGCTGCTGCATTCTTCCAGAAGCAGAAGTGTCCTGCCCTGGGCTGGTCCACAAGTGTTGGTAAGAAATGCACACTGCTGACCTCAAGTCCTGCCTGGGTCCGTTGTGTGATGGGCATTTCCCATCACTCACATCAGCTCCCTGAAGGGAGGTTGGAGCCAAGAGGGGATTGGGCTCTTCTCCCAGGCACCCAGCACCAGAACAAGAGGACACAGTCTCAAGGTGCAGCAGGGGAAGTTTAGGCTGGAGGTGAGGAAAAAGTTCTTCACAGAGACGAGTTGGTAGACTTTGGGATGTGCTGCCCAAGGAGGTGGTGGAGTCCCCAACCCTGGAGGTGTGCAAGAGGGGATTGGATGTGGCACTTGGAGCCATGGTTTGGTAGTCATGAGGTGTTGGGTGACAGGTTGGACTTGATGCTCTCTGAGGTCTTTTCCAACCTTATTGACTCTATGATTCTATGTGCTGCTCACATCCCTGCCACAGGGGTGGCTCCTCTGCTGCTGCACATCACACCAAAGGGTTTGGCACAAACCAACTGCAGGAACAAATGCTGCAATTATGCAAAGTTCCTTTAGAAAACACACCCCCAAGGGCTGGTCCTCTGCTCTGCTCTGCCCTGCTCTGCTCTGAGACCCCACCTGGAACAGTCAAACTGCAAAGAGGTGGATCTGGAGCAATGGGGCTGCTTAGGGCACTTCAGCAGCACAGAGATGCAGTGTCAGGAAAGGGGGAGACTGGGCTAGGAAACGCTCTCAAAATTCATGCCACTGTTTCACCCCAATATAGCCCGACCCCCCAGCTTCAAACCAGCTTTGTTAGCTTGCTTTTAACAATGATTTCTGAAGGCATTGATCCATATGGATGAAGATTGCTCCAGAAAAGCCTCCCTGAGGCGGACCTGCACCTTTGCAGGGACTCAGCAGCAGGCTGCCCCTCCGAGCTGGCTCTGGAGATGGTTTCTTCCCTTTCTGACTGGCAGATAACTGAAGGGTAGGCTCCAAACCTGACCTCAGCAGGGAGGGGGAAGCCACCCTTCCTGAACAAAGGGTTTCCTGAACAAAGGGTAAGTCTGGGCTTTAAGCTACTGGCTGAATGAACAAGCCCCCTCACCTTGAGTTCACTTCAGGCTTTCTCCTGGTGAAATATTAACTAGCAAGTGAAGCACAAAAAGGACTGCAGGGAAGTACCCCAGAGCTGCAAACTTGTCTCCAGTGCTGCCTGATGGCCTACAGCAAAACACACTGCATGGAGTGGATGGGTGGGAAACAGTGTCACAGCAAAAGAAGCTCCAGGTCCTTTCACAGGAGGGTACAGGGAGACAGGCAGCTCTTGGGCAAAGGCTGGCAGTGCTTGGACACAGCCAAAAGAGTGACTCATTTGGAGAGCCAGAAAGGCAAAATGACCTCAGCATACTGCTTCTACAGGTAGGGCAGGGACGGTGCCCCTGAGTGAGGCCACAGCTTGAGCACTGGCTGCCACAGCATGGGAAAGACAGGGAGGTGCTGGAGGTGCTGGTCCAGAGAAGAGCAGCGAGGCTGATGAGGAGTTTGGAGGGTGTCATATGAGGAGTGGCTTGAGGGAGCTGGGGATGGTCTGTCTGGAGAAGAGAAGGCTGAGGGGAGACCTCATTGCTCCCTAAGCTGCCTGGATGGAGGTTGGAGTGAGGCAGGTGTTGGTCTCTTCTCCCAGGGGAGGAGAGATAGGCTTGCATGGGTTCACATTGTGCCAGGGGAGGGTTAGGTTGGACATGAAGAAAAACTCCTTTCCTGAGAGAGTGGTGAGGGGCTGGAACAGGTGGAGTCACCATCCCTGGAGGTAGTCAAGAAGCTGTAGCTGTGGAGCTTCAGGACATGCTTTAGTGGTGATGGTAGCTGGGTTATGGCTGCTCTTGGTCATAGAGGTCTTCTCCTCCCTTAGTGATTTTATGATTCACAATGATGCTTGTAGAATAGAATAGAATAGAATAGAATAGAATAGAATAGAATAGAATAGAATAGAATAAACCAGGTTGGAAGAGATCTTCAAGATCATTGTGTCCAACCCCTCAACCAATCCAACACCACCTAAACAACTAACCTATGGCACCAAGCACCCCAGCAAGTCTCCTCCTGAACACCTCCAGTGATGGTGACTCCACCACCTCCCCAGGCAGCCCATCCCAATGGGCAATCACTCTCTCTGTGTAGAACTTTTTCCTAACATCCAGCCTGAACCTCCCCTGGCACAGCTTGAGACTGTGTCCTCTTGTTCTGGTGCTGGCTGCCTGGGAGAAGAGATCAACATCTGCCTTTCTACAACCTCCTTTCAGGTAGTTGTAGAGAGCAATAAGCTCACCCCTGAGTCTCCTTCTCTGCAGGCTAAGCAACCCCAGCTCCCTCAGCCTCTCCTCCCAGGGCTGTGCTCCAAGCCCCTCCCCAGCTTTGTTGCCCTTCCCTGGACACCTTCCAGCAAGTCAACCTCCTTCCTAAACTGAGGAGCCCAGAACTGGACACAGGACTCAAGGTGTGGCCTCAGCAGTGCTGAGCACAGGGCAGAATGACCTCCCTGCTCCTGCTGGCCACACTGTTCCTGATGCAGGCCAGGATGCCATTGGCCCTCTTGGCTGCCTGGGCACACTGCAGGCTCATGTTCAGTCTACCATCCACCAGTACCCCCAGGTCCCTCTCTGCCTGGCTGCTCTCAGCCACTCTGCCCCCAGCCTGTAGCACTGCCTGGGGTTGCTGTGGCCAGTGTGCAGCACCTGGCACTTGGATGTGTTCAATCTCCTGCCCTTGGCCTCTGCCCATCTGCCCAGCCTGGCCAGGTCCCTCTGCAGAGCCTCTCTGCCCTCCAGCAGATCAACTCCTGCCCCCAGCTTGGTGTCGTCAGCAAATTTACTGATGCTGGACTCAATGCCCTCCTCCAGATCATCAATGAAGATGTTAAAGAGGATGGGGCCCAGCACTGCTCCCTGGGGCACACCACTGGTGCCTGGCTGCCAGCTGGCTGTGGCACCATTCACCACCACTCTCTGGGCTCAGCCTCCAGCCAGTTCCTGACCCAGCTCAGAGAGCTGCTGTCCAAGCCAGGGGCTGACAGCTTGGCCAGCAGTTTGCTGTGGGGGGATGGTGTCCAAGGCCTCGCTGAGGTCCAGGTAGACCACATCAACTAACACACAGGAAGAACTTCCTCTCCTTTGTGCTGTTGTCAGTTGAGAACTTTCTGTTGTCAGTTGAGAGCTTGCTGTTGTCTTGGGCACAGGGCTCGTCTTAGAACAGCTCATCCTGCAGACTCAGGCTGAAAGCTGTTGAAAGCTGAGCTGAGCCAGAGTGCTGCTGGCAATCTGCAGCAGTAGCCCTGCCCCAGTGCTTCTTAACAGAAAGAAAGTAGGCTGAGAGTAGGTGGAGGGACCTCAACCGACTGGACAGCTGGGCAGAGGCCAACAGGATGGCATTCAACAAGTCTAAGTGCCAGGAGCTGCACTTTGGCCACAGCAACCCCAGGCAGAGCTACAGGCTGGGGTCAGAGTGGCTGAGAGCTGCCAAACAGAGAGGGACCTGGGGGTGCTGATTGACAGCTGCCTAAACATGAGCCAGCAGTGTGCCCAGGTGGCCAAGAAGACCAATGGCATCCTGGCCTGCATCAGGAACAGTGTGGCCAGCAGGAGCAGGGAGGTCATTGTGCCCTGTGCTCAGCACTGGTTAGGCCACACCTTGAGTCCTGTGTCCAGTTCTGGGCCCCTCAGTTTAGGAAGGAGGTTGACTTGCTGGAAGGTGTCCAGAGAAGGGCAACAAAGTTGGTGAGGGGCTTGGAGCACAGCCCTGGGAGGAGAGGCTGAGGGAGCTGGGGTTGCTTAGCCTGGAGAGAAGGCTCAGGGGAGACCTTCTTGCTCTCTCCAACTCCCTGAAGGGAGGTTGTAGCCAGGTGGGGGTTGGTCTCTTCTCCCAGGCAGCCAGCACCAGAACAAGAGGACACAGTCTCAGGCTGCGCCAGGGGAGGTTTAGGCTGGAGGTCAGGAGGAATTTCTACCCAGAGAGTGATTGCCCATTGGAATGGGCTGCCTGGGGAGGTGGTGGAGTCACCATCACTGGAGGTGTTCAGGAGGAGACTTGATGGGGTACTTGGTGCCATGGGTTAGTTGTTTAGGTGGTGTTGGATTGGTTGAGGGGTTGGACATGATAATCTCGAGGGTCTCTTCCAACCTGGTCTATTCTATGTATGTATTCTATGTATGTATTCTAAATTTGGATCTAAAGCTAAACCTCTGCTGGATCCAAGCAATTCAACACAGCAGAGGTGTTAAAGCTGCCTGCCCCAGCAGCACTGCCTGAGGTGGGGGCTTTCAGAGGCTGCATACAAAACTCACAGCCTCTGAAGCAGGAGTGGAAGAGGCCTCCTCACAAGCTCCTCTGTCCTCCTCAGGGAGTTTGCAGGGGCTCAGGACTAGCTCAGCAGACCTGGAACCTGTTTGCTTTGCAGAGCCTCCGCTCCCTGGGAGTGGTGTGCTGGATTCCCATGGCCAGCCCACACCTCCCCTACCTGGAGTCTCCTCCTGTGGAGACATTCCAAACCCAGCTGGATGTGTTCCTGTGTGACCTGCTCTAGGTGCTCCTGCTCTGGCAGGGGGGTTGGATTGGATGGGCTTTCCAGGTCCCTTCCAGCCCCTCACATCCTGTGACTCTGTTTCCCACGGCCAGCCCACACTCCCCTACCTTCAGCTGTGCCAAAGCAGCCTCTTGCCTCAGCTTCAGCACCAAAAGCAAGCTGATGCTGATTTGAAGTGTGAGTTGGGTGGCTGCTCCAGAGTGAGACTTCTCTCTGTGTTCTAAAAGCTCTTGAAAGCTTTCCCAAAGAGGCACTGCTGCCTGATCCCCTTTGGCTTGACAAATTCTGCTTGCCTGTACACTCACACAGACTTTTCTCCAGTGGGGACTGAACCACTTGGAAGCATTTCAGTTCAGTTCAGTTCATCCCCTTTCAGTGCAAGGGCAAAGTGTTAGGGATGGTGAATCTTCCACAGGTTCAGCTTCTGTCTAGGGGAGTAAAACTAGCTACAGCTGTGGCTGCTCTCAAAGCAAAAATAAGAGAGTGCTCTTCACCTTTGACAGTGTTGGTGGAATTGTGTTGAGCCAAGATCTCTGCTGTGAGCACAGGCTGAGGGAGCTGGGGGTGTGCAGCCTAGAGAAGACAAGACTCTGGGGGAACCTCAGAGCTGCCTTCCAATACCTCAAGGGATCCTACAGGAAGGCTGCAGAGGGACTTCTCATTGGGGTGTTCAGAGACAGGCCAAGGGGGAATGGTTTGAAGCTGAGGCAGAGCAGGGAGCTGAGGTTCTTCAGGATGAGGTTGGTGAGACTCTGGCACAGGCTGCCCAGGGAGGCTGTGGATGACTCCTGCCTGGGGGTGTTCAAGGCCAGGCTGGATAAGGCCTTGAGCAGTTGAGAGGTGTCCCTGCCCCTGGCAGGAGGTTGGAGTGGATGAGCTCTGAGGTCCCTTCCAGCCTGAGCCATTCTGGGATCCTATGATTTTAAGCTGCCTTTTTTTTCTGTTCTGAAAGCAAACACAAGACTAATAATGATGCTCACATCAGTGTTCAGTGCAGAGAAGGTATGAGAATGGGCTTCATGCATCTGCTTGTTCATCCCAAACCCTTCTGCCTGTAGAACTTGAGACTCCTTGACATTGGTGCTCAGGCAAAAGCTTTCTACTGGTTGCTGGAACCATCCTGCCCAACCTGGAAGAAGGCTCAACTGTAGGAAGCATCCTCAGGGCTTTTGCTGCCTCTGCTTCACGTGCCCTTCAGCAGCAGCTGCCTCCTTTGAGGTCAGGGGGGCTGCTTTGGTGACAGATTCGCTGCTTTCATTTCAACGTCTCAAACTGCTGGACAGCAGCAGCAGCAGCAGCAGCAGCAGCAACAGCAGCAGCAGCGCAGCAGCAGCAAGAGCATCAGCACAGCAGCAGCAGTGCAGCAGCACAGCAGCAGCAGCAGCAGGAGCAGCAACAGCAGCAGCACAGCAGCAGGAGCAGCAGCAACAGCAGCAGCAGTGCAGCAGCAGCAAGAGCAGCAGCACAGCAGCAGCAGCACAGCAGCAGCACAGCAGCACAGCAGCAGCACAGCAGCACAGCAGCAGCACAGCAGCAGCAGCGCAGCAGCAGCAGCAGCAGCACAGCAGCAGCACAGCAGCAGCAGCAGCAGCACAGCAGCAGCACAGCAGCAGCACAGCAGCAGCACAGCAGCAGCAGCAGCAGCAGCAGCACAGCAGCAGCAGCAGCACAGCAGCAGGAGCAGCAGCACAGCAGCAACAGCAGCACAGCAGCAACAGCAGCACCGCAGCAGCAGCAGCACAGCAGCAGGAGCAGCAGCACAGCAGCAGCACCGCAGCAGCACAGCAGCAGCACAGCAGCAGCAGCACAGCAGCAGCAGCACAGCAGCAGCAGCAGCAGCAGCAGCACAGCAGCAGCACAGCAGCAGCAGCACAGCAGCAGCAGCACAGCAACAGCAGCAGCAGCAGCAGTAGAAGCACAGCAGCAGCAGCACAGCAGCAGCAGCAGCAGCACAGCAGCAGCACAGCAGCAGCAGCACAGCAGCAGCAGCACAGCAACAGCAGCAGCAGCAGCAGTAGAAGCACAGCAGCAGCAGCACAGCAGCAGCAGCAGCAGTACAGCAGCAGCAGGAGCAGCACAGCAGCAGCAGCACAGCAGCAGCAGCAACAGCAGCAGCAGCAGTAGAAGCACAGCAGCAGCAGCACAGCAGCACAGCAGCAGCACAGCAGCAGCAGCGCAGCAGGAGCAGCACAGCAGCAGCAGCAGGAGCAGCACAGCAGCAGCGCAGCAGCAGCACAGCAGCAGCAGTGCAGCAGCAGCAGTGCAGCAGCAGCACAGCAGCAGCACAGCAGCAGCAGCAGGAGCAGCAGCACAGCAGCAGCAGCAGCACAGCAGCAGGAGCAGCACAGCAGCAGCAGGAGCAGCAGCACAGCAGCAGCAGCAGCACAGCAGCAGGAGCAGCACAGCAGCAGCAGCAGCAGCACAGCAGCACAGCAGCAGCACAGCAGCAGCACAGCAGCAGCAGTGCAGCAGCAGCAGTGCAGCAGCAGCACAGCAGCAGCACAGCAGCAGCAGCAGGAGCAGCAGCACAGCAGCAGCAGCAGCACAGCAGCAGGAGCAGCACAGCAGCAGGAGCAGCAGCACAGCAGCAACAGCAGCACCGCAGCAGCAGCAGCAGCACAGCAGCAACAGCAGCAGCAGCAGCACAGCAGCAGCAGCAGCAGCAGTACAGCAGCAGCAGCACAGCAGCAGCAGCACAACAGTACAGCAGCAGCAGGAGCAGCACAGCAACAGCAGCAGCAGCAGCAGTAGAAGCACAGCAGCACAGCAGCAGGAGCAGCAGCACATCTGGCCTGTGTGGGGATCTCTGTAAGACTGGTACTTGAAAAACAGGGAGAGGAGCAAGAAGAGAAATGTTCTCAAAGTCTTCTCCGAGTGGGTGAGACAGGGAAGGCAAAAAGCCCACCCTGTGCAGCTGCTCATCCCTGCTGCACCTGCACTCTGCCTCTGGTTCCTCAGTGCCGCAGCTGCTGGCTTTCAGAATGGTGTTGGTGGAAGCTGCAGGCAGCATGGCACAGGGAAAACAAGGAAATGATTCAAAGTCAGCTTGCAGCTGAGGTGGTGAGTGGAGAAGGTGACTTGGAAGTGGGGAATTCACAGGGAAAAGCCAATTCTTGCCTTTTTTCCCCCTGAAGCTGTGAAGCTTTCCCATGCTAAAGCCTGGGGATGCCCAAGGGACTTGCCCAGTAGAAGCACAGAAATTTCACTCTCCCTCCACTTCCTCCCCCAAGCACTGCATCCTCCCTCCAGCCCCAGGCCCCCAGAGCTCCCCACCCAGAGCACCTTTGCACAAGTCTTTCCCCATGCAGGTGGTGAGAGTTTTGTCACCCGCTGCCACAGGGCTGGAACTGCCCTTTCCTGCCACCCTTCTGTCCTTCCACTCCCCTGCCTCCAGAGGAGAGTTAATCAGGAGCCCTGGGTATCCAATGGGTTTGTGTCTCACTAATCAAATCTCCTTGCAACCAGGGAAGTCAGAGTCTTGAACTGTTTATAGGCTGCCCAGGGAGGCTGTGGATTGCCTCCTCCCTGGGGTGTTCAAGGCCAGGCTGGATGAGGCCTTGAGCAGCTGAGTCTAGCTGCGAGCTGCCTATGGAAAGGGGTTTGGAGGAGATGGTCCCTGAGGTCCCTTCCAACTTGAGCCATTCCAGGATTCTGTAACAATGGCCTAATACAGCTTAAATTAAACAAGTTAGCTGATTACCCTGGCACCTGTTTGTGCTGAGGCAAACCCCAGTTGTTAGAGGATGTATTTTCTTCCCTTCATCTACAGAGAGACTTGCCCTAGGGCTGGGTGATCCACTGACCTCTGTCCCTGCCCAGCAGGACTTCCAGCTGCTAGAGACACTTGGTCACTGTCTCCCACTGGCAGCAGAGGCAACATGCTGCCAGGTGCTTAGCAGAGAGGCTGCTGTAGTTGACAAAGGACACCACAAAGGCCATCCCTGCTGGGGGAAAACCACCCTGCAGAGACACACTTCTGGAGCAGGTGTTTTGGAAAGGCTTTGAAGCATCCACACAGGGACATGTAACAGCCACAGCTGCTTCCACCCAACATCCTTGCAAGAGCTCCAGGAAAAGCCAGGTGAAGCCATCCCCCTGGATGCACACACACACAGTCCCTCTCCCAGACTGCTCCAGGCAGCATTTCCCTGAGAGCTGCCCTGGGGTCCATTGGTACAAAGCTGCTCAAGCAGGAGCTGGCCTTGGGGGTTGTGCCAGGTCCAGCCTGCTCTCTGCAGCATTTTCAGGTGAAATGCTCATTCTGCCCAGGCACCAAGGGTGGACCAAGACCCAACGTGCCTGTCAACACCCTGAGGGAAGGGCTGGCTCTTGCTGGGTGCTGCACTCTCCCAAATGCCACTGGTTCCATGGGCCAGGACCAGTGGTCAAGATCTTAATGTGTTGATCTTAAAAAGCAGCAAGCTGGCAGCTTGCAGGGGCAAGCTGTTAGTCACTAACTCCCAGAGCACCTGTCATAGTTGGCAGGGTGGGAGAGCATTTAGCTGAGCCTGGCATGGAGTTTGCAAGCAGGAAAAATAATGGGATCATAGAATGGTCAAGGTTGGAAGGGACCTCAGGGATCAGCCAGTGCCAACCCCCTGCCATGGGCAGGGACACCTCACACCACAGCAGCTTGCTCACAGCCACCTCCAGCCTGGCTGCAAACACCTCCAGGCAGGAGGCTGCCACCACCTCCCTGGGCAGCCTGTGCCAGGCTCTCACCACCCTCCTGGGGAACAACTTCTTCCTCACAGCCAATCTGAATAGAATAAACCAGGCTGGAAGAGACCTTCAAGATCATGGTGTCCAACCTATCACCCAGCACCACCTAATCAACTAACCCATGGCACCAAGCATCCCATCAAGTCTCCTCCTGAACACCTCCAGTGATGGTGACTCCACCACCTCCCCAGGCAGCCCATCCCAATGGGCAATCACTCTCTCTGTGTAGAACTTCCTCCTAACCTCCAGCCTAAACCTTCCCTGGCACAGCTGGAGACTGTGTCCTCTTGTTCTAGTGCTGGTTGCCTGCTTGGGAGAAGAGACCAACCCCCTCCTGGCTCCAACCTCCCTTCAGGGAGTTGGAGAGAGCAAGAAGGTCTCCCCTGAGCCTCCTCTTCTCCAGGCTAAGCAACCCCAGCTCCCTCAGCCTCTCCTCACAGGGCTGTGCTCCAGACCCCCCCCCAGCCTCATTGCCCAGGCACCAGCACCAGAACAAGAGGACACAGTCTCAAGCTGTGCCAGGGGAGGTTCAGGCTGGAGGTGAGGAGAAAGTTCTTCCCAGCAAGAGAGATTGGCCCTTGGGATGTGCTGCCCAGGGAGGTGGTGGAGTCCCCATCCCTGGAGGTGTTCAAGAGGGGATTGGATGTGGCACCTGGAGCCATGGTTCAGTTGTCAGGAGGTGTTGGGTGACAGCTTGGACTTGATGATCTCTGAGGTCTTTTCCAACCCTATTGATTCTATGATTCTGTGAGTACCTAGGGCCAGTTTAAACTGAGCCTTCAGCAGCAATTTTTGGTTCCCAGTGACAAACAGAGAAGCCTCCTCAGGAACATTGGAGGAATTAAACAAAAATCAGTGCACAGAGGCAGCAAACCTCCCTCCACACAGCCCTGCACTCAAGTCCATGAAAGGACTGAGTTTGAGGGTGGAGCACTGGTACTGCTGCTGTGCATCTCCTTGAGCCTTTCAGCCCCAGCTCCTTTTGAGCTGTGGGGCCGTTCACAGAGGAAACCTGCTGGCACACATGAAGGCACAAAGCATCTCCCCTGCACTCTCAAAGCACACCTCATCCTGGGAGCTTCTGCTCACCCTGAGGAGACCTGCCTGCAGACAGCAGGGCATGGAACAGCGTGCTGGAACACATGGGGGAAGGCTGGAAGGCTGTGAGTCACCCAGGAACACCGCCAGCAGCCCTGTGCTTTCGGTCCCAGCACAGCGGTGCCTGCTTCAACTCACATTTAGCCAGCTGAGTGCCCATCCTCCACAGCCCTGCAGAAGGAGAGCAGATAACCTTTTTCAGAGGAGCAGTGGCAAAGACTGGGTGCCAGAGCCCTGGAGCAGGCTGCCCAGAGAGGTTGTGGAGCCTCCTTCTCTGCAGACATTCAAAACCCAGCTGGCTGTGTCCCTGGGGGACCTGCCCTGGGGGACCCTGCTCTGGCAGGGGGCTGCACTGGATTTTCCCAACCTTATCAATCCTGTGCTTCTATGATCTCTGGAGGTGATGCTGTAACTCTGTGACTGGTGCTATGGGCAGTGAGCTGGGTGATCTCTGGAGGTGATGCTTGTGGCTATGGGCAGTGAGCTGGGTGATCTCTGGAGGTGATGCTGTGGCTATGGGCAGTGAGCTGGGTGATCTCTGGAGGTGATGCTTGTGGCTATGGGCAGTGAGCTGGGTGATCTCTGGAGGTGATGCTGTGGCTATGGGCAGTGAGCTGGGTGATCTCTGGAGGTGCTGCTGTGGCTATGGGCAGTGAGCTGGGTGACCTCTGGAGGTGCTGCTGTGGCTATGGGCAGTGAGCTGGGTGATCTCTGGGGGTGATGCTGTGGTTATGGGCAGTGAGCTGGGTGATCTCTGGAGGTGATTCTGGCTATGGGCAGTGAGGTGGGTGATCTCTGGGGGTGATGTTGTGGCTATGGGCAGTGAGCTGGGTGATCTCTGGAGGTGATGCTGTGGCTATGGGCAGTGAGCTGGGTGATCTCTGGAGGTGATGCTGTGGCTATGGGCAGTGAGCTGAGTGATCTCTGGGGGTGATGCTGTGGTTATGGGCAGTGAGCTGGGTGATCTCTGGGGGTGATGCTGTGGTTATGGGCAGTGAGCTGGGTGATCTCTGGAGGTGATGCTGTGGCTATGGGCAGTGAGCTGGGTGATCTCTGGGGGTGATGCTGTGACTCTGTGGCTATGGGCAGTGAGCTGGGTGATCTCTGGGGGTGATGCTGTGGCTATGGGCAGTGAGCTGGGTGATCTCTGGAGGTGATGCTGTGGCTATGGGCAGTGAGCTGGGTGATCTCTGGAGGTGCTGCTGTGGCTATGGGCAGTGAGCTGGGTGATCTCTGGAGGTGATGCTGTGGCTATGGGCAGTGAGCTGGGTGATCTCTGGAGGTGCTGCTGTGGCTATGGGCAGTGAGCTGGGTGATATCTAGAAGTGATGCTGTGGCTCTGTGGCTATGGGCAGTGAGCTGGGTGATCTCTGGAGGTGCTGCTGTGGCTATGGGCAGTGAGCTGGGTGATCTCTGGAGGTGCTGCTGTGGCTATGGGCAGTGAGCTGAGTGATCTCTGGAGGTGATGCTGTGGCTATGGGCAGTGAGCTGGGTGATCTCTGGAGGTGATGCTGTGGCTCTGTGGCTATGGGCAGTGAGCTGGGTGATCTCTGGGGGTGATGCTGTGGCTATGGGCAGTGAGCTGGGTGATCTCTGGAGGTGCTGCTGTGGCTATGGGCAGTGAGCTGGGTGATCTCTGGGGGTGATGCTGTGGCTATGGGCAGTGAGCTGGGTGATCTCTGGAGGTGCTGCTGTGGCTATGGGCAGTGAGCTGGGTGATCTCTGGAGGTGCTGCTGTGGCTATGGGCAGTGAGCTGGGTGATCTCTGGAGGTGCTGCTGTGGCTCTGTGGCTATGGGCAGTGAGCTGGGTGATCTCTGGAGGTGATTCTGGCTATGGGCAGTGAGCTGGGTGATCTCTGGAGGTGATGCTGTGGCTATGGGCAGTGAGCTGGGTGATCTCTGGGGGTGATGCTGTGACTCTGTGGCTATGGGCAGTGAGCTGGGTGATCTCTGGAGGTGATGCTGTGACTCTGTGGCTATGGGCAGTGAGCTGGGTGATCTCTGGAGGTGATTCTGGCTATGGGCAGTGAGCTGGGTGATCTCTGGAGGTGCTGCTGTGGCTCTGTGGCTATGGGCAGTGAGCTGGGTGATCTCTGGGGGTGATGCTGTGGCTATGGGCAGTGAGCTGGGTGATCTCTGGAGGTGATGCTGTGGCTATGGGCAGTGAGCTGGGTGATCTCTGGAGGTGATTCTGGCTATGGGCAGTGAGCTGGGTGATCTCTGGGGGTGATGCTGTGGCTATGGGCAGTGAGCTGGGTGATCTCTGGGGGTGATGCTGTGGCTATGGGCAGTGAGCTGGGTGATCTCTGGAGGTGCTGCTGTGGCTCTGTGGCTATGGGCAGTGAGCTGGGTGATCTCTGGAGGTGATTCTGGCTATGGGCAGTGAGCTGGGTGATCTCTGGGGGTGATGCTGTGACTCTGTGGCTATGGGCAGTGAGCTGGGTGATCTCTGGAGGTGCTGCTGTGGCTATGGGCAGTGAGCTGGGTGATCTCTGGAGGTGATTCTGGCTATGGGCAGTGAGCTGGGTGATCTCTGGAGGTGCTGCTGTGGCTATGGGCAGTGAGCTGGGTGATCTCTGGGGGTGATGCTGTGGCTATGGGCAGTGAGCTGGGTGATCTCTGGAGGTGATTCTGGCTATGGGCAGTGAGCTGGGTGATTTCTGGAGGTGCTGCTGTGGCTATGGGCAGTGAGCTGGGTGATCTCTGGAGGTGCTGCTGTGGCTCTGTGGCTATGGGCAGTGAGCTGGGTGATCTCTGGGGGTGATGCTGTGGCTATGGGCAGTGAGCTGGGTGATCTCTGGAGGTGATTCTGGCTATGGGCAGTGAGCTGGGTGATCTCTGGGGGTGATGCTGTGGCTATGGGCAGTGAGCTGGGTGATCTCTGGAGGTTATTCTGGCTATGGGCAGTGAGCTGGGTGATCTCTGGGGGTGATGCTGTGGCTATGGGCAGTGAGCTGGGTGATCTCTGGAGGTGATTCTGGCTATGGGCAGTGAGCTGGGTGATCTCTGGAGGTGCTGCTGTGGCTATGGGCAGTGAGCTGGGTGATCTCTGGAGGTTATTCTGGCTATGGGCAGTGAGCTGGGTGATCTCTGGGGGTGATGCTGTGGCTATGGGCAGTGAGCTGGGTGATCTCTGGGGGTGATGCTGTGGCTATGGGCAGTGAGCTGGGTGATCTCTGGGGGTGATGCTGTGACTCTGTGGCTCTGGGCAGTGAGGTGGGTGATCTCTGGGGGTGATTCTGGCTATGGGCAGTGAGCTGGGTGATCTCTGGGGGTGATGCTGTGGCTATGGGCAGTGAGCTGGGTGATCTCTGGGGGTGATGCTGTGGCTATGGGCAGTGAGCTGGGTGATCTCTGGGGGTGATGCTGTGACTCTGTGGCTATGGGCAGTGAGCTGGGTGATCTCTGGGGGTGATGCTGTGGCTATGGGCAGTGAGCTGGGTGATCTCTGGGGGTGATGCTGTGGCTATGGGCAGTGAGCTGGGTGATCTCTGGGGGTGATGCTGTGGCTATGGGCAGTGAGCTGGGTGATCTCTGGAGGTGATTCTGGCTATGGGCAGTGAGCTGGGTGATCTCTGGAGGTGACTCTGTGGCTCTGTGACTGCTGCTGTGGGCAGTGAACAGGAACACTGGACTAACCCTGCTGCAGGACATTCCTCATCCCACAGCAACCGCTCCTTGCAGGTGCCTTGGCTTGTTCTCCAAGTGGCCCAACCAGAAGCTGTCCTTCTCCCTCTGTTCCACTCATCCTCCTTAAGAATGACACAAGACAGCTGGTAGCAAATACCTTTTCTTTCTGACACTCCATATCAATATAATGCACAGCATCATAGCTTCATACAAATACTTTACAGAAGGGACATGTAAGGACAGGACACAAAGCCTCATAACAATGCAGCTGCAGCTCCTTTACTTTTCTATCTTACATAGCTGGGAAGTTTCCTGGAAGTTTCTTTGCTCTTTCCTGTAGAGTTTGAACTGCTGGTCCCAATTAGCAAGCAATGGAGTTAAAACTGAAGTTGCAGTGGAAATGGGGGGAATGGGGATGAACCAGAGTCCAGAGGAAGGGAGCTGGATCACAGCAAGGCACCTCTGCAAACACCAACACGCTCCAGGGCAGAAGGTTTCACTGGGCTCAGCACCTCCCAAGGCAAATGGAGCAGAAGAAGAGAGGGACCTCTCCTTCAGGAGCACCACACTGTCATCTCCTCTCCAATTGCACGTGTGATGGAGCTGGGGGGCATTCTCCTGTATTCATTATGCTGCCTGGCAGACTGGTTAACACCATGCACAGCAGGGAGGGAAGGAGGGGGAAGAGCAATCCACCCCCCAAAAATCTCAAGGCAAAGTGTGGAGGTTGCTAGGGTGATAAAGCCTGTGGTGTGTCTGCTTGTGCCATCACCTTATGCCCCCCTCCCAGGAAGGCTGGCTGCATGCCCACAGACATTGGGTGGGTGGGAAGAAGAGATAAATAAATGTTGTTCTTCTGGGTCTCTCTCACTGCAGCCCAAGCCATTGGTCAGTGTCTGGCTCCAGTGGTCACTGCTCCTGCTGGCTGCAAGGCATTTCTGAAGGGCTCTGCTGGCTTTGACATGGCATAGGAAACCTTTTTTGGTTCAGGCTTGACTTTCACCCTGGATGTTTCTTCCTCACTCCCTCTTGTACCATGGCTATAGTACCTTAGCTGCCTGTGAGATGGAGTGGCTTGGCTACCTCTACAGCTCCACACAGTGAAGACTCCATCTGGGGAACAGTGGTGCGAGCCTGTGTCCTTCCTGCCCCCCAGGGTGCAGTCCTCTGTGCAGGCACTAGGACTGAAGGCTTGCTGCAGCACTTGGGGGCTTGCTTCAGGAAGCAAAGGTCAATTCTGTCACCCAGGCAGCATTTACAAGTGATCCAAACCCAATGCAGCTCATGTCCAATCGTGTTCAAAGGGCATCAGTAGCACAGTGCATCTGTGAACTCCTCTCCCAGTTCCACATGATTTTGAATTCCCCAGCTCTGCTTCCCTTGGCAGCTCAGTGCCATTAGACTCCACTCTTCATGTCCAGCTCCTGATGGTTTTGTGTCTCATTCACAGTCAGGAACTCGTCACAGGCCCCCGGCCGGTGGCTGGACTGCTCTTTGTGAACCAGGTGCACCATTTCCTGGGAGCTGCTGGCATCTCCATTCAAGCCACTTGTCTTCCTGTCCTCCACTGCCCCTTTCCCATTGTTGATCACCAGCTTCTTCTTCTGACCACACCTGGAAAGACAGAAAGAAGAGAGTGAGTGCTGCAGTTTTGGCCACAGCGACCCCAGGCAGAGCTACAGGCTGGGGGCAGAGTGGCTGAGAGCAGCCAGGCAGAGAGGGACCTGGGGGTGCTGATTGACAGCTGCCTAAACAGGAGCCAGCAGTGTGCCCAGGTGGCCACAAAGGCCAATGGCATCCTGGCCTGCATCAGGAACAGTGTGGCCAGCAGGAGCAGGGAGGTCATTGTGCCCTGTGCTCAGCACTGCTGAGGCCACACCTTGAGTCCTGTGTCCAGTTCTGGGCTCCTCAGGTTAAGAAGGACATTGAGAGACTTGAAGGTGTCCAGAGAAGGGCAACAAGGCTGGGGAGAGGCCTTGAGCACAGCCCTGTGAGGGGAGGCTGAGGGAGCTGGGGTTGCTTAGCCTGGAGAAGAGGAGGCTCAGGGGAGAGCTGCTTGCTCTCTGCAACTCCCTGCAGGGAGGTTGTAGCCAGGTGGGGGTTGGTCTCTTCTCCCAGGCAGCCAGCACCAGAACAAGAGGACACAGTCTCAAGCTGTGCCAGGGGAGGTTCAGGCTGGATGTGAGGAAGAAATTCTTCCCAGCAAGAGAGATTGGCCACTGGGATGTGCTGCCCAGGGAGGTGGTGGAGTCCCCATCCCTGGAGGTGTTCAAGAGGGGATTGGATGTGCTACTTGGAGCCATGGTTTAGTTGTCAGGAGGTGCTGGGTGACAGCTTGGACTTGATGATCTCTGAGGTCTTTTCCAACCTTATTTATTCTTTGATTCTACTACTCTATCCTGTAAGTGGAAATAAGGCAGAAATAGAAAGTCACTATTTAGGTGCTTGGAAATGACACTTGTGGCTGCCAGTGCAAGGAAGTGACACTTTCTGTGGCTGCTAGTGTGAGGAAATGACACTTTTTTGTGGCTGCCAGTGCAGGCTTATACAGTGCAGACTGTAAAGTTTCTCCATAATGCACTTTGGATTTTGGAAAGCATCCACTACTGTATGCATAAAGCTTGTCAGGAGCTCACTGAGGTGATTTGTATCTCCTGCTGCTACAGACACCATCACAGGGTCTTAAGGGTTGGTAGGGACCTTCAAAGATCATTGAGTCAAACCCTCCCTGCCAGAGCAGGAGCATGGAACCCAGCACAGGGCACACAGGAACACATCCAGGCAGGGCTGGGAAGGCTCCAGAGAAGGAGACTCCACAACCTCTCTGGGCAGCCTGCTCCAGGGCTCTGGGAACCTCACAGGGCAGAAGTTCCTCCTCATGTTGAGCTGGAACCTCCTGTGCTGCAGTTTATATCCATTGCCCCTTGTCCTATCCCAGGGTGCAGCTGAGCAGAGCCTGTCCCTGTCCCCTCCCTCCTGACCCCCAGCCCTCAGCTATTGATAGACATTGATCAGATCCCTCTCAGCCTTCTCCTCTGCAGACTGAACAGCCCCAGGGCTCTCAGCCTCTCCTCCCCAGGCAGTGCTGCAGCCCCTTCAGCATCCTTGGAGCCTCCCTTGGACTCTCTCCAGCAGATCCCTGTCCCTCCTGAGCTGGGGAGCCCAGAGCTGGGTGGGCTCCAGGTGAGGCCTCAGCAGGGCAGAGCAGAGGAGGGGAAGAGCCTGTGAAGGTAAGGTAGGAAGGAGCTGCTGTGCTTTCCAGGTTGTGCTCCTTGCAGTGCCACCTCACCAGCTCTCTGCAGCTCTGAATGAAGGCACATCCCCCTTTTGAAAAGCCTCCTGCTCAAAACTGGTGCCCACTGCTCAGTGTGACCTGGCTATGCTTCAGGCTAGCACAGGGGTGCTACCCACGCACAGCTTTAGCACCAGCAAGGAGGTCACCCTCAGGCTCCTCCTCTCCCAGCTACAGAGCCCTCAGCTCCCTCAGGCTCTCCTTGTAAGGATGATCTTCCACTCCATCATTTTTGTGCCTCTGTGCTGGACTCTCTCAAGCAGCTCCCTGAGGTCCTTCCTGGACTGAGGGGCCCAGAACTGGACACAATGCTCCAGATGCAGCCTCAGCAGGGCAGAGTAGAAGGAGAACTCTTGACCTACTCACCACAGCCCTTCTAATGCAGCCCAGAATGGCATTGGCCTTGTTGGCCACCAGAGCACATTGCTGGTCCAGGGTCATCCACCAGGACCCCCCAGGTGCTTTTCCCCTCTGTGGATTCACAGTGCTGAACACCCTGCCTGCCCTGCTGCAGCCAGGCGTCGACTCAGCACACACAGCCCAGCTCTGTCCCGAGCTGCAGTGCCTCTGAGAGGCTGTGCTCTGAAGGGCTTGCTCCTTAAACGAGTGCACTCTGCCTGGATGACTGATTTGGCAGTTCCTCAAGCATCAGCTGTTGAGTGCTGTGAAGGCAAGGCCTGCACTCAGCTCAGCTTGTTGGTACGCCTCGAATGAGGCTGAAGCTGGAGATATGGATTGAGAGCACACAGCAGCTGCCAGCAGGGCACAAAGAAAGCCACTAAGCCCTTCTCACTCTCTCAAGAGATGAATGCTTGGGACCTTTTCTTGCTGCCCAGCTGGTACACAGCTGCTGCATCAGGTGCTTGCAGAATACAGAATCAACCAGGTTGGAAGAGACCTTTGAGACCTTCCAGTCCAACCTCTCCCCCAGCACCATCTGATCAACTCAACCATGGCACCAAGGGCCTCAGCCAGGCTCTTCCTAAACACCTCCAGGGATGGGGACTCCACCACCTCCCTGGGCAGCACATCCCAGTGGCCAATCTCTCTTGCTGGGAAGAACTGTTTCCTCCCATCCAGCCTCAGCCTCCCCTGGCACAGCTTGAGACTGTGTCCTCTTGTTCTGGTGCTGGGTGCCTGGGAGAAGAGACCAACCCCCAGCTGGCTCCAGGCACCCATCCTCCCTCCTCAGCTGGGCTGTTGTCTCTTGGCCCTGCTGCAGTGTTTGAGGTGGTGACATCCAGATGCAGGATGCTGGCTGCACCACAGCTGCCTCTCTGCACATCTGCAGCATTACAGAATCAGCAGAACAGAACCACAGAAGGGCTCAGGCTGGAAGGGACCTCAGAGCTCATCCACTCCAACCTCCTGCCAGGGGCAGGGAGGCCTCTCCACTAGACTCAGCTGCTCAAGGCCTCATCCAACCTGGCCTTCAACACTCCCAGGCAGGAGGCATTCACAGCCTCCCTGGGCAGCCTGTGCCAGTGTCTCACCAGCCTGATCCTGAGAAACTTCTTCCTCAGCTCCAGTCTAACCCTGCTCTGCCTCAGCTCCAAACCATTCCCCCTTGGCCTGGCTCCAGACACCCTCAGGAAAAATCCCTCTGCAGCCTTCCTGTAGGATCCCTTCAGGCATTGGAAGGCAGCTCTAAGGTCCCCCTGGAGCCTTCTCTTCCCCAGGCTGCACAGCCCCAGCTCCCTCAGCCTGTGCTCACAGCAGAGCTGCTCCAGCCCTTGGATCATCTCTGTGACCCTCCTATGGACTCTCCCCACCAGCTCTGTGTCCTTCTTACACTGGGGACACCAGAACTGGAGGCAGGGTTGGAGGTGGGGTCTCAGCAGAGTCAAGAGGCAGAATCCCCTCTCTTGCCCTGCTGATCAGGAAAGATTTCTTGACTTACTCATGCCCTGGGTTCATACAGGTGGGTAGCACTTTGCTGCCTGCCCTCAGTTGCATGGAAGCTCTAAGGAAAAGCTGTGCCTCCCACTGACAGTGTCTAGGGAGCCATGCACAGCTCCCAGGTGGTTTCCTTGCCTGGCAAATGCAGTCTCTCCCTAACCACAGTGGCCCTGTGTGCCTCTGCTCCTCTGGTGGCTGACTTAGGAGGGAGCAAATGATGGCAGTGGCCACTTTGAAAGGCACAAGTGAAGGACATCTAAATCAATAAGGCTGGTAAGCTGAGGCTGTGTCACTCCACAAACACAGCAGAGGAAAAACTGCAGGCTCTGCAAAGGTGAAGGAGGCTCTGCAGAGGTGAAGGAGGCTCTGCAAAGGAGCAGGAGGCTCTGCAAAGGAGCAGGAGGCTCTGCAAAGGTGAAGGAGGCTCTGCAAAGGCACAGGAGGCTCTGCAAAGGCGAAGGAGGCTCTGCAGAGGAGCAGGAGGCTCTGCAAAGGCGAAGGAGGCTCTGCAGAGGAGCAGGAGGCTCTGCAAAGGCACAGGAGGCTCTGCAGAGGAGCAGGAGGCTCTGCAGAGGAGCAGGAGGCTCTGCAAAGGCACAGGAGGCTCTGCAAAGGCACAGGAGGCTCTGCAGAGGAGCAGGAGGCTCTGCAGAGGAGCAGGAGGCTCTGCAGAGGAGCAGGAGGCTCTGCAAAGGCACAGGAGGCTCTGCAAAGGCACAGGGGCTGCCTTACCTTCTGCGGCTGTTCACCGCGATGCACACCGCCAGGATCAGCGCCAGCGCCAGCAGAGCTGCCACGATGATCAGCCATTCTGTGGGGAGAGATGAGGGAGGGCAGGAGGGAGGGTTAGCAGGTCTCATGGAGCTTTGCCATTGCACACAGCTGCAGGAACAGGAGGCCTCTTGCATCCTTTGACGTGCCAGGGATTGCTCCCAGCTGGCGCAGGTGTTCGCTTTACGAGGTGCCAACCGAATGCCTCTGCTGCACTCAGCTGTACCCAGGTGTGACCTCTTAGGGTCCCATCTGCTTTGGCACTGCAGGTGAACTGCCCCTGCTGGCACTGCACTCTGGGGGGCAGGGTGAAGAGCAGTTGCACCACTCCTTTGCTCCAGGAGCAAAAGCAAAGGCTTAGCAATGCTACACTTGAAGCCCCAGGCACGAAGGCAGGATGGGGTGAAATGCTCCTGCTCTCGGTTTGAACTCTCACTTCTGGGGGCCAACTCCAGTGGGGAAAAAAAGGAGGAAGAATCAAAGGAGGAACTGCCAAAGCAGATGGGACCCTAAGAGGTCATATCAGCTACTTCTGACTCCAGTGAAATGGGGTCAGTTGGAAGATGGGCTGAGGAGTATTTCCTTTGCTCTTAACACTTCCAGGAAAGGAGATTTAGCAGCCTTCCTGGGGGCCTGTCCTTGCTGCTCTGATCCCACTGTAGGCAGAGATCCACTCCCAAGAGCTACCTCATTAGTTTCTTTGTTTGAAGCAAGTCTCCTAGCTTTCCTTTGAAACTAATTACTTCTTCTAATTATAGCTGATTGCTGTCACTCCCTGGTCAAAGCCTGAGAGGTATTCCTGCTGTACTGCACCCTTCTGCTGTTTCCCTTCAGGCGCCTCTGAAAACCGGAGCTCTTCCAAAGGTGCTTCAAAGGTTAACTTTTCTTTGGGCTTGTCTCCAGCTTCCTACATGTGATCAATGAAATGCCTTGACCTGAGCACAGAGCTTCAGCCCTGCACCTGCCAGGCCTAAGCAGAGTGGGGGCATGACTTTCTCTGCCTCAGAAATGACTTTGCTGCCAGTATGTCCCCAGAATCCATCTACGACGGGATCAAGGCACTGGCGTCTCTCTAGCCCACCTTCATTGCAAGCTCTGCCCTGTAGCACTCACCTCAGCCATTACTTTCACTGAACACCCTCAGGGCTAGGACCCTTTGCACAGAGCTGTACTGAGTTTTACCTGATTCCATATCAATTTGGAATGTTACTTGGCTGAGAAGTCTCTTCCAACCTTAGTGAGGCTGCGAGAATCTCACCCCCCAGAGGCATCGCTGCTCTCAGCCTGATGCTGCTGGAGAATTCCATGTTACAACACCCCCAGGTGTTCAGCCTGCTGGTGACAATGCTGAATGCTGTCCAACAGGATGGCATTCAACAAGTCCAAGTGCCAGGGGCTGCACTTTGGCCACAGCAACCCCAGGCAGAGCTACAGGCTGGGGTCAGAGTGGCTGAGAGCTGCCAAACAGAGAGGGACCTGGGGGTGCTGATTGACAGCTGCCTAAACATGAGCCAGCAGTGTGCCCAGGTGGCCAAGAAGGCCAATGGCATCCTGGCCTGCATTAGGAAGAGTGTGGCCAGCAGGAGCAGGGAGGTCATTGTGCCCCTGGACTCTGCATTGGTTAGGCCGCACCTTGAGTCCTGTGTCCAGTTCTGGGCCCCTCAGTTTAAGAAGGACATTGAGAGACTTGAAGGTGTCCAGAGAAGGGCAACAAGGCTGGGGAGGGGTCTGGAGCACAGCCCTGTGAGGAGAGGCTGAGGGAGCTGGGGTTGCTTAGCCAGGAGAAGAGGAGGCTCAGGGGAGACCTTCTTGCTCTCTCCAACTCCCTGAAGGGAGGTTGTAGCCAGCTGGGGGTTGGTCTCTTCTCCCAGGCAGCCAGCACCAGAACAAGAGGACACAGTCTCCATCTGTGCCAGGGGAAGATTAGGCTGGAGGTGAGGAGAAAGTTCTTCCCAGCAAGAGCGATTGGCCACTGGAATGTGCTGCCCAGGGAGGTGGTGGAGTCCCCATCCCTGGAGGTGGTCAAGAGAGGATTGGATGTGGCACTTGGTGCCATGGTCTAGCCATGAGGTCTGTGGTGCCAGGTTGGACTCGATGATCCTCGAGGTCTCTTCCAACCTTGGTGATACTGTGAGGCTGTGATTCAGAGTGAGCTCAGGTTCTGTGCTTAACATGACCAAAACAGAGGAGTTCAGAAGCCTACCTGGTAGCTGTGCTGACCGTGGCTGTGAGACGATCGTCGTCGTTGTTGTAGTCTCGCCAGGGGAAGCGGTGGGGTCGGAATATCCCTTGCGTGGCCCTTGATTGCCGTGGTTACTGGAGGTAGATCCTAAAGAACAGAGCCATCTGTTAGGCCAGGGATGCTCAGGGAACATTCATCAGCAAAGTACAGAGGCTGTGAGGTTACACAACCCAAAACCCAGACTCTGGAAAGTTCATGCTGAGGTCATTCCTGGGCTGCATCCAAAGCAGTGTGGCCTGAGATGGAGAGAGAGGATTCTGCCCCTCTGCCCTGCTCTGCTGAGACCTCACCTGCAGGGCTGTGTCCAGCTCTGGAGCCCTCAGCACAGCAAGGACATGGAGCTGATGGAGAGGCTCCAGAGGAGGCCACCAAGATGATCAGGGGCTGGAGCAGCTCTGCTAGGAGGCCAGGCTGAGGGAGCTGGGGGTGTTCAGCCTGGAGAAGAGAAGGCTGCAGGCAGCCCTAAGAGCAGCCTGCCAGGACCTGAAGGGGGCTACAAGAAGGCTGCAGAGGGACTGTTGGCAAAGGCCTGCAGGGACAGGCCCAGGGGCAATGGTTTGGAATGAGAGCAGAGCAGATTGAGATTGGATGTGAGCAACAAGTTCTGCAGCAGGAGGCTGCTGGGGCACTGCAGGAGGTTGCCCAGGGAGGTGGCTGAGGTCCCATACCTGGAGCTGTTGAAGGTGAGGCTGGAGAAGGCTGTGAGCAACCTGCTGTAGGAGAGGATGTCCCTGCTGAGTGCAGGGGGTTGGACTGGATGCCCTTTGGAGGTCCCTTCCAGCCCAACCCATGCTATGATTCAGAAGCCTTTACACTGAGCACTACCACACTGCCTGGAGTCCCCACGCTCACCTGCACAGCGAGGAGCAGTGTAACAGCACTCCTGCACTTCCCCTCTTCTCTCTCTCACCTGTTTCAGTTCTGATTATGCTACACCTTTGTGACCCAAACTGCAGCTATAAAGGCCTGCACACTGCCCTTTTCTCTTTCTGCTTCTTTCTTTACTTTCAAAGCAAGGTGGCCAACATGGAGACATGTGGAAACTTTTGACTTTAATCTCCCACGGCCTAAAAATGAACTTCTAAAGCTTTATTGCCATCATAAAACAGAAGGATGGATCTCTGCTGGCCTCAAACTTCATAGCTAGGAGGGGAAAAATACTCTCTGCAAACTTGGAGCTGGATCCCCTTGTTCTTTCCTTTGGGTCTAGGTCTGAAATCCAATCCCAGGTGACCACATTGTGGCCTTCCAGGATCTGCAGGGGGCTCCAAGAAGGCTGGGGAGGGACTGCTCAGGATCTCAGGCAGTGATAGGACTAGGGGGAATGGAATGAAGCTGGAGGTGGGGAGATTGAGGCTGGAGGGGAGGAGGAAGTTCTTCCCCATGAGAGTGGTGAAGCCCTGGAATGGGTTGTCCAGGGAGGTGGTTGAGGCCCCAGCCCTGGAGGTGTTTAAGCCCAGGCTGGATGAGGCTCTGGCCAGGCTGATCTAGTGTGGGGTGTCCCTGCCCATGGCAGGGGGGTTGGAACTGGATGATCCTGGTGGTCCCTTCCACCCCTGACTGATTCTATGAAAGGATACTACTATGAAATGCACACTTCCAGTCTCAAGCATTTGCTGTGCTGACCATACCACTTGAACTTTCATGCAGAAGCATCTCTGAAGCAGCCCTGAAGAAAAGGCCTTGGGGGGGCTGGGGGATGAGAAGCTCAACAGGAGCCAGCAGTGAGAACTTGCAGCCCAGAGAGCCAACCGGAGCCTGGGCTGCAGCAAGAGAAGTGTGGCCAGCAGGGCCAGGGAGGGGATTCTGCCCCTCTGCTCCACTCTGCTGAGTCCCCACCTGGAGCACTGCCTCCAGCTCTGGAGCCCCTATTGCAAGAGGGATCTGGAGGTGCTGGAAGGTGTCCAGAGAAGGGCCAGGAGGAGGAGCAGAGGGCTGGAGCTGCTCTGCTGTGAGGACAGACTGAAGGAGTTGGGGTTGTGCAGTCTGGAGAGGAGAAGGCTCCCAGGAGACCTCATTGTGGCCTTCCAGGATCTGCAGGGGGCTCCAAGAAAGCTGGGGAGGGACTTTGGAGGGTGTCAGGGAGGGATAGGACTGGGGGGGGATGGAACAAAACTGGAAGTGGTTAGATTGAGATTGGCTGTGAGGAAGAAGTTGTTGCCCAGGAGGGTGGTGAGAGCCTGGCACAGGCTGCCCAGGGAGGTGGTGGCAGCCTCCTGCCTGGAGGTGTTTGCAGCCAGGCTGGAGGTGGCTGTGAGCAAGCTGCTGTGGTGTGAGGTGTCCCTGCCCATGGCAGGGGGCTGGGGCTGGCTGAGCATTGAGCTCCCTTCCAAGCCTAACAGTTCTATGATTGTATGACCTCTGGCCCTGGCTGTTGCCAGATGGGGATCCCAAGCCTAATCTCATCAGCTGATACAGATAAAGTGATTCCATTTGGGATTCCTACATCATTGTCACTACAAAAAAACCCAAACCAACACAGCACCCTCAAGACATCACAAATCTCCACCTCTCTGAGCACTTCCAGACTCTGCCTGGCCAAAAGGAGCACTTCCTCTAATCAGCTGCAAAGTTCTTTTGCTGTAGCACACACTGCAAGTCATTTCTAGCCAGCTTCTCTGATCTCACTTCCTAGTAGCAGCTGGAAAACACAAAACTGAGCAACATCTTTGTCCCTTCTGTGAAGCTTTGCCAGTAAGCAGTTCAGGAAGTTCCCAGATGGTTTCTTTCAGTATTTTTTTCTTTTAATTTCATTATTTTTATGAAAAAGAAACAACTGCTGAGTTGTTTTGTGCTGCCTAGAGAGGGACTGTCTCCAAAGGCCTGCAGGGACAGGCCCAGGGGCAATGGTTTGGAATGAGAGCAGAGCAGATTGAGATTGGATGTGAGCAACAAGTTCTGCAGCAGGAGGCTGCTGGGACACTGCAGGAGGTTGCCCAGGGAGGTGGTTGAGGCACCATGCCTGGAGATATCCAAGGTGAGGCTGTGCAAGGCTGTGAGCAGCCTGCTCTAGGGGAGGATGTCCCTGTTGGCTGCAGAGGGGCTGGGCTGGATGAGCTTTGGAGGTCCCTTCCAGCCCATTCTATGACTGTACAAAGTACAGAGCACTGATTCTGATGATGACACCAAGCTGTGTGGGGCAGCAGACAGCTGGAGGGAAGGGATCCATCCAGAGGGACCTGGACAGGCTGCAGAGCTGGGCACAAGCCAACCTCAGGAGCTTCAACAAGACCGAGGGCAGGGTCCTGCAGCTGGGTCGAGGCAATCCCAGGCACAAATGCAGGCTGGGCAGGGACTGGCTGGAAAGCAGCCCTGAGGAGAGAGCCTTGGGGGTGCTGGGGGAGGAGAAGCTCACCAGGAGCTCTCAGTGTGCACTTGCAGCCCAGAAAGCCAAGCAGAGCCTGGGCTGCAGCAAGAGAAGTGTGGCCAGCAGGGCCAGGGAGGGGATTCTGCCCCTCTGCTCAGCTCTGGGGAGACCCCACCTGCAGTACTGCCTCCAGGTCTGGAGCCCCTATTGCAAGAGGGATCTGGAGGTGCTGGAAGGTGTCCAGAGCAGGGCCAGGAGGATGAGCAGAGGGCTGGAGCTGCTTTGCTGTGGAGACAGACTGAAGGAGTTGGGGTTGTGCAGTCTGGAGAGGAGAAGGCTCCCAGGTGATCTCATTGTGGCCTTCCAGGATCTGAAGGGGGCTCCAAGAAGGCTGGGGAGGGACTGCTCAGGCTCTCAGGGAGTGATAGGACTAGGGGGAATGGAATGAAGCTGGAGGTGATGGCTGCTTGGGCAGCAGCTCAGTCGTTAGCATGATGTCCCAGCAGCCTGCTGGTGCAGAACTTGCTCCTCACCTCCAGGCTAAATCTGCTCTGCTCTCATTCCAAACCATTGCCCCTGGTCCTGTCCCTGCAGGCCTTTGCCAACAGTCCCTCTGCAGCCTTCTTGTAGCCCCCTTCAGGTCCTGGCAGGCTGCTCTTAGGGCTGCCTGCAGCCTTCTCTTCTCCAGGCTGAACACCCCCAGCAGGCTGCAATATTGTAAATGAGCACATTATTCTGTGTTGATCAGGTTATGTTATTGTGAATGAACATCAGTTCACTGATTAACAGCAGAATGCTCATTCAAGAGTTAGCTGTGTAATGCTATGAAAAATGCAGGTCCATCATCTTCCTTTATGAGCAGAGAGTCTCCACAGAGCATTGTTCAGACCTGCTTTGGAAAGGTTCCCCTGCTTTCCAGGAAAGTGCCATGGCAACAGTGTTGGGGTTGGGGTGCATGAGAAGTAGTCTTTAGGGGGAAAAAAAACCCCAAACAACTTCCTTTTGGGATGAGTATTGGTATGGAAACTGCTCTTGGGAGTAAGGAAACATCCCTTCGTTTCCCCTGCTGTCAGCATTCACCACAAACAACACAGTTACCACCAGCCCTGGCTCACTGGAGAGGTCCCAGGCCAATGGAAGCTGCCAACGTGGTGCCCAGCCACAAGCAGGGCAGGTTGGAGGAGCCAGGGAATGCCAGGCCTGGCAGCCTGCCCTCAGTGCCAGGCAAGGTGATGGAGCAGTCATCCAGAATGCAGTCACACAGCACTGGCAGGATGGCCAAGGGCTCAGGCCCAGCCAGCATGGAGTTAGGAAGGGCAGCTCCTGCTGGGGGCAGGAGTTGAGCTGTTAGAGGGTAGGAGAGCTCTGCAGAGGGACCTTGCCAGGCTGGGCAGATGGGCAGAGGCCAAGGGCAGGAGATTGAACACATCCAAGTGCCAAGTGCTGCACTTTGGCCACAGCAACCCCAGGCAGTGCTACAGGCTGGGGGCAGAGTGGCTGAGAGCAGCCAGGCAGACAGGGACCTGGGGGTGCTGGTGGACAGAAGCTGAACATAAGCCAGCAGTGTGCCCAGGGGGCCAACAAGGCCAAGGGCATCCTGGCCTGCATCAGGAACAGTGTGGCCAGCAGGAGCAGGGAGGTCATTCTGCCCTGTGCTCAGCACTGGTTAGGCCACACCTTGAGTCCTGTGTCCAGTTCTGGGCTCCTCAGGTTAGGAAAGAGGTTGAGCTGCTGGAAGGTGTCCAGAGAAGGGCAACAAAGCTGGGGAGGGGTCTGGAGCACAGCCCTGGGAGGAGAGGCTGAGGGAGCTGGGGTTGCTTAGCCTGGAGAAGAGGAGGCTCAGGGGAGACCTTCTTGCTCTCTCCAACTCCCTGAAGGGAGGTTGTAGCCAGGTGGGGGTTGGTCTCTTCTCGCAGGCAAGCAGTACCAGAACAAGAGGACACAGTCTCAAGCTGTGCCAGGGGAGGTTCAGGCTGGAGGTTAGGAAGAAGTTCTTCCCAGCAAGAGAGATTGGCCCTTGGGATGTGCTGCCCAGGGAGGTGGTGGAGTCCCCATCCCTGGAGGTGTTCAAGAGGGGACTGGATGTGGCCCTTGGTGCCATGGTTTAGCAGTCAGGAGGTGCTGGGTGGCAGGCTGGGCTTGGTGATCTCTGAGGTCTTTCCCAACCTTACTGATTCTCTGATTCTGTGGTTGTGTGCAGGGGAATAAGCAAACCCTGCTCCTGCTGGCTGCTCAGACCCCAGCAGAGCAGCTGCTTTAAACCAAGATTACAATTAAAAGAAAGAAAAGGTTATTTACAGATGAAATGTCAGTCACACCTCAATAGATATCGACAGCAAAAGCCACTGAGGGGAAAAACCACTTTGACAGGGAATTCTTTACCTTTGGAAACACACTCACAGAACACAGAGGGGATCTGGGTGGGGGAGAAGCGAGAGAGTAAAAAGAAAATGAAGGACAAACTGCTCTCAGGGTCTGTGCAGATGTGGTCATGAGGAGAAAGCTCACATCTGCTCACTCTGAGAGCTGTGCTTCCCCAGACAGGTGCCAGACTGCATGGGAAAGGCTGCTGGCAAAAGGCTATTTTAAGCCTTTAAGCTTTGCACAGGAAGAAAATCCCTTTAATGAGGTCTTAAGAGCAGGATGCAAAGACTCATAAATCCCTCCCCAAACAAATAATAACCTGACAAAGCCTTCCAAGAGTGGTGAGTGCACAGGCTCTTGGGCAGTTGCCATTCTGGTGAGGGACAAAAGAAAAGGCAACCATTTATAGTTTTAGGCTGTCAGGGAGGGATAGGACTGGGGGGGATGGAGCAAAACCAGAAGTGGGGAGATTGAGATTGGCTGTGAGGAAGAAGCTGTTGCCCATGAGGGTGGTGAGAGCCTGGCACAGGCTGCCCAGGGAGGTGGTGGAAGCCTCCTGCCTGGAAGTCTTTAAGGCCAGGCTGGATGTGGCTGTGAGCAAACTGCTGTAGTGCGAGGTGAACCTGCCCATGGCAGGGGGTTGGGACTGGATGATCCTTGAGGTCCCTCCCAAGCTTGACACTGGTATGATTCTATGACTCTACAGTTCTTACTGGTAGGAAGAGGGGTCTGCAACTGACTGAGATCATCTGCAGTGTCAGGGAAGAGTGCAGGCATCCAGCTGCCATGGGAATCCTCTGTGCTGTTGGCTTCTTGGCTTTCACCTCCAGGTAGAGTGCCAGCTGCCACTGGCTCTGTGGTTGCTTCCTCTGGATTAACATCATCCATGGATTGTGAGACTGCAGTGATGGTGCATGATCAGCTTTAGCAAGGGTGCTCACCTCACCTCACCACCACCACCAGAGTCTTTCCCTCCTTCCTGATCCACAGCAAGGCAGGAAGCATGTCCCTCCTTCCATTCAAAGCACAGGGCAAGAGAGGGTGACACGAAGGCCTCCCCTCCTCCTCCCACACTGCCTTCAGAGAGGTCTTCAAGCACCACAAGCATGCTCAGCATGCTGGAGGGAGATGGTGGCCACTTGTCCAGATGCCAGTGGCAGAGGGAGAGGGAAGGCCTTCAGAAGGAGAGACTGGAGCAGCCAGAAGCTGAGCCTGTGAGGCAAGAGCCAGTGGCCATGCTGCAGCCTGCTCTCTGGTGCTCGTGCCGAGCAATCCACCAGTGAGGAGGCAAATGGGATTGAGGGCAGAAGCTGTGGGCATCGATGCTGCCAAGATTGCCCTGCCCTCCCCCCTGGCACAGCACTCCTCAGCCATGGTACTGCTGCTGAGGCACGGCAGCAAGCCATCTGCTGAGCCCAACAGAGCTCCTGCCCCACACCACATCGTGCCATGCCTGATGCCACCAGGGAGCAAGGAAGGAGGAAGGGGCTGCAGGCTCAGCATCACCACTGAGCTGTCTTGCAGAACAGGCAGGAGGCCACCCAGAAACAGGCTTCAGCAAAGGACAGAGACCACCAAGTGCACCAGCAAGGAGGCCCTCAGGCCTTCTCCAGAAGGTAGTTCCACCACCAGCACAGACCCCACCACAAGAGTCTTGCACCACAAGAGTCCATACCGAGACCAGAGACCCCATGAGGAGGAGGAGAGGGCAAGGAGTCATTTTCAGAAGAAATAATGCCTCATTTCACTCCAGCCATGAGGAATGAGTGTGATCCATTATTCTTACTGGTACCCATCAGAGGAGGCTCCTCTCCAGCTGTGCCTCGACTAGCTGTGCTCGTGTGGAGGAGCTCATTCCCAGGGATGTCTGTGGGGTGCACGATGCCTTCAGTGCCCTGTCCTGGCTCAGTACCTGAAGGCAGAGGTGGCTGAGATGGATCTTCATGGTGGGCACCACCAGCAGAGGCAACTGCAGTTACCACAATGGTTTGATCAGCTCTGAGCTCCATGCCTGCAGCCTTGCCCACCCCGTTCCCAACACATGCAAGATTCTTTCTTCACTGAATGCAAACCCTTGCCAAGGGCTGACAGTAAAGAGCCCTTTCTATAGGCATCGGTTCCCCTTTGTTGCTCAAGACTCTGAGCAGTGCCAGGTCACTGAAAATGGTTTTAAATCTTTGTTCTTACTGGTAGGAAGAGGGGTCTGCAACTGACTGAGACCATCTTCACTGTCAGGGAAGAGTGCAGGCATCCAGCTGCCATGGGAATCCTCTGTGCTGTTGGCTTCTTGGCTTTCACCTCCAGGCAGAGTGCCAGCTGCCACTGGCTCTGTGGTTGCTTCCTCTGGATTAACATCATCCATGGATTGTGAGACTGCAGTGATGGTGCATGATCAGCTTTAGCAAGGGTGCTCACCTCACCTCACCACCACCAGAGTCTTTCCCTCCTTCCTGATCCACAGCAAGGCAGGAAGCATGTCCCTCCTTCCATTCAAAGCACAAGGCAAGAGAGGGCGACACGAAGGCCTCCCCTCCTCCTCCCACACTGCCTTCAGAGAGGTCTTCAAGCACCACAAGCATGCTCAGCATGCTGGAGGGAGATGGTGGCCACTTGTCCAGATGCCAGTGGCAGAGGGAGAGGGAAGGCCTTCAGAAAGAGAGACTGGAGCAGCCAGAAGCTGAGCCTGTGAGGCAGGAGCCAGTGGCCATGCTGCAGCCTGCTCTCTGGTGCTCGTGCCGAGCAATCCACCAGTGAGGAGGCAAATGGGATTGAGGGCAGAAGCTGTGGGCATCGATGCTGCCAAGATTGCCCTGCCCTCCCCACTGGCACAGCACTCCTCAGCCATGGTACTGCTGCTGAGGCACGGCAGCAAGCCATCTGCTGAGCCCAACAGAGCTCCTGCCCCACACCACATCGTGCCATGCCTGATGCCACCAGGGAGCAAGGAAGGAGGAAGGGGCTGCAGGCTCAGCATCACCACTGAGCTGTCTTGCAGAACAGGCAGGAGGCCACCCAGAAACAGGCTTCAGCAAAGGACAGAGACCACCAAGTGCACCAGCAAGGAGGCCCTCAGGCCTTCTCCAGAAGGTAGTTCCACCACCAGCACAGACCCCACCACAAGAGTCTTGCACCACAAGAGTCCATACCGAGACCAGAGACCCCATGAGGAGGAGGAGAGGGCAAGGAGTCATTTTCAGAAGAAATAATGCCTCATTTCACTCCAGCCATGAGGAATGAGTGTGATCCATTATTCTTACTGGTACCCATCAGAGGAGGCTCCTCTCCAGCTGTGCCTCGACTAGCTGTGCTCGTGTGGAGGAGCTCATTCCCAGGGGTGTCTGTGGGGTGCACGATGCCTTCAGTGCCCTGTCCTGGCTCAGTACCTGAAGGCAGAGGTGGCTGAGTTGGATCTTCATGGTGGGCACCACCAGCAGAGGCAACTGCAGTTACCACAATGCTTTGATCAGCTGTGAGCTCCATGCCTGCAGCCTTGCCCACCCCGTTCCCAACACATGCAAGATTCTTTCTTCACTGAATGCAAACCCTTGCCAAGGGCTGACAGTAAAGAGCCCTTTCTATAGGCATTGGTTCCCCTTTGTTGCTCAAGACTCTGAGCAGTGCCAGGTCACTGAAAATGGTTTTAAATCTTTGTTCTTACTGGTAGGAAGAGGGGTCTGCAACTGACTGAGACCATCTTCACTGTCAGGGAAGAGTGCAGGCATCCAGCTGCCATGGGAATCCTCTGTGCTGTTGGCTTCTTGGCTTTCACCTCCAGGCAGAGTGCCAGCTGCCACTGGCTCTGTGGTTGCTTCCTCTGGATTAACATCATCCATGGATTGTGAGACTGCAGTGATGGTGCATGATCAGCTTTAGCAAG
Organism: Dryobates pubescens; assembly: GCF_014839835.1. Lineage (NCBI taxonomy): Eukaryota > Metazoa > Chordata > Aves > Piciformes > Picidae > Dryobates > Dryobates pubescens. The sequence goes on from NC_071616.1 coordinate 1,621,801, forward strand.
GGTGCTCACCTCACCTCACCACCACCACCAGAGTCTTTCCCTCCTTCCTGATCCACAGCAAGGCAGGAAGCATGTCCCTCCTTCCATTCAAAGCACAGGGCAAGAGAGGGTGACACGAAGGCCTCCCCTCCTCCTCCCACACTGCCTTCAGAGAGGTCTTCAAGCACCACAAGCATGCTCAGCATGCTGGAGGGAGATGGTGGCCACTTGTCCAGATGCCAGTGGCAGAGGGAGAGGGAAGACCTTCAGAAGGAGAGACTGGAGCAGCCAGAAGCTGAGCCTGTGAGGCAGGAGCCAGTGGCCATGCTGCAGCCTGCTCTCTGGTGCTCGTGCCGAGCAATCCACCAGTGAGGAGGCAAATGGGATTGAGGGCAGAAGCTGTGGGCATCGATGCTGCCAAGATTGCCCTGCCCTCCCCACTGGCACAGCACTCCTCAGCCATGGTACTGCTGCTGAGGCACGGCAGCAAGCCATCTGCTGAGCCCAACAGAGCTCCTGCCCCACACCACATCGTGCCATGCCTGATGCCACCAGGGAGCAAGGAAGGAGGAAGGGGCTGCAGGCTCAGCATCACCACTGAGCTGTCTTGCAGAACAGGCAGGAGGCCACCCAGAAACAGGCTTCAGCAAAGGACAGAGACCACCAAGTGCACCAGCAAGGAGGCCCTCAGGCCTTCTCCAGAAGGTAGTTCCACCACCAGCACAGACCCCACCACCAGCACAGACCCCACCACAAGAGTCTTGCACCACAAGAGTCCATACCGAGACCAGAGACCCCATGAGGAGGAGGAGAGGGCAAGGAGTCATTTTCAGAAGAAATAATGCCTCATTTCACTCCAGCCATGAGGAATGAGTGTGATCCATTATTCTTACTGGTACCCATCAGAGGAGGCTCCTCTCCAGCTGTGCCTCGACTAGCTGTGCTCGTGTGGAGGAGCTCATTCCCAGGGATGTCTGTGGGGTGCACGATGCCTTCAGTGCCCTGTCCTGGCTCAGTACCTGAAGGCAGAGGTGGCTGAGTTGGATCTTCATGGTGGGCACCACCAGCAGAGGCAACTGCAGTTACCACAATGCTTTGATCAGCTCTGAGCTCCATGCCTGCAGCCTTGCCCACCCCGTTCCCAACACATGCAAGTTTCCTGGTGACTTTAATCTACTGCTTCCCCCTTTGCACCCCAAGAGAGTGGCGAGCTTCTCTCCTCCTGTATGTTATCACTACTCTCTGAATCCCTTTACCAAACACAAGAATTTTTTTTCCTCATTTTTTTCACTTCATCCACAACATTTCCAGGGGCAGTGCAGACAGGGAAATGGTAGAGAGGCAGCGGTCAGGAGGGACCTCGACCGACTGGACAGATGGGCAGAGTCTAATGGCATGGCATTCAACAAGTCCAAGTGCCAGGGGGTGCACTTTGGCCACAACAACCCCAGGCAGAGCTACAGGCTGGGGTCAGAGTGGCTGAGAGCTGCCAAACAGAGAGGGACCTGGGGGTGCTGATTGACAGCCGCCTAAACGTGAGCCAGCAGTGTGCCCAGGTGGCCAAGAGGGCCAATGGCATCCTGGCCTGTATTAGGAACAGTGTGGCCAGCAGGAGCAGGGAGGTCATTGTGCCCCTGTACTCTGCATTGGTTACGCCACACCTTGAGTCCTGTGTCCAGTTCTGGGCCCCTCAGTTTAAGAAGGACATTGAGAGACTTGAAGGTGTCCAGAGAAGGGCAACAAGGCTGGGGAGAGGCCTTGAGCACAGCCCTGTGAGGGGAGGCTGAGGGAGCTGGGGTTGCTTAGCCTGGAGAAGAGGAGGCTCAGGGGTGACCTCATTGCCCTCTACAACTACCTAAAAGATGGTTGTGGCCAGGAAGTGGTTGGTCTCTTCTCCCAGGCAAGCAGCACCAGAACAAGAGGACACAGTCTCAAGCTGTGCCAGGGGAGGTTTAGACTCAAAGTGAGGAGAAAGTTCTTCCCAGCAAGAGAGATTGGCCCTTGGGATGTGCTGCCCAGGGAGGTGGTGGAGTCCCCATCCCTGGAGGTGTTCAAGAGGGGATTGGATGTGGCACTTGGTGCCATGGTTTAGTTGTGAGGTCTGTTGGGACAGGTTGGACTTGATGATCCTTGGGGTCTCTTCCAACCTTAGTTATACTGTGAGACTGTGAGACTGTAATTCCCTGGCCTGCATCCCAGGCTGAGTTGCAGCTCCAGGATGTTCTGTGTCACAGCTAGCAGCAGTGACAGTAAAGAGCCCTGTCTAGAGGCATTGGTTGCCTTTTGTTGCTGAAGACTCTGAGCAGTGCCAGGTTACAGAACATGGTTCTAAGCCTCTCTCCTGTCCTTTTAGAACGGCTCTGTAGTGTGAAGCGTAATGAGGCCAACACTCCTCTCCCTTGCCTGCAGAGTTGCCTGTCTGCTTTTTTACTCTAACTGGACCATAAAGAAGAAAAGAGAACTGGCTTTTCTCTTTGTCTTAGTTTCCATCATCTGCCAGGTTTGCAACCCAGGCTGCCCTTTTGGACGAGCTGGCTGCTGCTGTAGAACGGCAGGAGCCAGGAGACGGAAGAGCCCCCACAGGAAGAGCACACAGCAACCGGAGAAGACATTTACCCAGCGGCCACACAGGGAACAAGAGATCCTGAGCACTGGCTGTTTGAGAAGGGATTCAAGCTGCTTTTCCCCTGGCTGCAGGGTAAGTGGGGTGTTTGCCATGCCATGCTCTCAGAGCGCTGTTCTGCTGGTGTAACTGGTGGGCATTACATGGGCCTGCAGCATGATGTTGGCTTCTAAACTCCTTTCTCTCCTCTCTCTGTGTGTCAGAGGGATGGATGTTTGGATAAGACCTATGAGAGCACCCCTCTCCCAGGTGGGTAGTTACAAACCAGTGGCAGCAACTCCCTGGTGTACGAATACACATCACCACGAACTCAGTTTTATGGCAGAGGCAACTTGGCAACACCAAATGCGGTGAGCCCGAGGCAAGTCCTCAGTCGTGTGCCACCGAGGGACAGGAAGCACTGAAAGTGCTGATGATGGGCAGTGAAAAACAATGGTTTACCTAGAGACAAAATGGAAAACATCTATCTCTAGGTCCACCCATGCAGACCACAGAGAAAATTAAGCACTCCATGGTTTAGTTGATCAGATGGTGTTGGGTGATAGGCTGGATTCAGTGATCTCAAAGGTCTTTTCCAACCTGGTTAATTCTATTCTATTCTATTCTACCCTGTCCTATCTTCTTCTCTTCTCTTCTCTTCTCTTCTCTTCTCTTCTCTTCTCTTCTCTTCTCTTCTCTTCTCTTCTCTTCTCTTCTCTTCTCTTCTCTTCTCTTCTCTTCTCTTCTCTTCTCTTCTCTTCTCTTCTCTTCTCTCCTCTTCTCCTCTCCTTTCTTCTCCTCTCCTCTCTTCTCCCCTATCCTATTCTACCCTACCCTATTCTATCCTATCCTACTCTATTCTACCCTATCCTATCTTCTTCTCTTCTCTCCTCTTCTCTTCTCTCCTCCCCTATCCTATTCTACCCTACCCTATTCTATCCTATCCTATCCTATTCTATTCTACCCTATCCTATTCTATGCTATTCTATTCTACCCTATCCTATCCTATTCTATCCTACCCTATTCTATTCTATCCTACCCTACCCTATCCTATCCTATCCTATCCTACCCTATCCTATTCTATCCTACCCTACCCTATCCTATCCTATCCTATCTTATCCTACCCTATCCTATTCTATTCTACCCTATCCTATCCTATCCTATCCTATCCTACCCTATCCTATCCTATTCTACCCTATCCTACCCCTACCCTACCCTATCCATCTTCAAGACATGGCCAAGTTACTCCTCTCTGCAAGTTCCTGCAAGAGCTTTCCAAGGCAGAGCAGCTGAGGGGCAGAAGTGGTGAGGTGCACACCATGAGAGTACCTTTAGTGGAAGACTCTTTGTCCTGATTGTTGTCTCTGGAAGGAATAACTCTATCCATGACAGCAGTTTGTGTGGCATCATCCTCTCCCTGCTCCCAGCCTGGATACACCACCGGGGCTTGTGCCGAGTCGTTGTGTTTGGCCCCATGGCTGGAGGCCACAGCTGTTATGATGATGGTGAAGCAATTATGAACTCAGTATATAAAGATCCATTTGTCACATTATTGTCCTCTTCAGTTCTTGTCTCTATGACAGGCCTTGCTCACATGTCTACTACATTTAATGGCACAGAGAAGTAAAGCAGATTTGCTTCTCATTCTGGTTTATGCTTAGCAAAGCTGCCTACTACCACCAACAGCACTGCCTCCTCCTTGCTTGTGCTTCCCCAAACCAGGACACCTCATCGCTGCTGCTTGAAAGTGGTTCCCCCAGTTATGCTGCTGGCTTTGGGTCTGATGAGTAGCAAACCACCATCCACTGATGCAGAACTGAGAACAGCAGGGGAAGAACTAACCACAATAATATGACACACACACACACACCCCCTCCCCCCACCCAGAGAAGGATTTTAAGCACAGAATTTGAGTGCAATGACTACATCCCATTTGGCTGTAATTAACTCTAGCATCTCCAGAAAGCCAGGCAAGGAAGGCTGGCAGAGAGGAAGGCCAGCACCTGCTGTAGATGTGTGTGAATGGTGCACACAATGAGTACCACAGTGGCCAACTGCAGCATATTTGGTTTTGCAGTGGTTTAGGAAAATATCATCTGGCCAACAGCAACCAATCTGCAGCTTTTTAACAGACAGCCATGGCACAAGGCTGCCCAAGCCTCAGAAGCAGTACAACCTCTCTGTAATGCCCCCCAACCTGGTGAAAAAAAAACCACCAAAACTGCCACCACCACCAAAAAAAAAAACACCCCAAATCCAAACCCAACCAACCAAAACAAACCAAGACAATTGCCACAGCATCTTAAAAGATCAGTTGCAACTAGGCCACAATATATCCTGTAGCAGTATAATAAAGCAGAGTGGAGTAGAATGAAGTAGAGTGGAGTAGAGTAGAATAGAGTAGAGTAGAGTAGAGTAGAATCAAAGAATCCTCCAGGCTGGGCAAGACCCTTCAGCTCCTCAGGGCCAGCCACTAACCCTGCTCTGCCAAGGTCACCACTAAACCACATTGCTAAGCACCACATCCAAAGGACCTCTAAACACCACCAGGGATGGGGACTCCACCACCTCCCTGGGCAGCCAGTTCTGATGCTTGACCACTCCTGCAGTGGAAAGGGTTCCCTAAGGTCCAGCCTAAGCCTCCCCTGCTGCAGCTTGAGGCTGTTCCATCACTAAGGACCTGGGAGAAGAGACCAGCACCAACCTCTCTGGGTTGTGCTCTCAGGTAGCTGTAGAGGGTGATAAGGTCTCCCCCCAGCCTCCTCTTCCTCACACTAACCACTCCCACTTCCCTCAGCTGCTCTTCATCAGACTCCTTCTCCAGGCCCCTCAGCAGCTTAGTTGCTCTTCTCTGCCCCCTCTCCAGCCCCTCAAAGCCTTTCTTGTGCTGAGGTGCCCACAGCTGAGCCCAGCACTCGAGCTGTGGCCTCCCCAGTGCCCAGCACGGGGATCCCATCTCTGCCCTGCTCCTGCTGGTCACACCATAGCTGATCCAGGCCAGGATGCCATTGGCTTTCTGTGCCACCTGGGCACTCTGCTGGCTCTTGTTCAGCTGCTTGTCCTCTAGAACCCCCCAGGTCCCTTTCTGCTGGGCAACTTCCCAGCCACCCTGCCCCAAGCCTGGAGCATTCCTGGGCTTGTTGTGGCCCAAGTGCAGGACCCAGCACTTGGCCTGGTTGAAGCACATCCCAATGACCTCAGCTATTGTGTAAGTCTCTCTGCAGAGCCTCCCTGCCCTCAAGCATATCAACACTCCCACCTAACCTGGTGTCATCTGCAAATGTACCAATGCCCTCCATCAAGTTCATTGACAAAGATGTTAAACAGATGTGGTCCTGATGGCCCTGAGGAGCACCACTTGTGACTGCAGCACAGCACAGTGTTTGTATCCAGCAGTAACACATTGCAGTGCATCACCAGATTTTGAGAGGGTGTTGCTGCAACACCTGGGGTAGGTACCTCAGAAGAATGTGAGCTTAAGGGCTGTTGAGGCAGTGAGCTTTTGCTGATACAGTCACACTTAGCAGAAGGAAGGGATCCACATCATGCAGCATCTCAGATGCTGCTTCTGCTATGTTTGTCTTCAGTGGCCTGTTGGTGAAAATCTGCAGGAGCAGATGGTAGCTGAGTTAAATTCACTCCTGGCAGTGCTTAGCACAGCAGATCAGCCATCAGCTTGTCACCTTAGCTCATGCCAGGGACAGACATTCACGTGTGTCAGTTTTCAATCACTAGCTTTATGATACCACTTGGCAATAGAATCATAGAATCATTGTGGTTGGAAAAGACCCTTTGAGGTCATCACTCCAACCATTAATGACCTTTTTTTGCTTTGGTTGCTTTGACCAATGGAAGAGAGAAGCCTCTCTTCTACACTATGTTTGTTTTCTTCCCTTCAGCAAGAGTATCATCTTTAAAAGGGCAGTGAGTAGGTCATAGAAGCAAAGAATCAGGTTGGAAGGGACCTCAGAGTTCATCTCCTCCAGCCTCCTGCCATGGGCAGGGACACCTCTCAACTGCACTCAGCTGCTCAAGGCCTCACCCCCAGGCAGGAGGCAGCCACAACCTCCCTGGGCAGCCTGTGCCAGAATCTCACCAACCTCATCCTGAAGAACTTCTTCCTCAGCTCCAGTCTAACCCTGCTCTGCCTCAGCTTCAAACCATTCCCCCTTGGCCTGTCTCTGAACACCCCAATGAGAAGTCCCTCCATGACCTGCAGCAGAGGAGTGAACACAGCTCCCAGATGTGTCAAAAACACAACCAATGTTATTATTTTGTCATTTAAGCCTTGGCTGTGACCTACAGACAGAACCCTGCTGGATAGCCTGCTAGAACCTTGTGACTGCACGATGTGGAACACGAAATGTTAGAGACAGCTACAGAACTGATCTGCCACAGGGTCCTGGCATGAAAATGTAAGAGACAGCCACAGAACTGATCTGCCACAGGGTCCTGACATGAAAATGTAAGAGACAGCCACAGAACTGATCTGCCACAGGGTCCTGACAAGAAAATGGAAGAGACAGCTACAGAACTGATCTGCCACAGGGTCCTGACATGAAAATGTAAGAGACAGCCACAGAACTGATCTGCCACAGGGTCCTGACAAGAAAATGGAAGAGACAGCCACAGAACTGATCTGCCATAGGTCCTGGCACACAATCCAAACAGGAGGGAAAACAGACCACAAGGACAGGTCTGAAGAACAGATGAGAGAACATCAGAGTTGCCCAAGTCTCTTCACAGGAGGTCTGGTGTGGCCTCAGGATGCAACATTTTTAGCAAAACAACCAACCAACCAACCAACAGAGCCCCAAGCCTTAAAACCAAAGCTTCAGCACTCTGTGGTGGTTGACTAACCTGTGCCCTGTGCTATTACCTGTAGGAGAAGATTCCTTTTCAGTGCCATTTTCACCTGCAGCAGCAAACTCCTGTTGCTGAATACTCCCAGTTGTACTTGCAGGGGCTTGTTCTTGGCTGCTCCCTCCTCCTGAAGGAGCACTGAGTAGCAGTGGAGGTGGGGTTGGTCCTTGATGCTTTTCATGCTCACTTGTAACTAGTGCTGATAAGATGATGATTGAGTCAATGACGATCAAAAGGCTCAGCCAGGGTCACATTATCCTTGGCTCATCATCTACACCACAAGGCTGCCTGGCTTTTGTGCTGGGGCTTTTTCTTTTCACCCCTGCATTTGATGTGAAAGGAAAGAGGAAGGAGGAGAGAAGTCCTTTGGAAAGCTTATCACAAAGCACCACCAGGAAGGGGATGCAAGCGTGTGGTGAAGTATCCCAATGGCCAAGGGCAAAGAAAAGCTGTAAGAGCAGCGGTGGAAGAACAGGGAGGAACAACAGCTTGCATCTCTGGTTCACAGTTATTAATACTAACTGAGCTCTTCAGTCTGTGTACCCTGGGGCTTTTTAAGAGGAAAAGGTGATGGAGTTTCTCTTCTGAGTTAGTATCTCAATTGACAGCTACAAGACTGGCTTCGAGCAAGCTCTCCTTCCTTCTGGGACTGGATGAAGAAACGAATAGGTTCTTACACTCAAAGTAGGAAAGAGTTCTTGATTTGAACTCAGTAATAACTAAAGCTACTACTGACAAAACAATTTCATAGAATCACAGACTCACTAAGGTTGGGAAAGACCTCCAAGGCCATCAAGTCCAACCTTCTACCCAACGTCTCCATGACCACTAGACCATGTCCCAGAGTGCTACCTCTACTCATTTCTTGAATACATCCAGGGCCAGTGACTCTACCACCCCCCTGGGCAGCCTGCTCCAATGCCTGAGCACTCTTGAAGCAAAGAAATATTTCCTCATCTCCAACCTAAATCTCCCCTGGTACAATTTCAGGGCATTCCCTCTTGTCCTGTCATTGGTTACCTGGGAGAAGAGGCCAATGGTGGCCTCACTCTGATCTCCTTTCAGGTACATGTGGAGAGCAATGAGGTCTTCTCTCATCCTTCTCTTCTTCAGACTAAGCAATCCCAGGTCCCTCAGCCTCTCCTCACCAGACCTGCTCTCCAACCCCCTCACCAGCTTTGCTGCCCTTCTCTGTACCTGCTCCAGCACCTCAATGCCTTTCTCATACTGTGATGCCCGAAACCAAACACAGCACTTGAGATGCAGTCTCACCAGGGCTGGGTCCAGGGAGACAATCACTTCCTGCTGCTCACACCCCTTCTCATCCAGGCCAGGATGATGGAGGTCTCCCTAACCCCCTGGGCACACACACACTGGCTCATGCTCAGCTAGCTGTCAACCAGCACCCCCAGGCCCTTTTCTGCTGGGCAGTTTCCAGCCACGCTGCCCCAAGCCTGCAGCCCTCATGAGGTTGTTGTGATGCAAGCACAAGACCCAGTGCTTGGCCTTATTAAACCTTCTGTAACTGACCTTAGCCCACCAGCCCAACCTATCCAGACCTCTCTGTAGAGTCTTCCTACCCTGCAGCAGATCAACACTCCCACTTCGTTTCATGTCATCTGCACGCTGCTCACTCTTTAATTTACTGTTGTTTATGTGGCAGAAGATGCAGTCAGAAGCCACCTGAAGTACCACCACCATCATGGTTTTTCTAGTGAACAGCAAAGGGCTTAGAAAATATAGACCAGGAGGAAAAAACCCAACCCCCAAACCAACAAGAACACATGTAACAAACACTAAGATGAGCAATTAAAACTCCATTTGAGTTACAGCCACCCTAGCTTTCAAATGTCTCCATGAGCACTGCATTAAAGGTAAAGCAAAGGTCCTTCCTCAGAGCATGCAAAGACTGAGCCAGAACTTCTATATGCACCACAGGTCACCAGGGAGAGAAACCTGCCTGACAGCCCCAGAAGAGAGGAAGTAGAGGAATATTTATCTTCACATCCAGACAATGCAACGTGCAGGAGGAGGGCACTCGTGCAAACAGAGATAACTCTATTTGTAATTAAGCTGCATACACTGAGCCTAGCTTGTTAAAAACCAAAAGCTCACTTCCCATTAACTCCTCCATTAATGCAACTGATCCAACAACACTTCAGATCAAAAAGAAAGGTGCCACAGGAAGGATTTCTAGGCACCTACAGCAGCTGTTCCAATGGCAGCTGTGTGAACTCGCTGGCTAAAGCACCCTGGAACCAGAAGGACAGGTATCTGGCTACTGGGGGCAGATCCAATCATCCACACTACTGTCACAGGGCATGGAGGAAGGTTTGTTTTCACAGGGGGATTTCCACAAGCCCCAGGGCAGTTTGTTTCTTTTCAGTACAGCCCAATTTTATGTCAGGACAAGTCTGGCCCCCAGTCCAGACGTACACAGCTGTGCCTCCAGCTTTTCAGTTCCGCCCCTCTCCTTAACAGGGCGAATCTGTGCATGACAGCCAAAACATCCTAAACACAAAGCTCAGCCCCAGCTGTGCTCTTCAAAACATTGCAACTAGAAACTGCTTAGGTGCAGAGCCAAAAGGGCTGGAGAATGCACCCTGCAAGCCTTTGCCTTCGGCTTAGGCCAAAAAAATACAACCTCTGGAAGAGCATGAGGGCCACTTCCAGCATCTCAGCTAGCTGCTGGCACTAAAGACTGGCAGCAAAGCGGTCACACTCCCCTACAGATGATCCTCTGTGGCAGTTTCATGTGTTCGAACCACTGGCTCCCTTTTCTACCTTTGCCTTCAGATTTTCTCACAGAAATTTGGGAGTGGAAGAAAGGAGATCTGTATTTTGTTTTCCTCACCAAGGTGACTCATCAGGTACAGTCTGCTCAGTTACATCACACTGCTGGCAGTGCAAGCTGCAAAGTCTGAGATGTGAGCAAAAGGGGCGAGTAATGAGGACTGAACGCAAAAGAGGAATGGGATGACAGCTGAATGTCATAGGTGCCACTCCTGAGGGCTCTAGTACAGCTGCTGTACTGAGACTGATGGTGCGGGAGTTCTAACCAGCTGCACAAATCTGAGTGGTATCTGAAACACTGAATTGCTTTACCCCTGCCAGCAGAGCTAGGATACTGCTCCTCTTCATCTGTATAGGCAGGGCTCCAACGGTCGTGGCTGGAGGTCTCCAGGAGCGCGCCGCGCTGCGAGGCCACAGCTGTTGAACAACAGAGGGGTCAGCACTGACCATGCTCTTCATCTGCTGGCAGTGTGTGCCAGAAAGGTGATGGAAAACGGGAATCCAGGCACAGCTAAACTGCAGGCTCTGTAACCTCCTTACCAAGTCCCTTTGCATCCAAGCAGTTGTTCTTTTCTTTGCATTGGACAGAGGGAAGCTTTCCCAAGAACAGGGAAACAAACAACAGAGGAATCACAGAGAGTGAAGGTAGTGCAGAACCATGGCAGCAGTTACAGAGATGGGAACTCAAGCCTGAAGGATAGTGCTGGGCCTGGGGAATGTGTTAGCTGCCTGAATCCACGTAAACCATGCTTGCCAAGTACTCAAGGAGCGCTCCTGCTCGTGTTAGAATAGCCACCACCGAGCTCAACCATGATGGGCAGCCAAAATGGCAGCACCTGGCCAGCCCCCAGGAAGCCAGCAGTAGTCAAGAGAGCTACAATGCAGTTCCCTGCTACAAGACTTCCACAAGAGTCTGCGAGCAGAGGCTGTGCACATTCCCTCCACAGAGCATGCAGACACCGCTAGGCCATCCAAGGCAGCTGGAAGGCCACGTGCCACCCAGGCAGAGTTGCAAAGGGCCATGAATGAACACCAGAAACACCCACAAGAATAAAAAAGTCCCAGAGCCAGATGACTTTTCCATGTTCCCTTGTAAAAATGACAGTCTCCTCTGCAAACAAACCAACCCCCAAACATCCAACTAGTCTCCAGAAAACACAGAGCAACCAACCTTGCAGTCAGTGGTTGCTAAACACTGTGAAATGAGTGCACAGGCAGAACCATGCATGAAGATGTGCTCAGATTAAATTGAATCACAAAAAAAACAGAGATAAAAGGAAGAGATCCTCATCTCTGCACACGTGAGAGCACTGGGGCACAGTCACTAATGGCAATGCTCATGCTGAGGGCCATTCCCTGCTCACAGCCGAGCAGCACACCGTGTCCTTCGGTGACACACAGCACTTGGCTCAGCTCCTCATGTGTGTGGAGGGCTTCTGGGTCTGAGTCACAATTATTGTTGCTGTAGATGACTTCTTGTCGTTCACTTAAAACCCCCCAGGCTGATCAGTGGGGGATCATTCCTATCTGACACACAAGGCTGAGCATTAAAATGGCTGGCCTGGGGTACTGGATGGCACCTAAACATCTCAAGTAACAAAAAGAAATGAGATGATGTTAGGAAAACACATAGGGAAAAGGGAAGAAGGTGGCAAATATGGGACTGGCTGGTGGACACTGCCCAATGAAAGGCCACTGGGGGTTTAGCCTCCCCAAACTGTGCCTGAACATCTTTCCTAGGCAGGAAGCCCACTACTGAATAGATGCTGATCGTATAGATGTGTGCCAGAGGAGGAGGAACAGTGGGCAGAACAGGAAAAAGAAGAAAGAAACCATCCAGAGAGGCAGGAAGTTCCTTACTAGTACTTGGAGCATGCTCATCCTTGACCACAGTTCTGTCCCAGCCTGGAAACACTGTTGGGTAAGTGACCTCCTCGGAAGAGTCTTCGTCATCTGAGCCATTGCCGCTCGAGGTCCCATCTGCTGTGGTGATGTTAAATCTGCCATCAAGCCCTACCCCACAAGGGCTTCAGCTGCCAGCAGTCATGCTGGCCTGTCTCCCTCACACTCACAGGGCACTCCACAGCCCCGTGCTCCCCACAGTCTCCTCCTGAATCCTCCACCACCAAGGCATTCCTCACTCTGCCATGCTCCTGGGGAAGCTGCCCCAGCACCGCTCTTAGCTGTGGTTCAAAGCCTTGTGGATGCTCACAGCGCTGACCCTGCTCTCTCCTCTTCCAGCAGAATGAGCACATGGGACTGGCTTGAAACCACATTTTACTTTCATTCCACAAATCCTTCCCATTGGAACAGCCTGATTCTACATTGCCTCCAGCAGGAGAGAAGAGAAACCCTCTAGAAACCTCCTCTGTAAGACAGCTCCCATCCTTAGCCCTATCAGACACACAAAGTTCCCCACAGGGCACGCACAAGGTGGACAATTGCTCTGTCACTACCAAAGGTGCAGTCAGTGAGAGGTGGCCCTCAACCTTGCTCCTTCAAACCCCTGGTAAAGAAGGGCAGTGACACAGGCCACACATTCAACCCCCCCTTCACCCAGTGCTTCTGAAGCTTGCTGCCCTGGTGCCCTGGATATTCAGCCCCTCACCAAAGCACCCTCTTAGCATGGCATTCTTTACCCTTGGTTGCTTGCGTGGGTCCTTGTGTCTTCTCTCCAGGACTTGACCACCACCAGTGGTTTGAGAATGGATTCCACCAAGCTTGGGTGGTGGCTTGCTCCGGGTGGTCACGATGAGGCAGCGCAGCTGTTAGGACATGGTTCATTCAACCAAGCTCTTGTTATGGTTTCCTGAGAAGCCCTTTTGCTCCAGCAAAGTCAAGTCCACCAGCACCAGCACCACCACTGAGCATGCTCATGCCCCTGAGATGGAGGTGAGTTCAAGGTGAATGTATGAACCCAGGGGGCCATTACATTCCTCCAACACTCAGCCACGTGCAAGCACTAGTGTCAGTGCCAGCAAAAGACACAGGCCCCTGAGAAGAGTCACCCAAATGCCCACAGGGCTTTGCTAACCCTTCACATTCAGCAAGGTGAGCAAGTTCCTGCCAGGTTTTGCCAGCAGGAGAGAGACAAGGCAGGCTCAGTCTCCAGGATGAGGAAGATCCACCAGGACGACACAAAGTCACGGACAAAAGGTGAAAGAAGCACCCAGAAGGGGCAGAAAAGGACACCCAGAGCTAAGCACACCAGTTAGTGCAGCCTCCTCTTCCACTGACAGCCCCAGGAGCCAGGGCTGCCAAGGACCTGGGCTCAGCAGCAGGCACTGCCCTTGGCCTGCTGCTGGCAGCAAGAGCCAGGGCAGAACGCCTCAGAGCGAGGCAGCAGCAGAGCACGGAGAGAGGGCTGCAGGTTTACTCCATCATCACATCACCACTGTACACAGCACTGGACATGGCACCAATCATTTGGGGTGGGCACTGGAGGGTGGAAAGACCTTTATTTTTGTAGAAGAATGACAAGGACTGAGAGGCCTCTGGGCTGGGCAAGGCACGGAGGGAGCGGCATGCCCACAGGAATGATTGAGCCACCTCTGCAGAGGTTAGAAGCTCCCTCCAAGGAGGAATTCTTGAGACGCAGCATGGCACAGGGGAAAGGCACAAATCAGATAGGAATGGAGACAAGACATAAATCCTAGAAGCTATGGGAGATGCTGCCTCTAAGGAGATGGACCTCACAAGATCTAAAGATGCTTGGTTTTTGTCCTGTGGTGTGGGAGATGTGCATGAAACAAGAGCTGGTCAGGACAGCCTCCAATTTTCACACAATGTGCGTGTGCCAGAGGAGGAGGAACAGTGGGCAGAACAGGAAAAGGAAGAAAGAAACCATCCAGAGAGGCAGGAAGTTCCTTACTAGTACTTGGAGCATGCTCATCCTTGACCACAGTTCTGTCCCAGCCTGGAAACACTGTTGGGTAAGTGACCTCCTCGGAAGAGTCTTCGTCATCTGAGCCATTGCCGCTCGAGGTCCCATCTGCTGTGGTGATGTTAAATCTGCCATCAAGCCCTACCCCACAAGGGCTTCAGCTGCCAGCAGTCATGCTGGCCTGTCTCCCTCACACTCACAGGGCACTCCACAGCCCCATGCTCCCCACAGTCTCCTCCTGAATCCTCCACCACCAAGGCATTCCTCACTCTGCCATGCTCCTGGGGAAGCTGCCCCAGCACCGCTCTTAGCTGTGGTTCAAAGCCTTGTGGATGCTCACAGCGCTGACCCTGCTCTCTCCTCTTCCAGCAGAGTGAGCACATGGGACTGGCTTGAAACCACATTTTGCTTTCATTCCACAAATCCTTCCCATTGGAACAGCCTGATTCTACATTGCCTCCAGCAGGAGAGAAGAGAAACCCTCTAGAAACCTCCTCTGTAAGACAGCTCCCATCCTTAGCCCTATCAGACACACAAAGTTCCCCACAGGGCACGCACAAGGTGGACAATTGCTCTGTCACTACCAAAGGTGCAGTCAGTGAGAGGTGGCCCTCAACCTTGCTCCTTCAAACCCCTGGTAAAGAAGGGCAGTGACACAGGCCACACATTCAACCCCCCCTTCACCCAGTGCTTCTGAAGCTTGCTGCCCTGGTGCCCTGGATATTCAGCCCCTCACCAAAGCACCCTCTTAGCATGGCATTCTTTACCCTTGGTTGCTTGCGTGGGTCCTTGTGTCTTCTCTCCAGGACTTGACCACCACCAGTGGTTTGAGAATGGATTCCACCAAGCTTGGGTGGTGGCTTGCTCCGGGTGGTCACGATGAGGCAGCGCAGCTGTTAGGACATGGTTCATTCAACCAAGCTCTTGCTATGGTTTCCTGAGAAGCCCTTTTGCTCCAGCAAAGTCAAGTCCACCAGCACCAGCACCACCACTGAGCATGCTCATGCCCCTGAGATGGAGGTGAGTTCAAGGTGAATGTATGAACCCAGGGGGCCATTACATTCCTCCAACACTCAGCCACGTGCAAGCACTAGTGTCAGTGCCAGCAAACGACACAGGCCCCTGAGAAGAGTCACCCAAATGCCCACAGGGCTTTGCTAACCCTTCACATTCAGCAAGGTGAGCAAGTTCCTGCCAGGCTTTGCCAGCAGGAGAGAGACAAGGCAGGCTCAGTCTCCAGGATGAGGAAGATCCACCAGGACAACACAAAGTCACGGACAAAAGGTGAAAGAAGCACCCAGAAGGGGCAGAAAAGGACACCCAGAGCTAAGCACACCAGTTAGTGCAGCCTCCTCTTCCACTGACAGCCCCAGGAGCCAGGGCTGCCAAGGACCTGGGCTCAGCAGCAGGCACTGCCCTTGGCCTGCTGCTGGCAGCAAGAGCCAGGGCAGAACGCCTCAGAGCGAGGCAGCAGCAGAGCACGGAGAGAGGGCTGCAGGTTTACTCCATCATCACATTGGAAAAAGAGAAACCAAACTTTTTAATAACTCATGTAGGATAACCCCTGGGAAAATAACATCAAAGACTCTAGTTTGGGTACATTTTTTGGTTCAACACATGAAAGCACTGGAAAATCACAGAATCAGGATGGGAAAGACCCTCAGGATCACCAAGTGCAACCCAGAACCTTACCCTTCAAAGTTCACCCCCTAGACCATATCCCCCAAGCACCCAAATGCAAGACACAGTGTCCCAGTTTTGAGCCACGAGCTGCCCAGGGCAAAAGGGACAGAAAGGATATTCTACCCCTTCTCACAGAGTGAAACCCACACTGGATTGGAAGTTCAAATGGAAATCCTATTTACAAATACATACAAAAAGGCATCCAGGTCAAAGGAATGCATTCACTAAGCTGCCTCAGTTCTTCCCCAGGCCAAAGCCTTCCAGAGCCTTCCAAATACTTCCACCCTACTCAGCCTCTAAAAGCCTAAGAGCAGCCAAACTGCCCTCCCTACAAGACCCAGACCTACAGCAGGCTTCTACAGGCCCAGTGGTGTAGCAGGGAATTCAGTGGGAAATGGAGAGGAGAGAGGGGAGGGAGAAATGGGAGAGAGAGGGAAGAGAGAGAGGGGATAGAGAGAGGGGAGAGAGGGGAGAGAGGGGAGAGAGGGGAGAGAGAGAGGGGAGAGAGGGGGGGAGAGAGAGGGGAGAGAGAGAGGGGAGAGAGAGAGGGGAGAGAGAGAGGAGAGAGGGGGAGAGAGAGAGGGGAGAGAGAGAGGGGAGAGAGAGAGGGGAGACAGAGAGGGGAGAGAGAGAGGGGAGAGAGAGAGGGGAGAGAGGGGAGACAGAGAGGGGAGACAGAGGAGAGAGAGAGAGGGAGGAGAGAGAGGGAGGAGAGAGAGGGGAGAGAGAGGGGAGAGAGAGGAGAGAGAGAGGAGAGAGAGAGGGGAGAGAGAGGGGAGAGAGAGAGGGGAGAGAGAGAGGGGAGAGAGAGAGGGGAGAGAGGAGAGAGAGAGGGGAGAGAGAGGGGAGAGAGAGGGAGGAGAGAGGAGAGAGAGAGGGGAGAGAGAGAGGGGAGAGAGAGAGGGGAGAGAGAGAGGGGAGAGAGAGAGGGGAGAGAGGAGAGAGAGAGGGGAGAGAGAGGGGAGAGAGAGGGAGGAGAGAGGGAGGAGAGAGGGAGGAGAGAGGGAGGAGAGAGGGAGAGGTAAGGGGGAGAGGTAAGGGGGAGAGAGGGAAGGGAGAGAGGGAAGGGAGAGGGAGAAGGGAGGGGGAGAAGGGAGAGGGAGAAGGGAGGGGGAGAAGGGAGAGGGAGAAGGGAGAGGGAGAAGGGAGAGGGAGAAGGGAGAGGGAGAAGGGAGCTTTGGCTGTACACTCCCTCCAACAGAGGAAAATGGAATAGAATAACAGATTACAGTGTCCTGGGATGAACTGCCCACCCCCTGGGCCTCTCTAGCTTCTGGAGGGCTTTCCTTTATGGTTCTGCTAACTGACTCTTGGTTTCCCTTTAACCTACAACACAGAGGAATCAGAGTTCTAAGGATCAACCCCTCCCAGCCCTTACGTGGAGAGCCCCCCAGTGTTGTTTGGTTCCTCACCATCCAGCACCAGGCAGCTGTGTTTTTAGCCACCTAGCTGAAGGTATTTTGCCAAACAGGGCTTTTATTTATTTATTTATTTGTTTGTTTTAAAAGTTACTTCTGGATTTTCCTCTCTGTGGGATTTTGATTTGGGAACTTAAATTCTGGCCAGGCTGTTGCAGGGAGCCTTCACTCTTGCACAATATAAACACAGACCCTGGGGCATGGAGTTGTCTTCTTTTTTGTTGTGTTCTCCATGCAGCTTTCTTCTATGCTGCTGAATATTTGATGACTCCTGATGGAGATGTGTTAAGTTGTGACCAGAGTGCTGTATTGCTCAGGAGTTTGTGGTGCACTAGAAGGAAGCTAAATGGCTCTGTGTGGCCTTGCAAGTAGTAGGTGTTGCAAAGTAATAGTAATAATAACAGTAGTAAGTAATAATAATAACAGTAATATAGTATAATAGTATATAAAATGGTAGTAAGTAATAATAATAATAGTAATATAGTTTAATATAATAGTATATAAAATAGTAGTAAGTAATAATAATAATGGTAGTAAGTAATAATTTGGTGGTGAATGGTGCCACATCCAGCTGGCAGCCAGGCACCAGTGGTGTGCCCCAAGGATCAGTGCTGGGCCCCATCCTCTTTAACACCTTTAGTGATGATATGGATGGGGGCATTGAGTCCATCAGCAGTAAATTTGCTGATGACAGCAAGCTGGGGGCAGGAGTTGAGCTGTTAGAGGGTAGGAGAGCTCTGCAGAGGGACCTTGCCAGGCTGGGCAGATGGGCAGAGGCCAAGGGCAGGAGATTGAACACATCCAAGTGCCAGGTTCTGCACATTGGCCACAGCAACCCCAGGCAGTGCTACAGGCTGGGGTCAGAGTGGCTGAGAGCAGCCAGGCAGAGAGGGACCTGGGGGTGCTGGTTGATGGTAGGCTGAACATGAGCCTGCAGTGTGCCCAGGCAGCCAGGAGGGCCAATGGCATCCTGGCCTGCATCAGGAACAGTGTGGCCAGCAGGAGCAGGGAGGTCATTCTGCCCCTGGACACTGCACTGCTGAGGCCACACCTCGAGTCCTGTGTCCAGTTCTGGGCCCCTCAGTTTAGGAAGGAGGTTGACTTGCTGGAAGGTGTCCAGAGAAGGGCAACAAAGCTGGGGAGGGGTCTGGAGCACAGCCCTGGGAGGAGAGGCTGAGGGAGCTGGGGTTGCTTAGCCTGGAGAAGAGGAGGCTCAGGGGAGACCTTCTTGCTCTCTCCAACTCCCTGGAGGGAGGTTGTAGCCAGGTGGGGGTTGGTCTCTTCTCCCAGGCAGTCAGCACCAGAACAAGAGGACACAGTCTCAAGCTGTGCCAGGGAAGGTTTGGGCTGGAAGTGAGGAAGAAGTTCTACCCAGAGAGAGTGATTGCCCATTGGGATGGGCTGCGTGGGGAGGTGGTGGAGTCACCATCCCTGGAGGTATTCAAGAGGAGACTTGATGGGGTGCTTGGTGCCATGGGTTAGCTGATTAGGTGGTGTTGGATTAGTTGATAGGTTGGACACAATGATCTTGAAGGTCTCTTCCTACCTGGTTTATTATTCTATTCTATTCTAGTCTAGTCCATTCCATTCCATTCCATTCCATTCCATTCTCTTCACTAAAGCTGCCAGGAGAGCCCAGGTGCAGCACATTTAGAATCTTTTTACTCCAGGGAACCAATCAGTCCTAAACCAATAAGCAAGCATGCCAATGCCATGACTGTTGTGATTCACCTGCATCAGCACTGGCACCTTTGACTCCGTGGCTCTGCAGTTGCTTTGGTCTTTTAAACTCTTCAATCCCTCCAGTTTCCTCTCAGTGAAACAGTCATGCCCACCAGACAGACCCACTCTCAAAAGGAAGGGATCAGTAACAAAACCCCAGCAAGGCTGCAGGCAGTTTTGCAGTGGGGACAGAAGCATCTGCACAAGGAGGCACTAATTCACACTCAAAAATAAACAGCCCTGAAGGAAAGGTTACTCAGGCAAGCTCCCCACTCTTACCAGGTGGGGCTTCCTTCCCCCTCACAGGCAGCACTTGGTAGCAAAGCCCTGCACTTGAAACAAGCAGCAGAAAGTTCTCTGCTTGCTTTCAAAGCCTAGGGGAAGGTTAGCCTGATATTTCTTTTTAACATCTGCATGAAGTTGTGGGCAAACCTTCACATCCTGCGAGACAAGGAGCTGGGCTGAGTGATTGCTGCCTGGCCGCGCAGCAGGCACCCAGCCGCTGATACCCTAGCTTGTGGTTTCTAAACGCAGCGATAAGGACCCTGTCCCGCTCGGTCACACAGGCTGTTGGATCACTCAGCAGCAGCCAGCACGCACGGGAGCAAAATCCTATCGCAGGCTTCCGTGGTGGGAATAAGAGAGTCAGCGGGAAGAAACTTTGACTTCAGTCGGTTCAGTCTTTATCACAACACGCCTCTGCGGATCTCCTCTCCACAATCCAAATGCCCTCCCTTCACGTTCACTTCATGGGGCAGAGATCTTTTTGACTCTGAACTTAAGGACCAGAGTGAACATAGGTACGGCTCCACCCCAGTACGGGTGAGATGGTTTGGGAAGTTCCCTCTTCGCTGTAGCTGCTGTGTTCCACACGCCTAAGAAATCCACCCCGAGTCCTTCTCCCCACTCAGTGTAAGAAATCCACCCCGAGTCCTTCTCCCCACTCAGTGTAAGAAATCCACCCCGAGTCCTTCTCCCCACTCAGTATAAGGAAACCACCCCGAGTCCTTCTCCCCACTCAGTATAAGGAAACCACCCCGAGTCCTTCTCCCCACTCAGTGTAAGAAATCCACCCCGAGTCCTTCTCCCCACTCAGTGTAAGAAATCCACCACGAGTCCTTCTCCCCACTCAGTGTAAGTAAACCACCCCGAGTCCTTCTCCCCACTCAGTGTAAGTAAACCACCCCGAGTCCTTCTCCCCACTGAGTATAAGAAATCCACCCCGAGTCCTTCTCCCCACTGAGTATAAGAAATCCACCCCGAGTCCTTCTCCCCACTGAGTATAAGAAATCCACCCCGAGTCCTTCTCCCCACTGAGTGTAAGAAATCCACCCCGAGTCCTTCTCCCCACTCAGTACGGCTCGTTAAGGACAAAGCAGAGAGAATGGCTGCTCTGCTTTTGAGCCCTCAAAGCCTGTGGAGCCACCACAAGCGCCAGGTTGTTTTGGCTCTTTTCTCATGCAAATCGCCACCAAGAAGGACAAAACTGCTCCTTGCAGTGCAGAGTGGCTTGGCACTTGGAACTGCCCCTTGGCCGCTTGGTGAGTGAGGCAATGGGCTCCAGATGGATTGCCCACATTCACCAAGACAAATGTGTTAGAGACAAGCGCTTCCACCGCAGATGGACAGAACTGTCCTTTCCCCCATCAGAAATAAACTGAGGGAAGTGATAGGTGCTTGCACTCATTTGTGGTTCCTCACAGAGTAAAGAGGCACGGCAAAAAAAAAAAAGCAGTGGGAAACACCAACCAGCAATCCTTCTAAACTCGTCTTTAAGTAGGGAAGTAAACCAAGAGCAGTTGGTTCTGCTCCCCCTGTCCCAGAGATGGAAGTTAAGCAGTCTGGGCAGAACTGTTTCAAAACTGGAGACACTTCACCGCCTCAGCACTTACCAGGACGCCCTGCTGGAAGGGGAAAGCAGTTTTAATGCATGCAGATAATACACAAATCTTACTGGTACTGGCAGGGTCTGGTCCAGCAGCTCTGCTAGGGGAGTCATCCGTTTCTGTCACCAAAGGGAAGGCAGATGACACAGGAGAAACTTCATCACCTGCACGGTGAAAGATGGATCATCACTATTGCATTAGCCGAGGTGAGACTCGCAGCTCACAACTACTTCAGTTATTCTCTACAGCCAGATTCATTCCTTCATTCAGTGGTCAAAGAGAGGAGAAAGATGCAGACTAGGTTCTTCACATAATTCACTCCCAAGGAGCCTTACCTTACTAGCATAGTAAGGATATCACCAAGCCAGGCTGGTTCAAGAGCAGCATGCATTAGTCACAACGATTCTATGATCCTATGACCGTCCTGGCAGTGATCTGTGCATGTGCTACAAGCTCCAGCTGCATCTCTATACCAGCTGGACAGGGATTCCAGAAGCTGTTTGTATTCCCTTCTTGACTGAGATGTATTCTGAGATTAAGTCCAAACAAATCTAAACTCTGCCTGTAAGTAAGAGGGGCTGGGAAGAGATGTCATGGCAAGCTGCTGAAATCCTCCACACACCCCGGGCAATGCTTCTGACCCTAGTTCCTTAGGAAGAGAAGCTTTGGGTTTGCCTTTTGTGATGCTAACAAGCATTGTCTAATCCCAGTGCTTCTGCTCTTCTTTATTTTTCTTTTCTCTCCCCACCCCTGCCAGTTTCAGTGTTTATTAAGAATAGTGCTGCAAGCCACTGGCACCCTTCCCTGCTCAGTTATTGGTGAGTTGCTAAAAAGCCTGTTGTCAGAGGTCAGCAGTAACCTTTACTGTCCTGGGAGGAGGAATTGCACTTGTATCACCTAGGTTCAACAGGAGCTGGTCTTTCAGGTCTCTGAGCACTTCAGCCACACCAGGAACACAAAAGATGGGATCAACCCCCTGCCACCCTGCCAAGGAAGCGAGGCGTGGGCAAGGTGCTCCAATCCACTGATTTAGAATAGAATAGAATAGAATTAACCAGGTTGGAAGAGACCTTCCAGATCATGGTGTCCAACCTATCATCCAACACCACCCAATCAACTAACCCATGGCATCCTGTCAAGCCTCGCCCTGAACACCCCCAGCGACGGCGACCCCACCACCTCCCCAGGCAGCCCATTCCAGTGGGCAATCACTCTCTCTGTGTAAAACTTCCTCCTAACCTCCAGCCTAAACCTCCCCTGGCGCAGCCTGAGACTGTGTCCTCTTGTTCTGGTACTGGTTGCCTGGCAGAAGAGACCAACCTCCGCCTCACTACAACCTCCCTTCAGGTAGTTGTAGAGGGCAATAAGGTCACCCCTGAGTCTCCTCTTCTCCAGGCTAAGCAACCCCAGCTCCCTCAATCTCTCCTCACAGGGCTGTGCTCCAGACCCCTCCCCAGCTTTGTTGCCCTTCTCTGGACACCTTCCAGCAAGTCAACCTCCTTCCTAAACTGAGGGGCCCAGAACTGGACACAGGACTCGAGGTGTGGCCTAACCAGTGCAGTGTCCAGGGGCAAAATGACCTCCCTGCTCCTGCTGGCCACACTGTTCCTGATGCAGGCCAGGATGCCATTGGCCCTCTTGGCTGCCTGGGCACACTGCAGGCTCATGTTCAGCCTACCATCAACCAGCACCCCCAGGTCCCTCTCTGCCTGGCTGCTCTCAGCCACTCTGACCCCAGCCTGTAGCACTGCCTGGGGTTGCTGTGGCCAATGTGCAGAACCTGGCACTTGGATGTGTTCAATCTCCTGCCCTTGGCCTCTGCCCATCTGCCCAGCCTGTCGAGGTCCCTCTGCAGAGCCTCTCTACCCTCCAGCAGATCAACTCCTGCCCCCAGCTTGATGTTGTCAGCAAATTTACTGATGATGGACTCGATGCCCTCATCCAGATCATCAATGAAGATGTTAAAGAGCACAGGGCCCAGCACTGATCCCTGGGGCACACCACTGGTGCCTGGCTGCCAGCTGGCTGTGGCACCATTTGCTACCCTGCAGAAAGCCTTAGGAAGCAGGGTGGCATTTGGATTCGGGAGGGCATCATGAGAACAGAATTTGGCTTTACCACCTAAAGGAAGGAGACATCAATAACATTTTGATTGGAGACTTTTATCTCTCTGACCATTCTGTAACCTGTTGCAGCACAAATACCCCCTGCAGCGGTGCACAGAGAAATCACCTGGTCTGTCAGCTCCCCTCTGTTATTCTCCAACATCGGCCTCACCAGCCTCTGTGCTGAGTGCTAGCTATGTTGTTGAGACTTCAGGGAGACAAACATTTTAATAAGAACAAGTGCAAATTCTTAGAACCATCTCCCCTCAAAACCCTGGGAAGGTTTGTCTGGGAAACCACTGAGGAGTGGCTGCCTTCTACTCCCCTGCAATCCAAAGCATCCTTAGACATTCTGAGCGCTGCTGCTTTCTTTCAGAGACACACACTCGCCTTCTTCCTCTCTAGGATACCAGCTAGAGATGGTGCTCCTCATTCTCTCATCATATCTGGAGTATTGTGTGCAGTTCTGGGCCCCTCAGCTCAAGCAGGACAGGGAACTGCTTGAAAGAGTCCAGCACAGAGCCGCACAAATGATGAGGGGAGTGGAAGATCTTCCTTAGGAGGACAACCTGAGGGAGCTGAGGGCTCTGTAGCTTGGAGAAAAGGAGACTGACAGGTGACCTCATTCATGTTGACAAAGATGTAAAGCATGAGTGCCAAGAGGATGGAGTCAGGCTGTGCTCAGTGATGCCCAATGCCAGCACAAGGGGCACTGGGTGGAAGCTGAGGCATAGGAAGTTCCATGGGAACACAAGTTAAAACATTGTCTCTCGGAGGGTGACAGAGGCTGCCCAGGGGGAGTTGTGGAGTCTCCCTCTCTGGAGATATTCCAGACCTGCCTGGATGTGCTCCTGTGTGACCTGCTCTAGGTGACCCTGCTCTGGTAAGGAGGGTTGGACTGGATGAGCTTTTTGAGGTGCCTTCCAGCCCCTGGCATTCAGTGACTCTGTGAGCCTTTGACTATCAATCTAACCCTTCACTCAGTTATTCCAAAGGGGAGAGCGAAAGCCTAGCGCTCTTACCAGGATAGCTTATAGGAATTTCCTTTTCACCCCCTCCTGAAGAGTGATCTGGCAGCTGTGAGGCTGGGGTAGCACTTCCATAATAGGATGGGCTGGATCTCCTGATGGAAGTATCCATGGGAGTTGTGTCATGTGTGGATCCACTACCTACGCTGTCGTCGTCGGCCCCGGAGGTCTCCCCGCCGTGGCGCGTGCCGTCCACTTTGAAGTGGGAGCCATCAGCGTTGTCAATGACTGTGGGGAGGAGAAAAGGAAACAGCTGATGGATGGCAGGGAGCTACAGAGCTGTGTTTAGAATAGAATAGAAATAGGAGTAGAAATAGAAATAGGAGTAGAAATAGAAATAGGAGTAGAAATAGAAATAGAATAGAAATAGGAATAGGATAGAAATAGGAATAGGATAGAAATAGAATAGAATAGAATAGAATAGAATAGAATAGAATAGAATAGAATAGAATAGAATAGAAAAGAAATAGGAATAGAATAGAAAAGAAATAGGAATAGAATAGAAATAGGAATAGAATAGAAATAGGAATAGGATAGAAATAGGAATAGGATAGAAATAGGAATAGGATAGAAATAGAATAGAATAGAATAGAATAGAAAATAAATAGGAATAGAATAGAAAATAAATAGGAATAGAATAGAAAATAAATAGGAATAGAATAGAAATAGGAATAGAATAGAAATAGGAATAGGATAGAAATAGGAATAGGATAGAAATAGGAATAGTATAGAAATAGAATAGAATAGAAATAGAATAGAATAGAAAAGAAATAGGAATAGAATAGAAATAGGAATAGGAATAGAATATAAATAGGAATAGGATAGAATAGAATAGAATAGAATAGAATAGAATAGAATAGAATAGAATAGAATAGAATAGAATAGAATAGACCAGACCAGACCAGACCAGGTTGGAAAAGACCTCAGAGATCAGCAAGTGCAACCTGTCACCCAACACCATCTGATCAACTAAACCATGGCACCAAGTGCCTCAGCCAGGCTCTTCCTAAGCACCTCCAGGGATGGGGACTCCACCACCTCCCTGGGCAGCACATCCCAATGGCTAATCTCTCTTGCTGGGAAGAACTTTCTCCTCACCTCCAGCCTAAACCTCCCCTGGCACAGCTTGAGACTGTGTCCTCTTGTTCTGGTGCTGCTTGCCTGGGAGCAGAAACCAACCCCCACCTGGCTACAACCTCCCTTCAGGTAGTTGCAGAGAGCAAGAAGGTCTCCCCTGAGCCTCCTCTTCTGCAGGCTAAGCAACCCCAGCTCCCTCAGCCTCTCCTCCCAGGGCTGTGCTCCAGACCCCTCCCCAGCTTTGTTGCCCTTCTCTGGACACCTTCCAGCAGCTCAACCTCTTTCCTAACCTGAGGAGCCCAGAACTGGACACAGGACTCCAGGTGTGGCCTAAGCAGTGCTGAGCACAGGGCACAATGACCTCCCTGCTCCTGCTGGCCACACTGTTCCTGCTGCAGGCCAGGATGCCATTGGCCCTCTTGGCTGCCTGGGCACACTGCTGGCTCATGTTCATCCTACTCTCAACCAGTTTAAGTCACACTAAACAACTTCAGTCAGACAAAGAGAGAGACAGTTGTGGATTACTAGCAGTTCACACATTTGTGCCATCCTATCTAACCTATCCAGGCCATACACCCTCAGGCATGGATTATCCATACTAATGTAGGTATTTGTCAAATACAGATAGGGCCTGCTCTGCATCAAACATTTTGACATCTTGATCAGACAGCTTCATTTAAGGGGGAACATCAAATCCTGACCTCTGTAAAGTCAATGAGAATTTCAGAACCTGGGACAAATACTATTGTTCCGGTTTGAAGGGGGAACTGTAGCCTAGATCCTGACTGCAAAGGTTCAAAGTAAAACAAATTACCACTGGAAGCAAAAGGAAAAGAATGATAAGGGCTGTAGAATTCACTGGAGTGCTGATGGGGATATGGAGCAGAGGCACAAACAGTTCTTGCTCTCTCTTTTCTTCATCTGTTGCTTCTGCTTGCAGCTTTCCTCTCCTTCTCTCCTGTGGCCTTGCCTGGGTATCCCTGGTTTGACTGCTGTGTGAGGTAACAGGAAAGGAGGGAGGCAGTGGGGGGAGGAGGTGGATGGGTCCCCTGGATCCATCCAGGAGGGTCTGGGGAGTTTCTGAGTTGTTTATAAACTGTAAATCTCTCTCTGTCTCTTGTGCATATATTGTATATTTTGTGCATGGTCAGTGCATTTCATCTCTCTAGAGTTTAGTTGGCTGTAAATAGAGCTTCAGTGGCTTCCAAAACCTTCTGAGCTGGGCTGGCAATTTTAGTTTGGGGGTTGGGGGAGGCGGGGGGGGGGGAGGAGTTCTGCAAATTAGTTGGGTGGATGATTTGAACCCACCACAAATTTATTATGAGAATCTCCTTCCACTTCCAGCTGATCAGCAGCTCAAGTGACAAGCAGAGGCCCTCAGGGATCAGTCCTGGGACCAGGCTTGTTCAACATCTTTGTGGGTGCCAGGGACAGTGGCATTGAGGGCACCCTCAGCAGGTTTGCTGATGACACCAAGCTGTGTGGTGCAGCAGACAGCTGGAGGGAAGGGATCCATCCAGAGGGACCTGGGCAGGCTGCAGAGGTGGGCACAAGCCAACCTCACGAGCTTCAACAAGACCAAGGGCAGGGTCCTGCAGCTGGGTGGAGGCAACCCCAGGCACAAATGCAGGCTGGGCAGGGACTGGCTGGAAAGCAGCCCTGAGGAGAGAGCCTTGGGGGTGCTGTGGGAGGAGAAGCTCACCAGGAGCTCTCAGTGTGCACTTGCAGCCCGGAAAGCCAAGCAGAGCCTGGGCTGCAGCAAGAGAAGTGTGGCCAGCAGGGCCAGGGAGGGGATTCTGCCCCTCTGCTCAGCTCTGGGGAGACCCCACCTGCAGTACTGCCTCCAGGTCTGGAGCCCCTATTGCAAGAGGGATCTGGAGGTGCTGGAAGGTGTCCAGAGCATGGCCATGAGCATGAGCAGAGGGCTGGAGCACCTCTCCTGTGAGCACAGACTGAAGGAGTTGGGGCTGTTCAGTCTGGAGAGGAGAAGGCTCTGAGGTGACCTCATTGTGGCCTTCCAGGATCTGAAGGGGCTCCAAGAAGGCTGGGGAGGGACTGCTCAGGATCTCAGGCAGTGATAGGACTAGGGGGAATGGAATGAAGCTGGAGGTGGGGAGATTCAGGCTGGAGGGGAGGAGGAAGTTCTTCCCCATGAGAGTGGTGAAGCCCTGGAATGGGCTGTCCAGGGAGGTGGTTGGGGCCCTGTCCCTGGAGGTGTTTAAGGCCAGGCTGGCTGAGGCTCTGGCCAGGCTGATCTAGTGTGGGGTGTCCCTGCCCATGGCAGGGGGGTTGGAACTGGATGATCCTTGTGGTCCCTTCCCACCCTGACTGATACTATGATACTGTGATTCTGAGCGAGGTGCCGAAGCGTTAAGGAGCAGAGAGGTTTAAGCAAAGCCCTGTAGGTTAAAGGAAGCCCTGAAGTGATCAAAAACATCTCAAACACCTATAAAAAAGAGTATTTGGCAGCACCTAGAGAAAAGGCAGGCTCCACCAGCCTTATGGAAAGACAAATGACTAATGGCTTTAATTGCTTGACTACTTTTTCTGGTGCTTGGCTGTGGGGTGGGTTTGGGCTAGGCCTTGGAAATTTAGTTACAGATTTCAAGCAGAAAGGTAAAAAAAATATCAACAAATCACTCTTGGGTGTAAAAAGGAAAACAAAAGATTATTCCAAACCAATTCAGTGGATAAATAGCTCAAATAAGAGGAGCTGCACCATAACACTTCTCTCTCCTCTCTCCTGATCTCTGCTGTTTTGCTTCTCTCAGGAGAGATTAACCTGCTTGTCAGCTGGCCTTGGCTGAGCTGTTTAGTTAAGTCTAACCCACTGCTTGCTCTCTGCTTGGGACAGGGATGGGGGGAGGGGTTGGGGGCAGTGGAACAGCTTCCCTGGTCTCTGAGCAGGGGCATTTTAGTGTTGTTGGCTCACTGTAAGTATCTATATAATATTGTAACCCCTGGCTGTGTTGTACACATTGACTGCATTCCATTGCAGACTGTAGCTCTTGCTTGTCAATACAGCTTCAGTTGCTTCTGACTGAGTAGGTCTGGCAAAGGTAATGCTGAGGGGGAAAACTTCAACCCACCACAGGCTGATTTTTGATCCTAGCAGCGGTTTAAGTAACAAAAAAGAGATCTCTGGATCCTAAAGCAAGTGGCAAGCTTTTCTGCTCCATACAGTACCTATTTCATCCTGAGTGGTGAGCAAAGAAGTATCCAGGCTTTCAATTGGATCACATGTCTTGTTCCTTGCCTCTGGAAAAGAAGGAAAACAGAAAAGACTGGTCTGAGGAAAGTGAGCAAATCATCACTCCTTGATTGCACACATCACAAACCATCAGCTGCAGATGAGGACAATCCTGAAACAGCCTAGGCTGGAAGGGACCTCAGAGCTCATCTACTCCAACCTCCCCTCCACAGGCAGGGATGCCTCTCAGCTAGACCAGGCTTACAGGGACAAGGGGCAATGGCTTTAAGCTGCCAATCTTGATTGAAGACTGGAGATGAGGAAGAAATTCTTGGCAGTGAGGGTGGAGAGATTCTGGCACAGGTTGCCCAGGGAGGTTGTGGATGCTCCCTCTCTGGAGGTGGTCAAGGCCAGGCTGGATGAGGCCTTGAGCAAGCTGGGCTGGTGGGAGGTGTCCCTGCCCATGGCAGGGTGGGGGGGCAACTGGATGATCTTGAAGGTCCCTTCCACCCAAACCATTCCATGAGCTTACACCCCAAAGGCCAGAGGTACCTGTCCCGTTGTAGCAGTAGGCGTCGTAGCGCCCCGTGGTGTTGGTGAGCAGGCTGTAGACGCCGGTGTGGTTCGCCGCACACAGATGGTAGGGCTTGACCCGGGGGATAACAACGTGCCCCACCACAAAACCATACCTGTGAGGAGCAGAGGAGAACACAGCCTGTTTCATATCACAGCAGTGCAACATCTCCCTGTGAGCACAGGCTGAGGGAGCTGGGGCTGGGAGCTGGGAGCAGAGGAGCCTGAGGGCTGCCCTCAGTGCTGGGGATAAAGCTGTGCAGGGCAGTGCTGGAGGACAGAGCCAGGCTCTGCTCAGGGATGGCCAAGGACAGCACAAGGGGCACTGGGGGCAGGCTGGAGCAGAGGAGGTGCCAGGGGAACAGAAGGGAAACCTTTGTGAGGGTGCTGGAGCCTGGAGCAGGCTGCCCAGAGAGGTTGTGGAGTCTCCTGCTCCTGCTTCCAACCCCCCCTGGCTGTGTTCCTGGGTGAGCTGCCCTGGGTGCCCTGCTCTGGCTTGGACTGGGTGATCTCCAGAGGTGCCCTCCAGCCCTGTGAGACTGTGACTCTCATGGTACAGGTTGCCTTCAGCAGAGGCTGGTGCAGAATTCAAGGTGTTCCATGCTGAGGGGGATGAAACTTCTCCTTTTCCACCCTATTTTCCCCAGCTGCAGAAGGATGCTGAGCTGGATTTGCAAATGCCAGCCAGCCTCTTTGCTGACAGCACAGAGACCCTGAAAGGAATTGTTTGGCAGAGGTATTGTGGCAGGCAAGGATGTCCACTGGATGTTAGGGGTTGGAAGGGACCTCCAGGTTGATTTCAGTTTGCTCTTCAGAGCAGTGTCTCCAGAGGGGCAGAGTGTGCTGTCACCAAGCAACACCTCTGCTGAACCAAACTGCAGCTGACTTTCCAGCCCCCCCTGGATGTGTTCCTGTGTCAGCTGCCCTGGGTGCACTGCTCTGGCAGGGGGCTTGGGCTGGATGACCTCTGGAGGTGCCTGGCATCCCCTAACATTCTGAGACTCTGTGGTTTGTTCACTTCTCACGGGTTTGCAGGCAGTAGCACTGAACATTCATGCACCAGGCACTCAAAGAGGAAAGCACCACTGACTCAGTTGGAATGGAATCATTCACAGGAAATAGTTGCAAGCAGTGCTGGTGCCAGGACTGTTTCTTACAGTGGTGGAATTAAAGTCTTACCATCTGGGAGAAACATCCACTGAACTTTTCTACTCTGCTCAGTTAGAAGGAATAGAATAGAATAGAATAGAATAGAATAGAATAGAATAGAATAGAATAGAATAGAATAGAATAGAATAGAATAGAATAGACAAGGTTGGAAAAGACCTTCGAGATCACTGAGTCCAACCTATCATCCAACACCACCTGATCAACTAAACCATGGCACCTCCAGGGATGGGGACTCCACCACCTCCCTGGGCAGCACATCCCAAGGGCAAATCTCTCTTTCTTGTAGAACTTCTTACTAACATCCAGCCTCAACCTCCCCTGGCACAGCTTGAGACTGTGTCCTCTTGTTCTGGTGCTGGCTGCCTGGTAGAAGAGACCAACCCCCACCTGGCTACAACCTCCATCCAGGGAGTTGGAGAGAGCAATAAGGTCTCCCCTGAGCCTCCTCTTCTCCAGGCTAAGCAACCCCAGCTCCCTCAGCCTCTCCTCCCAGGGCTGTGCTCCAGACCCCTCCCCAGCTTCAAGAGTTTCCCCTCCCCAGCCCTTCAAGAGTATCATTGTCTTTCTTAATCTGAGGGGCCCAGAACTGGACACAGGACTCAAGGTGTGGCCTAACCAGTGCTGAGCACAGGGCACAATGACCTCCCTGCTCCTGCTGGCCACACTGTTCCTGATGCAGGCCAGGATGCCACCTGGGCACACTGCTGGCTCATGTTCAGCCTACCATCAGCCAGCACCCCCAGGTCCCTCTCTGCCTGGCTGCTCTCAGCCACTCTGCCCCCAGCCTGTAGCACTGCCTGGGGTTGCTGTGGCCAATGTGCAGCCCCTGGCACTTGGATGTGTTCAATCTCCTGCCCTTGGCCTCTCTCCATCTGTCCAGCCTGGCAAGGTCCCTCTGCAGAGCTCTCCTACCCTCTAACAGATCAACTCCTGCCCCCAGCTTGCTGTCAGCTGCACATTTACTGATGCTGGACTCCATCCCCTCCTCCAGATCATCAATAAAAATATTGAACAGGCTGGGGCCCAGCACTGGTCCCTGGGGCACACCACTGGTGCCTGGCTGCCAGCTGGCTGTGGCACCATTCACCACCACTCTCTGGGCTCAGCCTCCAGCCAGTTCCTCACCCAGCTCAGAGAGCTGCTGTCCCAGCCAGGGGCTGACAGCTTGGCCAGCAGTTTGCTGTGGGGGATGGTGTCCAAGGCCTTGCTGCAGTCCAGGCAGACCACATCCACAGCCTGCCCCACATCCACCAGGCAGTCCCCTGGGCATGGAAGGAGCTCAGGTTGGTGAGGCAGGAGCTGCCCTTCCTAACTCCATGCTGGCTGGGCCTGAGCCCTTGGCCATCCTGCCAGTGCTGTGTGACTGCACTCTGGGTGACTGCTCCATCACCTTGCCTGGCACTGAGGGCAGGCTGAAAGGCCTGGAATTCCCTGGCTCATCCATCCAGCCCTTCCTGTGGATGGGCATCATGCTGGCACCTTCCAGTCATCTGGAACCTCTCCAGTGAGCCAGGACTGGTGGTAAATGATGGAGAGTGGCTTGGCAGCTCATCTGCCAGCTCTCTCAGCACCCTAGGATGGATCCCATCCAGTCCCATGGGCTTGTGGGGATCCAAGTGGCCAAGCAGGTCTCTAAAGGTAAATCCTCTTTCTACAGGTTTGCCCTTCATTTTGGATTGCAACAAAGTTGAAAATCTACTGACATTTACTGCAGCTCTGCAAAAAATCATGTGGAGCTGGAAGAGACCTCACTGAACTCAGCTGTTCACCCTGCACTGCCAGGGTCAAACCATGTCCCTCAGCACCACATCTCCCTGGCTTTTAAACCCCTTCAGGGGAGGGGACTTGTGAGAGGCTAAATCTTGTCTCTCTTGATGTGACTCAACAAAGATAAAATCACCTTTGCTGCCTGCCCAGACAATAGCTGATGTGTCTTGGACAGAAGCCACTGGAATGACTCTCTGGAAGGTGCATAGATAAGAATGGCCACACCCAGAGAGTGGCTGTCAATGGTCCATGTCCCAGTGGAGGCCAGGGACAAGCAGAGGCCCTCAGGGAGCAGTCCTGGGACCAGGCTTGTTCAACACCTTTGTGGGTGCCATGGACAGTGGCATTGAGTGCACCCTCAGCAGGGTTGCTGATGGCACCAAGCTGTGTGGTGCAGCAGACAGCTGGAGGGAAGGGATCCATCCAGAGGGACCTGGACAGGCTGCAGAGGTGGGCACAAGCCAACCTCAGGAGCTTCAACAAGACCAAGGGCAGGGTCCTGCAGCTGGGTCGAGGCAATCCCAGGCACAAATGCAGGCTGGGCAGGGACTGGCTGGAAAGCAGCCCTGAGGAGAGAGCCTTGGGGGTGCTGGGGGAGGAGAAGCTCACCAGGAGCTCTCAGTGTGCACTTGCAGCCCAGAAAGCCAAGCAGAGCCTGGGCTGCAGCAAGAGAAGTGTGGCCAGCAGGGCCAGGGAGGGGATTCTCCCCCTCTGCTCAGCTCTGCTGAAACACCACCTGCAGTACTGCCTCCAGGTCTGGAGCCCCTATTGCAAGAGGGATCTGGAGGTGCTGGAAGGTGTCCAGAGAAGGGCCAGGAGGATGAGCAGAGGGCTGGAGCACCTCTCCTGTGAGGACAGACTGAAGGAGTTGGGGCTGTTCAGTCTGGAGAAGAGAAGGCTCTGAGGTGACCTCATTGTGGCCTTCCAGGATCTGCAGGGGGCTCCAAGAAGGCTGGGGAGGGACTGCTCAGGATCTCAGGCAGTGATAGGACTAGGGGGAATGGAATGAAGCTGGAGGTGGGGAGATTCAGGCTGGAGGGGAGGAGGAAGTTCTTCCCCATGAGAGTGGTGAAGCCCTGGAATGGGTTGTCCAGGGAGGTGGTTGGGGCCCTGTCCCTGGAGGTGTTTAAGGCCAGGCTGGCTGAGGCTCTGGCCAGGCTGATCTAGTGTGGGGTGTCCCTGCCCATGGCAGCGGGGTTGGAACTAGATGATGCTTGTGGCCCCTTCCCACCCTGACTGATACTGTGATACTACTATGAATTGCTCACCAGACTGCAGCTGCCCTGGAAAGGGCAGAGGCCACTGCTATCCATAGCCTCTGGCATATACATACCTAAAAGATCTATCAAAGTATCAAAGATCTGAGCAACTACTGGCTCAGGAGAAAGAAAACACAAGAGAAGGAAAAGACCTGGACAATGCTGCTCTGAAGAAAAACAGAGAGAATACCAGGAGAGAAAAAGTGACAGAGACATCACCATGGAGCCTGGAAGAAGCAGACCTAGAGGAACCCTCTCTCCGTGTCCTAAGTTCCGCCTGCTGCAGCTCATGGAGCTGAAGAGGCTGCTCAGAGGACAGCACAGCCAACAAGGACAACATCTCCTCTACATCCAAAGCTGCAGTACCCTTCCTCTACAGGCCCAACATCTCCTCTACATCCAAAGCTGCAGCACTCTTCCTCTGCAGACCCACTCTACAGACCCAACATCTCCTCTACATCCAAAGCTGCAGCACCCTTCCTCTGCAGACCCAACATCTCTTCTACATCCAAAGCTGCAGCACCCTTCCTCTACAGACCCAACATCTCCTCTACATCCAAAGCTGCAGCACTCTTCCTCTGCAGACCCACTCTACAGACCCAACATCTCTTCTACATCCAAAGCTGCAGCACCCTTCCTCTACAGACTCAACATCTCTTCTACATCCAAAGCTGCAGCACCCTTCCTCTGCAGACCCAACATCTCCTCTACATTCAAAGCTGCAGCACTCTTCCTCTGCAGACCCAGCATCTCCTCTACATCCAAAGCTGCAGCACCCTTCCTCTACAGACCCAACATCTCCTCTACATCCAAAGCTGCAGCACTCTTCCTCTGCAGACCCAGCATCTCCTCTACATCCAAAGCTGCAGCACCCTTCCTCTGCAGACCCAACATCTCCTCTACATTCAAAGCTGCAGCACTCTTCCTCTGCAGACCCAGCATCTCCTCTACATCCAAAGCTGCAGCACCCTTCCTCTACAGACCCAGCATCTCCTCTACATCCAAAGCTGCAGCACTCTTCCTCTGCAGACCCAGCATCTCCTCTACATCCAAAGCTGCAGCACCCTTCCTCTACAGACCCAACATCTCCTCTACATCCAAAGCTGCAGCACCCTTCCTCTGCAGACCCAACATCTCCTCTACATTCAAAGCTGCAGCACTCTTCCTCTGCAGACCCAGCATCTCCTCTACATCCAAAGCTGCAGCACCCTTCCTCTACAGACCCAACATCTCCTCTACATCCAAAGCTGCAGCAGCTTTCCTCCCCAGACTCAAACTGCCTTGGGGGGTGAGGGGTGTGGTAATAGAATTCCTTTCCTCTTCTCTCTCTCTCTTCTCTCTCTCACTCTCCATTTTCTCTCTCTCTGCTTCTGATCCATCCACTCCATTCTGTCAAAAAATAGCCTCACTGTTGGTGTTTTGGCCTCCTTTGTGCCTCTAATTTCGTAACAGAGAATATTCAAAAGGACTGAGGCTCTTGCCCTCTCCAGGCCAGGCCAGGACTCCTCCACTGCCCTGGGCAGCCTGTTTCAGTCATAGAATACAGTAGAGTAGAGTAGAGCAGAGCAGAGCAGAGCAGAGCAGAGTAGAGTAGAGTAGAGTAGAGTAGAATAGAACAGAACAGAACAGAACAGAACAGAACAAACCAGGCTGGAAGAGACCTTCAAGATCATCGAGTCCAACCCCTCAACCAATCCAACACCACCTAAACAACTAACCCATGGCACCAAGCACCCCATCAAGTCTCCTCCTGAACACCTCCAGTGATGGTGACTCCACCACCTCCCTGGGCAGCCCATTCCAATGGGCAATCACTCAATCTGTGTAGAACTTCTTCCTGACATCCTTTCAGTGAAGAAGTTTCTTCTAATCTCCAATCTAAGCCTTTTCTGCTGCAACCTGAGGCTGTTTCCTCTTGTCCTATCACCTGTTCCTTGGGAGAAGAGACTCAGCCTCCTTTCAGGGAGCACCAGATGTGGAGAGAACCAATCTAAGGGACAGGTGGAACTTCAATGTCACAGCTCTTGAGTTCCCTCTCCTCTCTGCAGCTGGACATTGAGGATGATTTGCACAATAACTGCATGCTTTGGACAGCAAGATCAGGGGATGCCCTAGTCTGATGGATTTACAGACCACAGAAATGCCCCAGCTGGGGGAAAAAGTCTTCACTCTTGAGGGCATTTTGGTGTACCAAAGGATCTGCTTTAACCCTTCTGGGGGGGATTCAGCTCATTACTATCCTAACATGTTTTGCAGTGGTAGTGCTCACTTTGCTTTGCTTTTACCCAGCTTCCAGTCTCTTGCTGCAGTGATTTTTTTTTTGCTCAAGTGGAATCAGTGTTATCCACATCTGTTGCCCTGTGCATCATGAATTACAGAGGGTAATTAAGCCACTTGACAGTGTGGTTTGGTTTTGGTTTGGGTTTTTTCCCTCCTCCTCATTTTTATGGCTGCCTTTTGAAACTTCTCCATTCCAGGATTGTAGGATTGGCCCAGAAGGCAAAATCATATCCTGAGCTGAATCAAGAGGAGTGTGGCCACCTCCAGTACTGCCTCCAGTTCTATGTCCCCAGTGTAAGGAGGACACAGAGGTGGTGGAGAGAGTCCAGAGGAAGGCCACAAAGATGATCCACAGGCTGGAGCAGCTCTGCTGTGAGCACAGGCTGAGGGAGCTGGGGGTGTTCAGCCTGGAGAAGAGAAGGCTCCAGGGGGAACCTCAGAGCTGCCTGCCAGTACCTGAAGGGATCCTACAGGAAGGCTGCAGAGGGACTTGCCATGAGGGTGTCCAGAGGCAGGCCAAGGGGGAATGGTTTGGAGCTGAGGCAGAGCAGGGTTAGACTGGAGCTGAGGAAGAAGTTCTTCAGTACAAGAGTGGTGAGGCTCTGGCACAGGCTGCCCAGGGAGGCTGTGGATGCCTCTGTGCTGGGGGTGTTCAAGGCCAGGTTGGATGAAGCCTTGAGCAGCTGAGTCTAGTTGAGAGGTGTCCCTGCCCCTGGCAGGAGGTTGGAGTGGATGAGCTTTGAGGTCTCTTCCAGCCTGAGCCCTTCTGGGATCCTGTGAAGAATGCAGTAATACTGTGGCCTTTTTTTTCGACTGGGATCTCAAGAGCTCATCCCTCACTGTGCCACTTGATGGCTTTTACTGCTTCTGGAGGACACAGAGAGTTCCCTCTACGGATATACCATCCTCAGTGTTTGACCATACATCAGCTCATCAAAATCATCAATACTTTTCCCACACATCTTACAAACCAGTGATGCAGTAGGATCTGAACAGAGAGCAATGTCATCAAATTTGCTGACAGCACAAGCCTGGGAGTAGTGGCTGACACGGGAGGGTGGTGCTGCCGTCCAGCCAGACCTACACAGGCTGAGAGTTGGTCAGGGAGAAACAGAATGAAATCCAACAAGGGCAAGGGGAGAGTCTTGCACCTGGGAAAGAACAACCCCATGGAGGTTGACCTGTTGGAGAGCAGTGAAGGAGAAAAGGACCTGAGGGGTCCTAGTGGATGGGAGGTTGACCATGAGCCAGCAATGTGCTCAATGTGCAATGGCATCATTAGCTGGAGTAGAAGGGCTGTGGTCAGTAGGTCCATTGTCCTGCCCCTCTCCTCTGCCCTGCTGAGGCCACATCTGGAATATTGTGTCCAGTTCTGGGCCCCTCAGTTCAAGAAGGACCTCAGGGAACTTCTTGAAACAGTCCAGCACAGAGTCACAAATATGATGAAGAGAATGGAAGATCTTCCTTAGGAGGAGAGCCTGAGGGAGATGAGGGCTCTGGAGCTTGGAGAGGAGGAGCCTGAGGGTGAGCTCCTTGCTGGTGCTAAAGCTGTGCAGGCTGAGTGCCCAGAGGCTGGAGCCAGGCTCTGCTGGGGGATGCCCAATGCCAGCACAAGGGGCAGTGGTGGAAGCTGAGGCAGAGGAAGTGCCATGGAAGCAGGAGGAAAATGTTTTCCCTGTGAGGGTGCCAGAGGCCTGGAGCAGGCTGCCCAGGGGGGTTGTGGAGTCTCCCTCCCTGAAGATATTCCAAACCCACCTGGATGTGTTCCTGTGTGAGCTGCTCTAGGTGACCCTGCTCTGGCAGGGGCTTGGACTGGATGATCTTTTGAGGTCCCTTCCAACCCCTGACATTCTGTGCTCCTGTGATCTCCATCGGGAGTTTATTATGCTGCCAACCTTTGGCTGTCTTTATGTTTTCTCTGTCAGAGTCTGTGCTTTGTTAAAAGACAATTGGTAGAAAGTATATGCAGTCAATGACTTATTAGGTACTGGGCTCAGGGGAACCCTGCACACAGAGGAAGATGCTTTGCTCATCACAGAGTAGAACCTGAGGACCGACGTGGCCGTCTAATTAGCAGCCACATGAAGTCTGCTGTAATTACCACAGGCTGCAGAGCACCGACAGATGGACTTGGCATGATCTATTTTACACCCCCAACCCCCCACACCATAATTTCTTTACCTGCAAGTTTCAAATCCAAGCTCATTAGCTTTCTTCACCTGCTCTAGTGTCGCCAAGGTGCTATTGAGAGCTCTGCAGAGCTCGACGGCTTCGGACCGCGTCAGGCTGTAGCGGCCGTTCTTCTCCACGTGAAAAACTCCTCCATATCTGCAAGTGACGTTGAATTCTGTCACCAAAGGGAAGGAAAACAAATTGATTACTGATTGCTGGACTTCCTGCTTCACTGAGGACCTGGAAATGATTTACTAACAAGTGGCAAGGGGCAATGGCTATAAACTGCAGCAAGGGAGGCTCCAGCTCAACGTGAGGAGGAGCTTCTTCCCTGCGAGAGTCCCAGAGCCCTGGAGCAGGCTGCCCAGAGAGTTGTGGGGTCTCCTTCCCTGGAGACTTTCAAGCCCCATCTGGATGTGTTCCTGTGTGACCTGTGCTGGGTTCTCTGGTCCTGCTCTGGCAAGGGGGTTGGACTGGGTCTCTGGAGGTCCCTTCCAACCCCTACCACGCTGTGATCCTGTGCAGGGTGGTGCTTTCGGTGCAAACCAGCCACAAACAGCTACCCAGTCGTGGTGAAAGAACATCAGCACTTTCAGTTACCTTCTTTGCACCTCCCTTCTTTGGACTGAGCCACAAGCCAACCCTTCTGCCTTTCCAAACCCAGCAGCACAGCGTGGTTGGGTGTGCTGCTGAACACTCCTAACACCACTGATGATAAAATGCAGAAGACAACTGCACTGTGAAGTTGGCTTGGTGGCCACACAGCCACAAAACAAACTGAATGCTCAAATGTATCTGAAAGCAAAAACATTTCTCCAGCCCCTTCACCCTTCTCTGGACACACTCCAGCCCCTCAATGTCCTTCTTGGAGTGAGGGCCCCAAAACTGAACCCAGTGCTTAAGGTGGGGCCTCACCAGTGACCAGAACAGGGACACAGTCACTTCCCTGGTCCTGCTGCCACGCCAATCCTGATCCAGACCAGGATGCTGGTGGCCTTTCTGGCCACCTGGGCACACTGCTGGCTCATGCTCAGCTGGCTGTCAACCAGCACCCCCAGGTCTGTCTCTACCAGACAGTTTCCAGCCATTCTGCCCCGAGCCTGGAGTGTTCATGTTGCTCTTGTGACCCAAGTGCACTTAGGTGTTGTTAAAGCCTAGCCGCACTGCAGGCACATGCAGGAGGACCCAGGCTCGCAGGGAGCCTCGCCCATGCAGCGTGGGACATCAGGTGGGTGTCCAGGAGATCTTGGGCAAAAATGTGGCAATCCAATTCTCAGAACTGCTTTTGAGGCCATCCAGTCAGGTGGCACTTTGCCTTAGGGGCTGAGACAGAATGCTTTGTTTTCGATTTGATGGTATCTTCTACACCCACGTTTGTAGCGTGGACTCTGTTGGTGGACTCTGTCGGAGAAGCAGAGAGGGGGGAAGAAGGGCTCCAGCGGTGCCAGAAACTCGCACAACGCTTCACAGCCTAAGCAGCCTGCATGAAGCCAGCAGCCCCTCTGTGATCACAGCGATTAGCACCTCTTTGAAATGGCAAAGCAGGGCTGCAGAGCCTGCTGCCCAGAGCTGCAGGGAAGCCAGAGGGTTTGCTTTCTGATCTCAGATTTTAATACCCAGACAAGGGGGACTCGTAACCGAAAAATGAAAACATTTCCAAGCCACACCCATACAAAAACGTCCAAAAGTCAAAGGTGGGGTTTAAACTAACACCTTCCTGTGGTGTGTGGGGTTTTTTTCTCCACACTGAGGCTTATAGACTCGATTTTGAGCTAAGAAAAGAAATGCAATTGCCAAATCCAAGTCTAAAGACACGTTCCACCTTTTCCCATAGCACAGGAAGGTCAAATCCATTCAGTTTATGTCGATGATACTTAACTGGCTCTGACACAGTGATGCAAAAGATAGACTTTTTTACTTTCCCTTGGCTCAGGAGATGAGGCAATGCAAAACTCATACTGTGGCATCAAACCGTTCCCAACCCCTTCCGTCCTTCTGCAGTTTCGAAGGAGCCGACGCAAAGTGGAACTGCAAGCGGCACCCAAACCTTGCCCCCTGCCACTGAAGTGTTTAACAACAGCTCTCAAGAGAGGCAAAAAGCACCAGAGAGGCCTGGATTGTCATCATCATTAATCTCACCCAGATCATGAGACTTGGGTGACTCAGCCCAAAGCCACGGAATGCCCCTAAGCCCGGCTTTTCTGAGCACAGAGAACATTAACTTTCACACAAGTCACCTCTCCCTGTCCTTCCTGAGATTTCTGGTGCCCTGTCTCCAGCAGCTGCATGCAAGCCCTTCTGCACCATTCCTGTATCTAACCCAGGATCAATGAGTCCTTTGCAGCCAAAACCACTAACTCCAGGCTCCGCAGACACTTTGCTAGCCAGAGCCTACTGGTGGGATAGAATTGGCTGAGACAGACTAAGGAGCATTGTTCTTGCATGAAAGTGTGAGTTACACCCTGATTATTAATGCTAGGGGCTTGTTAGAAGTTGTCACAGTAGGAAGCCAGGTGCAAGCTTTACTTCCACCCTGGTTCTGCAACCCTTACACATAATGAGTAACACTGATTCATGCAAACTCTTCCTGTTGGGAGTTGGTTTTCCATGCAGATTCTGAATGGAAAATTTGGAAAGAAAGACAGAAAGGAAAGAAAGGAAAAGAAAGAAAGGAAAAGAAAGAAAGGAAAAGAAAGAAAGGAAAAGAAAGAAAGGAAAAGAAAGAAAGGAAAAGAAAGAAAGGAAAAGAAAGAGGAAAAGAAAGAGGAAAAGAAAGAGGAAAAGAAAGGAAAGATAGGAAAGAAAGGAAAGAAAGGAAAGATGGGAAAGAAAGGAGGGAAAGAAAGGAGAGAAAAAGGAAAGAAAGGAGAGAAAAGGAAAGAAAAAGAAAGATGAAAAGGAAAGAAAAAGGAGAGAAAAGGAAAGAAAAAGGAGAGAAAAGGAAAGGGAGGAAAGGGAGGAAAGGGAGGAAAGGGAGGAAAGGGAGGAGAGGAAGACAAAGAAAAGAAGGAAAGGAAGACAAAAAAAGGAAAGAAAGACAAAGAAAAGAAAGAAAGACAAAGAAAGAAAGACAAAGACAAAGACAAAGAAAGAAAGAAAGTGAAAGAAAGAGAGAAAGAGAAGGAAAGAAAGAAAAGAAAGAGAAAGAAAGAAAAGAAAGAGAAGAAAGAGAACCCACCCCAAAAGAAACAAAAATCTCTGCCCCATTTAGAGCAAAACTTGCAGAAGAATACTTAGAGGCAGGTTTGTCTGCAGGACTTCTTGGTAAAACCACAGCCTGCAGTTCATGGCAGGCAGGAAACGTTGGTGTGCTGCTCGTTGGTGTGCTGCTCTGGCGGGGATTTTCCTTTCCAGTTTGTGGTTCAAGATGATTGGTAGGTCACCAGGATGTGATAAATCTAGTCTGGAAACAGGGACAGCACTGGGGAGGGGGGTTGATGGTGCAGAGAGCTTTCACTCTGTTTGCTTTGGTGAAGCATAGTTTTGAAGCCTCTTGCAAGGACTTGGTTCTACATTTATGGAGCAGATTTCAAGATCTAGGCAGATAAGCGTGGGCCAAAGATTCCTTATCATCAGAGGTGATTCAGTCTCCTGGTGACAGTTCCAAACAGGAACTGCCATGAGCTTAGCACTGATAGCTGCATTTGGAATATCAGCACCAGCTCCAGTGCATGCTGTTAATAGGGTAGTGAAAAGTGGTACCCTGGGAACAAATGAACATCTGTCTCCTCTGAAAGAAGGTTGTGGAGAGGCAGGCACTGGTCTCTTTGTAGAACCACAGCATCAATAAGGTTGGAAAAGACCTCAGAGATCACCAAGTCCAACCTATCACCCAACACCTCCTGACAACTAAACCGTGGCTCCAAGTGCCACATCCAAGCCCCTCTTGAACACCTCCAGGGATGGTGACTCCACCACCTCCCTGGGCAGCACATTCCAGTGGCAAATCTCTCTTGCTGGGAAGAACTTCCTCCTCACCTCCAGCCTAAACCTCCCCTGGCACAGCTTGAGACTGTGTCCTCTTGTTCTGGTGCTGGGGGCCTGGGAGAAGAGACCAACCCCCTCCTGGCTACAGCCTCCCTTCAGGGAGTTGTAGACAGCAAGAAGGTCTCCCCTGAGCCTCCTCTTCTCCAGGCTAAGCAACCCCAGCTCCTTCAGCCTCTCCTCCCAGGGCTGTGCTCCAGACCCCTCCCCAGCTTTGTTGCCCTTCTCTGGGCACCTCCCAGCATCTCAATGTCCTTAAATTGAGGGGCCCAGAACTGGACACAGAAATGGCCTCAAGCTGCACCAGGGGAGGATTAGGCTGAACATCAGGAAAAAGTTTCTCAGGGAAAAGGTTGTGAGGCACTGGAACAGGCTGCCCAGGAAGGTGGTGGAGTCACCATCACCATCCATGCAGGTGTTCAAAGGCCATCTAGATCTGGTGTTTGGAGACATGGTGTAGTGACAGACTTGGTGGAGTGGGTGAAATGGTTGGGCTTGATGATCTCAGAGGTCTTTTCAGGCCTGGACAATCCTGTGATTCTATGATTGCAGAATCACAGAATGCCAGGGGCTGGAAGGCACCTCAAAAAGCTCATCCAGCCCAACCCCCCTGCCAGAGCAGGGTCACCTAGAGCAGGTCACACAGGAACACATCCAGGCAGGTCTGGAATACCTCCAGAGAAGGAGACTCCACAACCCCCCTGGGCAGCCTCTTCCAGTGTTCTCTCACCCTCAGAGGGACATTTTTTTTCCTCCTGTTCCCATGGAACTTCCTGTGCCTCAGCTTCCACCCAGTGCCCCTTGTGCTGGCATTGGGCATCACCCAGCAGAGCCTGACCCTCTTGGCACTCGCCCTTCACATCGTTATAAACACGAAAGAGGTCACCCCTCAGGCTCCTCCAAGCTGAAGAGCCCCAGCTCCCTGAGTCTCTCCTCATGAGGGAGATGTTCCACTCCCTGGATTAACCTCCAGAACCTGGCTGCTCCCCAGGCAGAGCTAGAAAATGGGCCACACAAACCCTAACATCTGAGTGGGCCCAGGCAGCTCAGATCTCAGCTCTCAGGCCACACAGTCAGTGTTTGATTTTTGAATGTTTCTCAGGAAAACTGATTTATGGCTGAATAAGAAGAGATGTTTTACTCCAGAAGAGAGGAAATAC
Source organism: Dryobates pubescens (assembly GCF_014839835.1). Taxonomy (NCBI): domain Eukaryota; kingdom Metazoa; phylum Chordata; class Aves; order Piciformes; family Picidae; genus Dryobates; species Dryobates pubescens. The sequence continues at coordinate 1,664,395 of NC_071616.1, forward strand.
CCTCTGAGTACATCACTTCCTGTGGGATGGACTCCTGAAGCATGTCAGGACCTAAGACAGTCTTGTCAACAGATATGTTGTGCCAGTCCCTTTTCTGTCCTTCTGATAGATGGATCACACACATATCATCCAGTGATTACCTTCTGGACTACAACAGAGAATCACAGAATTGTCAGGGCTGCAAGGGAGCTCAAGGCTCAGCCAGTCCCAACCCCCTGCCATGGGCAGGGACACCTCACACCACAGCAGCTTGCTCACAGCCACATCCAGCCTGGCTGCAAACACCTCCAGGCAGGAGGCTGCCACCACCTCCCTGGGCAGCCTGTGCCAGGCTCTCACCACCCTCCTGGGCAACAACTTCTTCCTCACAGCCAATCTCAATCTCCCCACTTCTAGTTCTGCTCCATTCCCCCCAGCCCTATCACTCCCTGACACCCTCCAAAGTCCCTGCCCAGCTTTCTTGGAGCCCCCTTCAGATACTGGAAGGCCACTAGAGAGGCCTGGGTGGCATTCCTGCTTGCTGAGGACTCCACCACCCCTGCAGCAGCCATTAGTCCATTCACTAAAGCAGTTCACAGCTCAGATAACAGTAAGGGAACTGAGAGGCATCTGCCTCTGTGTCAGAAGTTGGAGCACAGCCCGGGCCAGCAGTGATGAAAACCACTGGCTAGCTGCTTGCTGGCTTATGCAGAATGATTCACTCAGCCCAGCTACAGTCACTCAGAGACACGTGTCAACAGCACTAAAACACACCTGTACCTGAATCCCTCAGGGCTTGGTGGGGAAAGAAGAACAGTGATGGGAAGACTGGACTCTCAGCTGGTGTGAGAGGCTGGTGAGGAGAGGCTGAGAGCCCTGGGGCTGTTCAGTCTGCAGAGCAGAAGACTGAGAGGGGATTTAATCAATGTTTATCAATATCTGAGGGCTGGGGGTCAAGAGGGAGGGCACAGGCTCTGCTCAGCTGCACCCTGGGATACGACAAGTGGCAATGGATATAAACTCCAGCACAGGAGGCTCCAGCTCAGCATGAGGAGGAACTTCTGCCCTGTGAGGGTCACGGAGCCCTGGAGCTGGCTGCCCAGAGAGGTTGTGGAGTCTCCTTCTCTGGAGACTTTCAAGCAGGATGCATTCCTGTGTGACCTGTGCTGGATTCTATGGTCCTGCTCTGGCAGGGGCATTGGACTTGGGAGAGCTCCACAGGTCCCTTGCAACCCCTGTGATTACACACTGATCAAAACTGGGGAGTTCAGTTCTACAGGACCCATCTGAGTTCAGCAAGCATGTACCTATGGAGGTGAAGTCCTTTACCAACACACCAAAAAAAGGACTGAGCAACATGCACAGGCATTTGGTGGGTCTGGGTGATGTTTTCCTGTTCTCCCAGTCACAGAATCACAGAATTATTGAGGCTGGAAAAGACCTCTGAGGCCATCCAGTCCAGCCTAGGACCTACCACCCCCACATCAGCCAAACCCTGCCACCAAGGGCCACATCCAAGCTTTTCTTAAAGCCCTCCAGTGATGGTGACTCCAGCACCTCCCTGGGCAGCACATCCCAGTGCCTAATCAGCCTTGCTGTGAGGAAGTGCTTCCTAATACCCAACCCAAACCTCCCCTGGGGCAGCTTCAGACCATGAGATCCTTGCTCTGCTAGCCACCATTCTCTACAGAAAGTGAGAATCAAAACTGGAAAGAAGCCCCTTAGTCCACAAGAGAGGCTTGTCTAAGCAGTGATAGTGAAAGTAGGTCTTGCCAGATCCTTGCAGTATTGCCAAGCTGTGAAATTTCATAGTATTTCATAGTATCAGTCAGGGTTGGAAGGGACCACAAGGATCATCCAGTTCCAACCCCCCTGCCATGGGCAGGGACACCCCACACTAGATCAGCCTGGCCAGAGCCTCATCCAGCCTGGCCTTAAACACCTTCAGGGACAGGGCCCCAACCACCTCCCTGGACAACCCATTCCAGGGCTTCACCACTCTCATGGGGAAGAACTTCCTCCTCCCCTCCAGCCTGAATCTCCCCACCTCCAGCTTCATTCCATTCCCCCTAGGCCTATCACTGCCTGAGATCCTGAGCAGTCCCTCCCCAGCCTTCTTGGAGCCCCCTGCAGATCCTGGAAGGCCACAATGAGGTCACCTGGGAGCCTTCTCTTCTCCAGACTGAACAGCCCCAACTCCTTCAGTTGTCCTCACAGGAGAGGTGCTCCAGCCCTCTGCTCATCCTCCTGGCCCTTCTCTGGACACCTTCCAGCACCTCCAGATCCCTCTTGCAATAGGGGCTCCAGACCTGGAGGCAGTACTGCAGCTGTGGTCTCAGCAGAGCTGAGCAGAGGGGCAGAATCCCCTCCCTTGCCCTGCTGGCCACACTTCTCTTGCTGCAGCCCAGGCTCTGCTTGGCTTTCCGGGCTGCAAGTGCACACTGAGAGCTCCTGCTGAGCTTCTCCTCCCCCAGCACCCCCAAGGCTCTCTCCTCAGGGCTGCTTTCCAGCCAGTCCCTGCCCAGCCTGCATTTGTGCCTGGGATTGCCTTGAGCCAGCTGCAGGACCCTGCCCTTGGTCTTGTTGAACCTCCTGAGGTTGGCTTGTGCCCAGCTCTGCAGCCTGTCCAGGTCCCTCTGGATGGATCCCTTCCCTCCAGCTGTCTGCTGCACCACACAGCTTGGTGCCATCAGCAACCCTGCTGAGGCTGCACTCAGTGCCACTGTCCATGGCACCCACAAAGATGTTGAAATGATTTGCAGGAAATACACTTCCAGATTTGGGAGTGGGGGGGGAGGGATTGTTTAGGGTTTTTAAAGTATTCCCTGGGGATAACCCAATGACAGAATCATTAAGGTTGGAAAAGACCTCTACGATCACTGAGTCCAACCTTCAACCCAACACCACCGTGGCCATCAAACCACGTCCCCAAGTGCCATGGCCACACAGGTTTTGAACACCTCCAGGCATGGTGACTCCACCACCTCCCTGGGCAGCCTGTGCCAATGCCTGACCACTCTTGCAGCAAAGACATGGTAAATACACGTTCACAGGGGTACTGTGTGAGAGATCAAAACAAAGAAAGCCTTTTCCCTTTTCAGTTTGAAGCTGCCTGTAATTCTGAAGCTTCATCAATTAGTTTGCACAAAATAAGATAAGCCAAGAGAGTTAAGCTTGAAGGTTTACATGGTTGCACCCCCCTGCTGTCTACAACCTCCTTTCAGGTAGCTGTAGAGAGCAATAAGGTCTCCCCTGAGCCTCCTCCTTAGCCATTGGAATGTGCTGCCCAGGGAGGTGGTGGAGTCACCATCCCTGGAGGTGTTCAGGAGGGGACTGGACGTGGTGCTTGGTGCCATGGTTTAGTTGATTAGATGGTGTTGGGTGATAGGTTGGACTTGATGATCTCAAGGGTCTTTGCCAACCTGGTTAATTCAATTCAATTCTATTCTATTCTACTCTATTCTATTCTATTCTACTCTATTCTATTCTACTCTACTCTAATTCAAGGAGAAGGTTTAAAGAATCCAGTCCACATTTTACATTCCTTCCTGTTTCACTGGAATGGGCTGCCCAGGGAGGTGGTGGAGTCACAGGGGACTGGATGTGGTGCTTGGTGCCATGGTTTAGTTGATTAGATGGTGTTGGGTGATAGGTTGGACTTGATGATCTCAAGGGTCTTTGCCAACCTGGTTAATTCAATTCAATTCAATTCAATTCAATTCAATTCAATTCAATTCAATTCAATTCAATTCAATTCAATTCAATTCTACTCTATTCTACTCTACTCTACTCTACTCTAATTCAAGGAGAAGGTTTAAAGAAGCCAGTCCACATTTTACATTCCTTCCTGTTTCACTGGAATGGGCTGCCCAGGGAGGTGGTGGAGTCCCCATCCCTGGAGGTGTTCAAGAGGGGATTGGATGTGGCACTTGGTGCCATGGTCTAGTGGTGAGGTCTGTTGGGACAGGTTGGACTTGATGATCCTTGGGGTCTCTTCCAACCTTAGTTATACTGTGAGACTGTGACATAGGCAGTTGTTCCAAGACTTGCAAATTTTCATGGGAGATTGAAAAAAAACAACCCAAACAAACCTCAGTTGTACCCCTATGAGCTTGCTGCTATCCAAGGGAAAAGAAGCTCTCGGCACACCTGGCCTTTTAGAGACAGTGAAGACAAAAGACATTTCCCTGCCTGCTGCAAGGAATGCCTGCTATAAATAGAGACAACATATTCTTGGGAGCTGGGTGTGGTAACAAGAAAGTGAAGATGCCTCTCCCCAGATCTAAAGGCACAGACCTTTGTTTGAAGTTGTGCCAGAGTTCTACCCAGTTCTATTTGGGTACCTAGCAATTTGGTCTGAAAAGGTAAATAAGAGAGCAGCTTCCTCACTCCCCTCTATGCTGTTTGCTACACAAAAGGTTCTGACACAGCCATGCTGACCCTGTGGTCCAAGTGGGCCCTGGAGTGGCTGGGGATACAGACAGGAGCCAGAGAGGGCTACAGTGCAGCAGGAGGATCTCCTTTCTCCACCAGCCCGTCGCGGGGACTCCACACCTCTGTGGTACTTCAGTAAGCGCATGCTGGGAACGAAGCTCCAGCTGCCGCCTGCCTTCCAAACTGCTCTTTAGCAGCCTGGCCACCAGAAGCTGTGTCTCTGGATCTGTTTACTGGTGGGCAGAAGTCTTCAGTCCCTCATTCATCTGACAGCCTTGCTGGCCACTAATTTCCACAGGAGCGGGGGCGGTGCTGCTGGTGAATCAGGCCCTTGCAGAGTCACTGGCAATGCAAGCAAGCACAGGGAGCACATTTCACTCCTCTGCAGGAAGACCCAAAAAAAGGCTGCTGATGCATCTTCCAAGCATACATTGCCTGCATGGCAACTGTTGCTCTGGTAAACATCCTGAGTCAGTTCCATACGGTGTCATCACTTACAGTAAACTTCCTTGCTGCTGACACTAATCTTAACGCTTCTGGGTCCTAAGTTTCACCCAGCTGGGAGCTGGAAGTTTTCAGATTCCACTAGAACATGGCACAGCTATGCAGCACCTCAGTGGAAAAAAACTGCAGGCAGTGAAATCATAGTCCTGGAATTAGGCAGTTATCAGATATGCCCCTCTGGAGGTGATGAAAACAAGCAGCCCTGTCGGTTCTAGGAAAGCTTCAGGCTGTGGAAGGAACAGCCTGCCCCCGAAGGCTGAGTAACAGGAGGCTGGGAAGCAAATCAGCTGGGATCTGTTCCACACAGCCCAGGTGAAGAAAGGTACACGAAACAAAGCTGGTGGACAATAATAACTGGACTCTGATTTCCATTGTTTGGCTGAAATCAAACCATGCAGTCATCTGGGCTACAGCCAGCGAGGCACAGTGTCGTTCAGCAGACAGATCTGCAGCCTGGAGCTCAAAAGGCCTTCTGCCTGTTCCCTGCCATCATTTACCTGCTGATCCAACCTGCAGAAGCCAAATCCCTCTCTCTAGCTCAGCCTGCAACTAGCCTGCTCAAGAAAGCAGTTTGAGATGTACTGATAAGGGCTGCTGCAAGAGCGCAGGACTGTGACACTGTGCTTTGGTTGTGGCCTCACAGCTTTTACACACAGCCTCCATCTAAGCCTGGGCAAGTCACAGGAAGTCTGATTCAAGCACTGTGGTTATTTAGATAAGAAACTGATACCAAATCAGAACTATGATTAACAAGTCCTGTTGAAATTGATTTGCAGCATGCTACTCAATACCAAGTGAGATTCAAAACTATTTTTCACAGGCTTGGGATTTCCTCCCCCCCCAAAAAAAATACTTTCAGTAAACGAATTCTAAACTAAACCAAGATTGATTGATTGATTGTTAAGTATTTCCTCTACTCCTCTGAGTTATACAGAGACTCCACCTCAAACACTGCATCCAGTTCTGCTGTCCCCACCATAAGAGGGGCATAGATTTGTTGGAACAAGTCCAGAGGAGGGCAACAAAGATGATCCAGGGGCTGGAGCAGCTCTGCTGTGAGGACAGGCTGAGGGTGTTCAGCCTGGAGAAGGGAAGGCTCCAGGCAGACCTAAGAGCAGCCTGCCAGGACCTGAAAGAATCCTGCAGGAAGGACAAGGGGAAATGGATTTAAACTGAAGAAAAATAGGTTTAGGTTGGATCTTAGGAAGAAATTCTTCGCTATGAGGGTGGCAAGACTCTGGAATGGATTGTCCAGAGGTTGTGGCTGCCCCCTCCCTGGAGATGGTCAAGGCCAGGTTGGATGGGCACTTGAGAAACTGGATCTAGTTGAGAGGTATTGCTGCCCATGGCAGGGAGGATGGATTCAATGATTTCTAAGGTCTCTTCCAGCCTAAGCCATTCTATGATAATATCATAGAATCACAGAATCAATAAGGTTGGAAAAGACCCCAAAGATCATCAAGTCCAACCTGTCACCCAACACCTCCTGACAACTAAACCATGGCTCCAAGTGCCACATCCAATCCCCTCTTGAACACCTCCAGGGATGGGGACTCCACCACCTTCCTGGGCAGCACATCCCAATGGCTAACAGCTCTCTCTGGGAAGAACTTTCTCCTCACCTCAAGCCTAAAATATGTATTCTGGTCACTTTAAACTCATTTGTACAGTAAGTTGGTCATGGAAAAGTAAGCAATAATCAAATCTGGGGAAAGAGAAAGACCTTAAATAAGAAGTGGAACACCTACTGACTTTAAGAAAAGAACCCCAAGGATCTTTTTAAAGGCCTTGAAAGCCAGTAATTTAAACCCAAGGAAGCAGTGGTCTGGCAGACATCCTGCACAGAGGGCCTTGAGCAGCCTGCACTAATGGTTGATGCCCCTGTCCCTGGCAGGGGAGTTGGAACTAGATGACCCTTAAGGTGCCTTCAAACCCAATCCACTCTGTGAATCTCTGAATTGTGCACCCAGTGATTTTGCTGTGCTGCTCCTCGTTGCCAGTAATCTTCTCACCTTAATGAGACAGGGCTGGATTCTGAGCAAACAGCCAGAATTAAACCAGAGTTTGGATGGCAACTGATAGAATAGAATAAACCAGGTTGGAAGAGACCTTCAAGATCACGGTGTCCAACCTATCATCCAACACCACCTAATCAACTAAACCATGGCACCCAGCACCCCATCAAGTCTCCTCCTGAACACCTCCAGGGATAGAGTGACAGACCTCAGCTCAGGTACTGTGTTTCATGACACTGGAAAGCATCATGAAGTGAGATGCCCTCTGAGCAAGAGTCAGTTTAAGGCATCTTAATAAAGAGAAAATCCTAGACAGGTGGTAACAGATCATTAATAAAGCAGCACAAGATTATCTTCTTTCCCCCCAAGGAAATAGCTTACATTTAATTGAGTTGTATGTCAAGTACCCCAGGAAAAAGAACTGTATGGCCAGCAGGAGCAGGGAGGTCATTCTGCCCTGTACTCAGCACTGGTTAGGCCACACCTGGAGTCCTGTGTCCAGTTCTGGGCTCCTCAGGTTAGGAAAGAGGTTGAGCTGCTGGAAGGTGTCCAGAGAAGGGCAACAAATCTGGGGAGGGGTCTGGAGCACAGCCCTGTGAGGAGAGGCTGAGGGAGCTGGGGTTGCTTAGCCTGCAGAAGAGGAGGCTCAGGGGAGACCTCATTGCTCTCTCCAACTCCCTGCAGGGAGGTTGTAGCCAGGTGGGGGTTGGTCTCTTCTCCCAGACACCCAGCACCAGAACAAGAGGACGCAGTCTCAAGCTGTGCCAAGGGAACTTTAGGCTGGAGGTGAGGAGAAAGTTCTTCATAGTGAGTTGTTAGCCATTGGGATGTGCTGCCCAGGGAGGTGGTGGAGTCCCCATCCCTGGGGGTGTTCAAGAGGGGATTTGATGTGGCCCTTGGAGCCATGGTTTAGTAGTCATGAGGTCTGTGGTGATAGGTTGGACTTGATGATCTTTGAGGTCTCTTCCAACCTTATTGATTCTATGAAAGGTTCAACCCCCTGGGCTATCCACAGTCCACAAGACAGAGCAATAAGCTTGTATCAGAGCCTGAAGCACAAGCCAGAGAGGACTCAAAGCAGCTGATCTCATCATGTGCTTGCAAAAAATGACACCAGGAAGTTCTTTCAGCAAAGCAGACTTCTCTCTTAGGAACAGCAGAAGTATCTGAGACACAGTGTGGAAAAACTTTTCCAGATCATCTGAGGAACAAGTTCTGCACCAGGAGGCTGCTGGGACACTGCAACAGGCTCCCCAAGGAGGGAGCTGAGGCTCCGTGCCAGGAGCTGTTGAAGGGGAGGCTGCAGAAGGCTGTGAGCAGCCTGCTCTTAGTGGAGGATGTCCCTGCTGAGTGCAGGGGGGTTGGACTGGATGCCCTTTGGAAGTCCCATCCCAACCCATCCTGTGACTCTGTGATCTGTGACCAGTCACTGTAGGTAGATCCCATTTTTCTTTCCTGACCTGCCTGAAAATGCATCTTACACAGCTGTTACAGCAGCAGCTCCTGAAGCACTGCTAAGGCAGCTGCCTCTGGCTCTGGAAAGATACTCAGCAGATACTCAGGCATCACCCAATACAGCAATCAATCTATGGCACTAAAGCAGGCAAGAGACAGGCTTGATAGAATAGAATAGAATAGAATAGAATAGAATAGAATAGAATAGAATAGAATAGAATAGAATAGAATAGAACAGAACCGGACCAGACCAGACCAGGTTGGAAGAGACCTTCAAGATCATCGAGTCCAACCTATCACCCAGCACCACCCAAACAACTAACCCATGGCACCAAGCACCCCATTGAGTCTCCTCCTGAACACCTCCAGTGATGGTGACTCCACCACCTCCCCAGGCAGCCCATTCCAATGGGCAATCACTTTCTCTGTATAGAACTTCCTCCTAACCTCCAAGATGACCTGAAGAGGTTGCCAGGACTATGTGGATGTGTTTATATCACGTCAGCAGTGGGGGAAAGGTGTGAACAAGCAGCCTGGCAATCGCTGTGACTCAGGAGCTGACTGTGACTCGTGCTGGTGAGACGGCACGGCCTGGGCACCATGAGTAATGCAGCCAGGCAGAGGATTGAGAGATGCTCTTCTTGAGCCCACTGCAGGTCTGCAAACTGAATCACAGGATCTCAGGGGTTGGAAGGGACCTCAAAAGCTCATCCAGTCCAAATTCTCTGCCAGAGCAGCATCACCTATACCAGGTCACGCAGGAACTCATCCAGGTGGGTTTTGAGTATCTCCAGAGAGGGAGACTCCACAACCCCCCCTGGGCAGCCTGCTCCAACAACGGGGGTGGGGGGAGGGGATTTCAAAACCTCGGGACATTTAGCTCTGACTCATCACAAGGACTTTCTCACACCACGGTCTGGCTGCAGCAAGGAATGCCCAGCCAGGTTACCCAACAGTTGGTGACTGCAGACAGTTTCCTGGGGTGGGGGTGGGGTTTAGGCTATGCCTTTAAAATTCAGTTACAGATTTCGAGCAGGAAAGTAGAACAATAACAACAAATCACTGCTGGGGGTAAAAAGGAAAAGAAAAGGCTGTTCTAAACAAATTCACTGGGGAAATATCTAGGATAAGAGGAGCTGTGCCATAACAATCCTTCCCTTTTCTCTCCTCTTCTGATCTCTGGCTGTTTTGCTTCACTCAGGGGGGATAACCTGCTTTTAGCTGGCCTTGGCTAAGTCTAACTTCTCTGCTCCTTTCTCTAGTGCAGGGGGATAAGGGAGGGAGAAGCCAGTAGCTTCCCCTGCTCCTTGGCCAGGGGGTTCCTTGTGCTGCTTATTAATTGTAGATACCTGTATCATATTGTACCTCCTGGCTGTGTTGTACACATTCACTGCATCCCAGTGCAGAGGGTAGCTCTTGCCTGTAAATACAGCTTCAGTTACTTCTGCCTGAGTTGGCCTGGCACAGGTAATGTTGGGAGGGGAACTTCAACCCACCACATTAGAATAGAATAGACCAGACCAGGTTGGAAGAGCCCTTCAAGATCATTGTGTCCAACCTATCATCCAACACCACCCAACCAACTAACCCATGGCACCAAGCACCCCATCAAGTCTCCTCCTGAACACCTCCAGGGATGGTGACTCCACCACCTCCCCAGGCAGCCCATCCCAGTGGGCAATCACTCTCTCTGTGTAGAACTTCTTCCTAACCTCCAGCCTAAACCTCCCCTGGTGCAGCCTGAGACTGTGTCCTCTTGTTCTAGTGCTGCTTGCCTGGGAGAAGAGACCAACCTCTGCCTGGCTACAGCCTCCCTTCAGGGAGTTGTAGAGAGCAAGAAGGTCTCCCTTGAGCCTCCTCTTCTCCAGGCTAAGCAACCCCAGCTCCCTCAGCCTCTCCTCACAGGGCTGTGCTCCAAGACCCTCAACAACTTTCTTGCCCTTCTCTGGACATGCTCCAGCAGCTCAACCTCCTTCCTAACCTGAGGGGCCCAGAACTGGGCACAGTACTCAAGGTGCAGCCTAACCAGTGCAGTGTACAGGGGCAGAATGACCTCCCTGCTCCTGCTGGCCACACTGTTCCTGATGCAGGCCAGGATGCCCTTGGCCCTCCTGGCTGCCTGGGCACACTGCAGGCTCATGTTCAGCCTACCATCAACCAGCACCCCCAGGTCCCTCTCTGCTTGGCCGCTCTCAGCCACTCTGACCCCAGCCTGTAGCTCTGCCTGGGGTTGCTGTGGCCAATGTGCAGCCCCTGGCAGTTGGTGCTAAGGTATTAGCTTTCTAGAGGATGCTCCAGTCCTCTCTCCTCTTGTCCACTCCTGCAGTGTTTGCACAAGGCACTTTTTCTTTTCGTGAATAGTAATAATACCAATGCTTCTGGCAGCTGCAACAGCCCTGTGTGTGAAATCCCAGCTGCCTTCTGCAGCTCACAGGAAAGAGGCACAGATCTTGTTGATGGGACACCAGGCTGGGACTTGGGAGAAGTCTTTATTGACTTTACTGACAGCTGTGCTGCTGGGTGACTTCTTTTGCTTTCTCCCTGCTTCCCCACTTAGGAGGTGGGGATAAAATCACTGACTTCCAAAGGGCTACAAGCACCTGTTAAATAACACCACATGTGGAAGGACCTGTTAAATAACACCATATGTGGACCTGGCATTGTAAATTCTATGGCAGTTTGAACACAACCCTGCTGAGTGTGCTGATGAAACACGCCAGAGAGGACAGCAACCTCCTCTAGACTGAATGTTGTAATCTTTATGCAAGCTCCATAGAATCACAGAATCAATAAGGCTGGAAAAGACCTCAGAGATCACCAAGTCCAGCCTATCACCCAACACCTCCTGACTAACTAAACCATGGCTCCAGGTGCCACATCCAAGCCTTTTTTGAACACCTCCAGGGACGCTGACTCCACCACCTCCCTGCAACAGAAGAAAAGGAAACACTACAAACAACAACATTTCACCACAGAAAGCACCTCCTGAAGTGATGCCCTGGGAAGGTGTAAGATGCCACTCCTTCAAGAAGAATTCAAGGTGGTCTTCTACAGCACTTGGAAGCATCCAGCAGATGGCAAGTGAAGGGAATATATCTCAGAATGATAGGATGAGGGGCAATGGTTTGAGATGAGAGCAGAGCAGATTGAGATTGGATGTGAGCAACAAGTTCTGCACCAGGAGGCTGCTGGGACATGGCAACAGGTTGCCCAGGGAGGGATTTGAGGCCTCATGCCTGGAGACAGTCAAGCTGAGGCTGGAGAAGGCTGTGAGCAGCCTGCTCTAATGGAGGATGTCCCTGCTGAGTGGATGCCCTTTGAAGGCTCTTTCCAACCCAACCCATTCTATGATTCTAAGATTCTATGCTGTGTAGAGGAAACACCACTGCATATAGCAAACTCCTGACCAAGCTGTCAGCCCCTGGCTTGGATGGGAGCACACTGCATTGGGTTAGGAACTGGCTGGAGGCTGAGCCCAGAGAGTGGTGGTGAATGGTGCCACAGCCAGCTGGCAGCCAGGCACCAGTGGAGTGCCCCAGGGATCAGTACTGGGCCCTGTGCTCTTTAACATCTTCATTGATGATCTGGATGAGGGCATTGAGTCCATCAGCAGTAAATTTGCTGACAACACCAAGCTGGGGGGCAGGAGTTGATCTGCTGGAGGGTAGAGAGGCTCTGCAGAGGGACCTGGACAGGCTGGGCAGATGGGCAGAGGCCAAGGGCAGGAGATTGAACACATCCAAGTGCCAGGTTCTGCACATTGGCCACAGCAACCCCAGGCAGTGCTACAGGCTGGGGTCAGAGTGGCTGAGAGCAGCCAGGCAGAGAGGGACCTGGGGGTGCTGGTTGATGGTAGACTGAACATGAGCCTGCAGTGTGCCCAGGCAGCCAAGAGGGCCAATGGCATCCTGGCCTGCATCAGGAACAGTGTGGCCAGCAGGAGCAGGGAGGTCATTCTGCCCCTGGACACTGCACTGGTTAGGCCACACCTTGAGTCCTGTGTCCAGTTCTGGGCCCCTCAGTTTAGGAAGGAGGTTGACTTGCTGGAACGAGTCCAGAGAAGGGCAACAAAGTTGGTGAGGGGTTTGGAGCACAGCCCTGTGAGGAGAGGCTGAGGGAGCTGGGGTTGCTTAGCCTGGAGAAGAGGAGACTCAGGGGTGACCTTATTGCTCTCTACAACTACCTGAAGGGAGGTTGTAGACAGATGGATGTTGGTGTCTCCTCCCAGGCAGCCAGCACCAGAACAAGAGGACACAGTCTCAGGCTGCGCCAGGGGAGGTTCAGGCTAGTTGTTAGGAAAAAGTTATATATAGAGAGAGTGATTGCACATTGGGATGGGCTGCCTGGGGAGGTGGTGGAGTCACCATCCCTGGAGGTGTTCAGGAGGAGACTTGATGGGGTGCTTGGTGCCATGGGTTAGTTGTTTAGGTGGTGTTGGATTGGTTGATGGGTTGGACACAATGATCTTGAAGGTCTCTTCCAACCTGGTTTATTCTATGTATGTATTCTATGTATATTGTCACTGATGTCCACCTTGGTAACATCTTCCTAGCTCAACACATAACCATAGGTTGTTTCTGGGTGCTCCTGCCCTATTGCCCTGATGCTGAGCGCAGTGACAGTTAAGGCAGACCTGCTGGAACAGCAGGTCAAAACCATGAGATAATCATAAAAAAGGACAAAGAAGAGAATTTGCTCATGGGCTGAGTCCTCTCTGAGGCTGGTCCCTTGGAAAGAGCACTCCTTGTCTACAAATGTGGAGGGTTTGCCTGAGAATGCCCAAGCTGCTTAGCAGAAGTTGTACTGGATCAAATGGGTATAACCCTCTACCACAGTCAAGGCTCAGAGAAATGGAATAGAATTAACCAGGTTGGAAAAGACCTTTGAGATCATCAAGTCCAACCTATCTGATCGACTAAACCATGGCACCAAGTGCCTCAGCCAGGCTCTTCCTAAACACCTCCAGGGATGGGGACTCCACCACCTCCCTGGGCAGCACATCTCCAGGGCCAATCTCTCTTGCTGGGAAGAACTTTCTCCTCACCTCCAGCCTGAACCTCCCCTGGCACAGCTTGAGACTGTGTCCTCTTGTTCTGGTGCTGGTTGCCTGCCTGGGAGAAGAGACCAACCCCCACCTGGCTACAACCTCCCTGCAGGGAGTTGGAGAGAGCAAGAAGGTCTCTCCTGAGCCTCCTCTTCTGCAGGCTAAGCAACCCCAGCTCCCTCAGCCTCTCCTCCCAGGGCTGTGCTCCAGACCCCTCCCCAGCTTTGTTGCCTTTCTCTGAACACCTTTCACAGAGGTGAAGATGGGGAGGGGGGGAATATTCAGCAGGTGCAAGAAACAGAAGAAGTTGTTCAAAAGAATAGATGAACACTGAAAAGCTATGAAGAGCAACTGAAGGAGCTGGGGATGGTTAGTGTGAAACACAGGAGGCTGAGGGGAGACCTCCTGGCTGTCTACAGCTCCCTGAAAGGAGGCTGTGGAGAGGCTGCTGCTGGTCTCTTCTCACAGGTAATTAGTGACAGAACAAGAGGAATGGCCTCAAGCTGCCCCTGGGGAGGTTTAGGCTGGACAGTAGGAAACATTTTTTCTCAGCATGAGTGGTCAGGGATTGGAAAGTGCTGCCCAGGGAGGTGGTGGAGTCCCCAAGCCTGGCTGTGTTTAAAGGTGGTTTGGATGTGGTGCTTGGGGATATGGTTGAGGGGTGAAGCTTGTAGAGTAGGGTTCTGGTTTGGACTTGGTGATCCTGAGGCTCTTTTCCAACCTGAATGGTTCTGTGATATGCCTGGGTGTCCCCAGTGTGCACAGTGGCACTACAGCTTCTGTGGCCTTCTGGCATTGTGAGCAGGTGGCCCAGCTCCAGGTTAGACAGAATGGCTCTCCCCTTGGCTCCTCTCCTGTGTTGCTGGGTCATGTTTTGTCTCTTGGCACTTGTCTTTCAGAGAGTACCAAGCCTTTATGTACAAATGTTGAATCATAGAATTGCCTCAGTTGGGAGAGACCTTTGAGTTCATGGAGTCCAACCCTCAGCCTAAGACCACCACAGCCCAAAGTCACCTCCAGTCCATAGTCACCCCAGACCATGCAGTCACCTCTAAGCCATAGTCAGCTCAGACTACAGACACCTCCAGACCATAGTCACTTCCAGACCATAGTTGCCTCAGACCACAGAGTCACTTCCTGACCATAGTCACCCCAGACAATAGAGTTACCTCAAGGCCATAGTCATCCCAGCCCATAGTCTCCCTCACACCAAACAGCTTTTGATGGTGCATCTCACTCTGGTTCCTTTGCAATGCCACTTTCCAATAGTCCCTTGCATAATTCTCACCTTGGTGGCTTTGTCTTCCACCTGAGGTGGTAAGTGGGCCCTGGACCTGTCAGGAGAGTTGCAGCAAGAGTTTCTAGTGCCCCATGTCACTTGTTTCCTTCACGGCAGGACACACTTTGTGGTTTGCAAACTCCAGCCCTCAACACAGCATTTGTGGGGAGTCTAAACTCATGGTCCAGCACATTTCAGTCTCATGCCAATGCCATTTCTCCCTGAAGATCTGTGCTGGAGCAGTGGCAGATGAGCTCTGTTAAAGAATCACAGAATTCTAGAGCAGTAGGGGTTGGAAAGGACTTCTGACATTGGAAAGTGCTGCCCAGGGAGGTGGGGGAGTCCCCAAGCCTGGCTGTGTTTGAAGGTGGTCTGGATGTGGTGCTTGGGGCTGTGGGTTAGGGCTGAGCCTTGTAGAGCAGGATTCAGGGTTGGACTTGGTGATCCTGAGGGGCTTTTCCAACCTGAATGTTTCTGTGATTGATCAAGACCATGTATCTCCTAGATCTGAAGGAGATAGCTTAAAGTTATCATCAGGAGGTGTTGCCTCAAACAGCAGAGAGAGCTGGTTACATTTAAAGCATCAGTCTGGAGTTAATTATCAAATCAGTTTTAAAGTTCTGTAATCTAAAGAAGTGTGCAGTCTGACAATGGGAGCAAAGATTTAAGTTAGTTCTCATCTGCCAAGCAGCTCCAAACATCTCAGAGGGACAAACCTTGAACAAGAGCCCCTGAAGAAAAACTACACTTTGAATTTGCTGTTGACTAACAGGAACCAGGTGCAACTGGACTGCAAAGAGCTGCCAGCCTTTGGTGTGTGGATAGAGAGCACCCAGAGAAGTAAACAGGATGAACCTGTCAGAAGAGGAGAGAAAAGTTTCATCTGATGCTTGCAGCACTGCTGCTGGAGAGATGGCTTTGAACAGACAGCATTTTGCTTCACTTCCATCTTCTGAATGTTCCTCCCTGACAACTTTGTGCCTAAGCAGTGCATGGGGAGGGGGAACAACCTCTTACCTTTATAACCAGGAAGGCTTGTGAGCAAAGGAGGCTTTTCTCCCCCCTGCACTATTTGCCCGAGTGAGCAATGGGAAAGAGAAAAGACATGGCAATTAACAGAGGACACCTCACCCACCAGGAGGAGGAGGAGGAGGAGGAGGGAAGTGAGTGAAAGCACAACATTAGGATGAGTTCAGGCCTCACCCTCAGCGTCTCCATTACTCCTGAATCATCTTTCTTTGTAATTAGCAAACACCACTTTCCCTTCTGCCTGCCCAGTTAACTGCTCCTTTGCCTTCCGCCGAAGCTGCACCCAGAGCACCGTGATGGGGCTGGGGGGCCCTGCCCGCCTCTAGCAGCCACTCAGAGTCACTGCACATCGGCTGGTGGCCAAGAGCCACGGAGGGACCCATCGCTGCCGCTGCAGTCACCTCTGGCGCTGCGGAATGGCGGCATGATGTGGAAAGAGCTGCTGCCAGCTGGCTTGCTCTGGTCTGAGGGGGCTTTGCCTGCTCCCTGCGAAGGGCAATGGTCCTGTGTGACCAGCAGGAGCAGGGCAGGGATGGGCTCCCTGTGCTGGGAGGCCACAGCTCGAGTGCTGGGCTCAGCTGTGGGCACCTCAGCACAAGAAAGGCTTTGAGGGGCTGGAGAGGGGGCAGAGAAGAGCAACTAAGCTGCTGAGGGGCCTGGAGAAGGAGTCTGATGAAGAGCAGCTGAGGGAAGTGGGAGTGGTTAGTGTGAGGAAGAGGAGGCTGAGGGGAGACCTTATCACCCTCTACAGCTACCTGAGAGCACAACCCAGAGAGGTTGGTGCTGGTCTCTTCTCCCAGGTCATTAGTGATGGAACAAGAGGGAACAGCCTCAAGCTGCAGCAGGGGAGGCTTAGGCTAGACTTTAGGGAACCCTTTCCACTGCAGGAGTGGTCAAGCATCAGAACTGGCTGCCAGGGAGGTGGTGGAGTCCCCATCCCTGGTGGTGTTTAGAGGTCCTTTGGCTGTGGTGCTTAGCAATGTGGTTTAGTGGTGACCTTGGCAGAGCAGGGTTAGTGGTTGGCCCTGAGGAGCTCCAGGGTCTTGCCCAGCCTGGATGATTCTGTGAGCATCTCTAAGTATGATACCAGCTCCTTGCTGATAAGCCTCCCTGGTGGCAAGATATACTGAGAGAGGCTGCCAACATCAGGCTGGCACGTGGCTTTTAGACACCTCTTTGGACAGCTTGCTTGTTGCTGGGATGGAGATCGCCTGCACCATGATACATAGAATACATACATAGAATAAACCAGGTTGGAAGAGACCTTCAAGATCATTGTGTCCAACCCATCAACCAATCCAACACCACCTAAACAACTAACCCATGGCACCAAGCACCCCATCAAGTCTTCTCCTGAACACCTCCAGTGATGGCGACTCCACCACCTCCCCAGGCAGTCCATTCCAATGGGCAATCACTCTCTCTGTATAGAACTTTTCCTAACATCTAGCCTGAACCTCCCCTGGCGCAGCCTGAGACTGTGTCCTCTTGTTCTGGTACTGGCCGCCTGGGAGAAGAGACCAATATCCGTTGGTCTACAACCTCCCTTCAGGTAGTTGTAGAGAGCAATGAGGTCACCCCTGAGTCTCCTCTTCTCCAGGCTAAGCAACCCCAGCTCCCTCAGCCTCTCCTCGTAGGGCTTATGTTCCAAACCCCTCACCAACTTTGTTGCTCTTCTCTGGACACCTTCCAGCAAGTCAACCTCCTTCCTAAACTGAGGAGCCCTGAACTGGACACAGTACTCGAGGTGTGGCCTAACCAGTGCAGTGTCCAGGGGCAGAATGACCTCCCTGCTCCTGCTGGCCACACTGTTCCTGATGCAGGCCAGGATGCCATTGGCCCGCCTGGCTGCCTGGGCACACTGCAGGCTCATGTTCAATCTACCGTCAACCAGCACCCCCAGGTCCCTCTCTGCCTGGCTGCTCTCAGCCACTCTGCCCCCAGCCTGTAGCACTGCCTGGGGTTGCTGTGGCCAATGTGCAGCACCTGGCACTTGGATGTGTTCAATCTCCTGCCCTTGGCCTCTGCCCATCTGCCCAGCCTGTCGAGGTCCCTCTGCAGAGCCTCTCTACCCTCCAGCAGATCAACTTCTGCCCCCAGCTTGGTGTCGTATACCTACATGTACATTCAAAGAAAGTCTCCTAGAAGGGTAATTCAGGAGCTTAGACACAGGCATTACTGATGTGGGAGCTTCTTCTGATGTGTCATAGTCAGTAGGGAGGAGCAGTGCCTCTACCATGAGGGTAGCGGAACACCGTAGCAGGCTGCCCAGGGAGGTGGTTGGGGCCCCATCCATGGAGGTGAGGCTCGACAGGCCTCTGGGCAGCCTGCTCTGCGGAGGATGCCCCTGCTCACTGCAGAAGGGGTTGGACTGGACAACCTCCGGAGGTCCCCTTCCAACCCAGACCATTCTGTGATTCCTCACATCTCAACCCAGGTTCCCAGGTGCCCACAGACCATATGCTGAGCTCCAGTTAACCTTTCACTTCTGTATGGCAACGCTGCAAGAAACTATTCATTACATCTACCCACACATGCCACACCCTGCCTCTTTGCAGACATCTCCCCATTAACAAAAATAACAATAAAAAAGCCCCCTGGGGAACTATTCTCCCCCAAACCTGTTCTGCTAACAGGCTGCCGCTGTCAGACACCTATCATCAACAGAAGCTGTGGCACAGCAGATTTTTCTGCTCTGATGCACTCTGCCATGGGCAGCTCCTTGCTCAGGAGAGCAGCTCTTTAGTCAGCCAGGCATTAGGCTGAGCAGTTGAGGCTGGCTGGTTAATGCCCTTCTCCTAGGCAGCCGCCAGCATGCACCCTGGCAGCCTGCTGCACAGCCATCTCGCCCTGCTTTGGGAAGGGCAGCGGGAGCAGAGGCAGGAGTTTTATTTACCACAGCTGCTGGCTGGCTGATTTTGTTCAAAGATACAACACAGCCTCTTGGAGCTTCTAGCTACTGAGCCTGGCTCAGCCATCAACAGGAGGAAAAGGGAGGGGGGAGAAAAAAAGTGAAGGAATGTATTTTCCAAACTACAACTGGCAGTAAAGTTCAGGTCCCCACTGCAGTTTCTGCTCTGAGCTGGTGTGGCTGCTTGAGCTCCGGCGTCAGGAAGGGCTCAAAGTGTAGATCATTCTTCAGCTCCTTTCTGTCTCACTTTTTCTTTCTCAATGGGAGGGTTGGAGGCTTTGGTACTGAAATAAGACTGCTGCCTTATATAACACAGCCAGTGTTGTCATGCAGAGGAACTGGAAAGTCCCAAAGCCAGTGCTTACAGAACAGAGTTCAATTATCCTCTTAATTGTAGTCACAGGCTCCAGAAACGGCTGCAGGTTTCGTTAGGCAGGAAACAGACATGGGGGAGGGCTGAACTTTAAACTGCAAGTAGCTGAACTTTCAGTCTGACTGAAGAAAAACTCCAAGGAAAAGCCCTTTCCCTCAGCTGCCACTTCACATTACTGCCAGCAGACTCATCCGTGCGACGAGCTGCTCCGTCCTCGCTCGCTTGGGGTCTGCTCCGGCAGCTGCGGCAAGGGAGCCGAATCACAGCCAGCTGCTACTGATGCTGCTCCCAATACCGGGGCAGGGAGGCAGGGAGGAACCTGATAGCCATCCACAATCCTCTCTGCCATCAGTATGAGCAGCAGCCACCGTGGTCACTGATAATTACAGTGTCTGATGGCTTTGAGATGATTATTACCTCCCTGGGAGGGAGAGACGGCTGCGTGTCAACAGCCGATGAACATCTGGTCTAAGTCTGGAGAGCGACATGCAGCTCTGCCAAGCTGGCCTGATGCCTACAGCCCTCAACAACCCACGGAGAATGGTCCAAACCACCAGATGCAGCACAAAGAAACCCTGATAGGCAAAGAACAGGCTGCAGATGTGAGTTCTACTGGGCAACAACCACAGCGTGTGTTCAGGTCAGACACATCTTGGTAATGAACCCAACTTCTGCCTTACTCCCCTCGCTTTGACGGCCTTCAGCTGGCAGTTGGAACCTACTCAGCACTGGTTAGGCCACATCCTGAGTATTGTAGCCAGTTCTGGGAAAGATGTTGAGCTGCTGGAAGGTGTCCAGAGAAGGGCAACAAAGCTGGGGAGGGGTCTGGAGCACAGCCCTGGGAGGAGAGGCTGAGGGAGCTGGGGTTGCTTAGCCTGGAGAAGAGGAGGCTCAGGGGAGACCTTCTTGCTCTCGTTGACTCCCTGAAGGGAGGTTGTAGCCAGGTGGGGGTTGGTCTCTTCTCCCAGGCAGGCAACCAGCACCAGAACAAGAGGACACAGTCTCAAACTGCACTAGGGGAAGTTTAGGCTGGAGGTGAGGAAGAAGTTCTTCCCAGCAAGAGAGATTGGCCATTGGGATGTGCTGCCCAGGGAGGTGGTGGAGTCTCCATCCCTGGAGGTGTTTAGGAAGAGCCTGGCTGCTACTCTCTCTAGCCTAAGAATTCAGGGTAGCACTGGCAAATGAAAATTTGCTAAAGCAATGCTGTCTGTGACTCTGATGCAAAGCATTCTGTGCAGTGAGCACCACAAATTGCTGCAGCACTATCTCATGCTCTTGCCAGGGCAGGCAGGGCTCCTGTAGTGGAGCCATGTGTGTCCAAGTTATGGTTCACACCTAACCAGGTACATTTAGGCTTGGTTCTGGAAAAAGCCATATTAGAGGAGAGCTTGGCAGAACCTCTTCCCTTGCTCTCTCACATAGGGTTCTACTTAGAGAACCAAACCAAAACTCCCAAGGAAAACCCAAAGGATATTTTAGAATAGAATTAACCAGGTTGGAAGAGACCTTTGAGATCATCCAGTCCAACCTCTCACCCAACACCATCTGATCAACTAAACACCAAGTGCCTCATCCAGGCTCTTCATAAACACCCTCCAGGGATGGTGACTCCACCACCTCCCTGGGCAGCACATCCCAATGGCCAATCTCTCTGTCTGGGAAGAACTTCTTCCTAACATCCAGCCTAACATTCTGCAAATATCCTGCTCATACAAAGCTGAGAATTACCAGCTTGTATCCTGACTGCATTTGCAAGCACTTATCCCTTTGTGCAGAAACAGAAGTGTGAGGAAAGAAGATCAGAAAACAACTGAAGAGGAGTTCTTAGAGCATCTCTGGAATTCTGAAAGCCTTTTAAGTCCTTGGGCTGACCTACCTTCTCCTTATAGAAGCAGCTCTCTGGTTTTTTCCCTGCTTCTCCACAGCTGACTGTCAGTCATCTGCATTCAGAACTACACTTCTCCTTTTATCAAAGAAGAAACAGATTACCAGAGGTGGTCTACTCAGAACAGAAACATTCAGGTTGGAAAAGACCCTCGGGATCACCAAGTCCAACTCAGAACCCTAGTCTAAAAGGCTCACCCCTAAACCATAGCCCCAAGCCCCGCATCCAAATCACCTTGAAGCACAGCCAGGCTTGGGGACTCCACCACCTCTCTGGGCAGCACTTTCCAATCCCTGACCACTCTTGCTGGGAAAAAAAAATTCCCCTACTGTCCCTCTTTTTGCCCTGGTGCACAGTCACCGATGCCCAAACAGCCCTTTAAAAGATGCTTATCCAGTCTGCCCTGCTCACAGCCATCTATCTTCAAGCCTCACTCTGGCTGCTGCCTCTCCACTCCCTCGGAGCACCAGCACTGCCATCTTGCATTGTTCACCCTTTGCCCATATCCCACAGAGCTCACCAGTGTTTTCCTCCCCCCATGTCATCAACACATGCACTTTGTCCAGCTTTCCACGTGTCTCTAGGCTCCACATCTATTGTAGGTTACCTTGGTTGATGCTGCTGCTATCTTCTTTCAGTCCTCATCCTCCCCTGCTCCTGGTATTTGCTATCCAAATTAGCAGAAATGGCTGCAGAGGTTTACACCAGGACTTGCCTGGATGTGTCTCAGATTTGCAATATGAATGCTTCAGGACTTGATGTTGTCTGTGTAACTGATTTTAGGAGCTTCCTGCAGCCCCCCATGCTCCTTGCCGTACAACCAAGCATCCCTTTGAGCTCCAGATCTTCCCTCATTTTCCAAAGGCTGCTGTCCTTCAATGGAAGCATTCTGTTTGCTTTCCTACAAGCATTTTCACAGTCTCACAGTATCACCAAGGTTGGAAGAGGCCTCAAAGATCATCCAAGTCCAACCTGTCACCACAGACCTCTTGACTAGACCATGGCACCAAGTGCCACATCCAATCCCCTCTTGAACACCTCCAGGGATGGGGACTCCACCACCACCCTGGGCAGCACATCCCAATGGTGAATGACTCTCTCAGTGAAGAATTTTCTCCTCACCTCCAGCCTAAACGTCCCCTGGTGCAGCTTGAGACTGTGTCCTCTTGTTCTGGTGCTGGTTGAGAAGAGACAAACCCCCTCCTGGCTACAACCTCCCTTCAGGGAGTTGTAGACAGCAATGAGGTCTCCCCTGAGCCTCCTCTTCTCCAGGCTAAGCAACCCCAACTCCCTCAGCCTCTCCTCACAGGGCTGTGCTCAAGGCCTCTCCCCAGCTTTGTTGCCTTTCTCTGGACACCTTCAAGTGTCTCAATGTCCTTCCTAAACTGAGGGGCCCAGAACTGGACACAGGACTCAAGGTGTGGCCTAACCAGTGCTGAGCACAGGGGTACAATGACTTCCCTGCTGGCCACACCATTCCTCATCCAGGCCAGGATGCCATTGGCCTTCTTGGCCACCTGGGCACACTGCTAGCTCATGTTTAGGCAGCTGTCAATCAGCACCCCCAGGTCCCTCTCTGTTTGGCAGCTCTCCAGCCACCCTGACCCCAGCCTGTAGCTCTGCCTGGGGTTGTTGTGACCAACATTTTAGCAGTAATGAGCCTCTCTGCTGCTGACATCCATCTATCAGCATCTCAGGACATCTCATCCTGCTGGCATGTTCTTGCTGCAACTGAACCTCATGTATGTTTAGGTGCTAGGGGAACAACTGCAATGTCAGTACTGTCTTCAAGTCCTGGCCTGACAAAGTCCTGGGAGCGGATCTGGAAAGAATGACACACCAGAGACAAGACCAGAGACATTTCACAGGATCAGGGAGTCACAAAATGGCTCAGGCTGGAAGAGACCTCAGAGCTCATCTACCCCAACCACCCTGCCATGGGCAGGGACACCGCTCAACCAGACTTGGGTGCTCAACCTGGGGCCAACCTGGCCCTGAACACCCTCAAGGGAGAAGGCAGCCACAGCCTCCCTGGCCAGCCTACTCAGTTATTGAAAGAGAGTCCTAAGGTCCCCCTGGAGCCTTCTGCAGGCTGAACAACCCCAGCTCCCTCAGCCAATCCTCATAGCAGAGGTGCTCCAGCCCTTGGATCATCTTTGCAGCCCTGCTCTGTGTCCTTCTTATGCTGGGGACACCAGAACTGGAGGCAGTCTTTCACTGACCCTTGGCTAGAGCCACCAGGGCTTTTAAAAGCACTTGGTTTAACAAGTTCTTCCTCAGCTGTGTGATGCTATCTTTCCTCATCAAGCCTTTCTGTGACTTCCTGTTTTGAAGGTGATGGTTCTGCATTTTGCTGGCAGCTACAGGATCAACAAGCGCTTCTCCAGCGCCTGCAAGTCAATCCTCTGCCGTGCTTTGTTGGCTCCCTGCGCGGGAGCAAGCTTTACCGAGGTCTGGGCCCCTTGCAGCCCTGGCACAACAGCCAAGGCACACACTGACAGCACTAAGTGAAAATAAATTAGCCACAGAGAGCTTCCTGATGCTGCTTTATTTACAGACTTCCGTGGTGGCTACACAAGCCAAGAGGCAGGCAGGTCCCTCCCTTGGTGCCTGGCTGGTAGCTGCAGTAGCCCTGCCTCAGAGCCTTAACCTTGTGCTGAGTCTCTGGCACCCTCATCCCTGCTAACGGCTGAGCTCCTCCCTCCCACTGCTGGACTCGCAGCACCACACTACATTAGAGGCTGGAAGGGACCTCCAGAGATCAGAGACCCACCTGCCACAGCAGCATCACCCTGCACAGGAATGCATCCAGCTGGGTTTTGAATGTCTCCAGAGCAGGAGACTCCACAACCTCTCTGGGCAGCCTGCCCCAGGGCTCTGCCACCCTCACTGCAAAGAAGTTTCTCCTCATGTTGAGTTGAAACCTTCTCTGTTCAAGTTTGTGTCCATTGTTCCTTGGCTTACTACTGTGCACCACCCAAAGGAGCTTGGCCCCCTCCACTTGCCCCCCAACCCTCAGCTATTGATAGACATTGATCAGATCCCTCTCAGCCTTCTCCTCTCGAGACTAAACAGGCCCAGGGCTCTCAGTCTCTCTCCATAGGGGTGATGCTCAAGTGCCCTAAGCATCCTCCTGGCTCTGTGTTGGATTCTCTCCAGAAGGTCTCCTCCTCCCTCCTCTTCAAGGTAGTGATAGGCCTAGGGGGAATGGAATGAAGCTAGAGGTGAGGAGATTCAGGCTGGAGGGGAGGAGGAAGTTCTTCCCCATGAGAGTGGTGAAGCCCTGGAATGGGTTGTCCAGGGAGGTGGTTGTGGCCCTGTCCCTGGAGGTGTTTAAGGCCAGGCTGGATGAGGCTCTGGCCAGGCTGATCTAGTGTGGGGTGTCCCTGCCCATGGCAGGGGGGTTGGAACTGGATGATCCTTGTGGTCCCTTCCAACCCTGACTGATTCTATGATTCCCTCTTTTCATTTTGTCCTTACTACTACTTCTGTTCCAGCTTCTTCCAGTTTGAAGGTCAGAATTCCAGGATGTGCCTTGTGTCAACCAAGGAAAACTTTGAGAGGGCTATTTTTACAAATGCATAATGCTGACAGAAGGGTCATCATCCATGTTTGGGGAGAAAAGGAAGCTAAGGGGAGATGTTCTGGCTCTCTACAACTCCCTGAAAGGAGGTTGGAGCCAGGTTGGTCTCCTTGTCTTAGTGACAGCTACTAGGACAGGAGGAAATCAGGGGGGTAGAGCAGCTCTGCCAGGAGGCCAGGCTGAGGGAGCTGGGGGTGTTCAGCCTGGAGGAGAGAAGGCTCCAGGCAGCCCTAAGAGCAGCCTGCCAGGACCTGAAGGGGGCTACAAGAAGGCTGCAGAGGGACTGTTGGCGAAGGCCTGCAGGGACAGGAGCAATGTTTTGGAATGAGAGCAGAGCAGATTGAGATTGGATGTGAGCAACAAGTTCTGCAGCAGGAGGCTGCTGGAACACTGCAGAAGGTTGCCCAGGGAGGTGGTTGAGGCCCCATGACTGAAGCTATTTGAGGTGAGGCTGGAGAAGGCTGTGAGCAACCTGCTCTAGGGGAGGATGTCCCTGCTGTCTGCAGGGGGTTGGACTGGATGCCCTTTGGAGCTCCCTTCCAACCCAAACCATTCCATGATTCTATGAGCATTAACCAAAGATCTATATCCTTCTGGATCCAGGCTCCTCAGACAGCAAGAGTCATGTCAATAGCACGAGTAAAGCTCACTCATGTGTAAAGTGACAGTCAGGACAGCACAGAAGGCAGGCTGAGTAAGTTTTTCTGCTGCCCTCTCTGTGTCCCCCTTCCTGTAGCGGAGATGTTAACAGCAGTTCTGGGTCTTTTCTGCTTCTGTGAGACAGTGTACTCCAAGAATCAAACTACCAGTGTAGGAGCAGATCTTTGTCCTCAGGCAAGGTGTTCCCCAACAGCAAGGGCCACTGCTCTGTGATACACAGCAAAGTCACTGCTTTAAAGAAAAACTGAAGGCACCATCAAGTGCTTTCTGAAGTCCTACGACACACCAGCTAAAATGCATTCTAGCTCCAGTCTGAGCCCTCCCTAAGCCATCAGAGAAACCTCCCTCTGGGGCACCTGTGAAGCTTGACATACTTTTCATAGCTGTGCTGCAGACTAGGGTGATGGGTTTTCTGCTATGCCTCTCTGTAAAAGTGCATTACTCCCAGAGCCTGCTTCTTCAGGAGGCTCCTGGCAGCTCATAAAAGGAGGACTCGGTTGAGTAGGCGGTAACCAAAGCACTAGAAAGCTGCTAGAGCACACAGACTTTGACCAAGCCATGTTTTTAAACACATCTCAGACAAACTTTGTTGGCCTGCAACACCCCTGCCCTGATCCACAGGCCTGAGCTCAGCAAGAGCATTTTAGTCCAAGGGGTGGCCAGCCGTGGACAGAGAAGCCAAGAGGAGGCTGCAGCTCTCCGAGATGGGCTGGGAGCTGCTGGCTCCGGCACACCCATTCACTGCAACCAGTACAGGAGTGGCTGCTGCTGCTGCTCAGGCACAAGAGGTGTGCACCAGCACACAGCTGTGGGGTGACCATGGCCACCACAGCAGGATTTTGTGAGCAGAAGACCCGTGTGGAAGCGCTCACTCTCCTCCCTCCCCACACAACGCCTCCCGGCAGCTGCTGTCACGGCGCTGGACTGCAGCAAGCATGGCCACGTCCCTCAGACAGGGCTCAGCCTGCACCAGGAACCTTTCAAAGGCATTTTGCCATTTGGGACATATCATTATCAATTATTATTACCCCCCCTCCTTCTGTATTAATGTTTCCTTTTTAAACACAACCATTGTAAGGAGCTACGCGAGGTGCGGGAAGCTAATTAACAAACAACGGAGTTTTGGGGTCACTTCTGAAGCCCCTTTGCACCATAACCTCATCACTCAAGCCCAAAGAAAACCTTTGGCTGGCACCAAAGCCCTCCACGTTTCAGTCACAGATCAGTGCAGCTGTGCTTCTGTCTGGCCAGGCTGTGTTCAGATGCAGACCCTCTTAGCTGTTAACTCAGCCATGCAGACTCCAGAGGGTGTTCACCTCCAGCCCCAGCCCCTCCAACCCTCCTCTGCCTGAAACAGAGCTGGGAGAGCAAACTAAATATGCAACAGGAGCCACACTGTTGAGCTGAGCTTTGCCAGAGCTGTTCTAGGTTCGCTAACGCACTTCTGCTCTTAGTTTAAACTTCAACAATCCACAGTTCCCTTTCTTGCCTTGCTCCTTACAAGCAGCACACAGCCCTCCACCGCCATCCAGGCCAGCAGGGCTGAGCTTACAGAGCTACAGCATCTCCTGTGACTCTTAAAATAATAAAGCTTTATCTAAAGCCAGCCACGAGGAAGCTGCTGGCTGTGCAGCAGCAGAGTTCTGCCTGCTCACAGCATCGAGTTACGAGCAACCAGGAGGAAAGCTTTAATTCATACCACACACACAAAAAAGGAGACCCAACCAAAAGCCACAACTTACCTGTTTCTGCCAGGCAAAGCCTCAGCAAGCAAAGTCCAACAGTTGCCCAGAAGGAGAAGCTGGCCATGGTTTGCTTTGGGAGAAAAAAAACTAGTACAGCCAAGCGATCCTTAGGAGCTGCAGAAGGAAGGGAAGCCCTGGCGGCTGCTGAGCCTCGCAGTCAATGAGTCTGGAGCCTGCTGCACTTTTTATTCTGATTCAAAGGAACTGAAGTAATGACATAACTGGGAGGGGGAGCTCCGTCCAAAGTCACACCCATATTGCAACAAAAGTTACCCAGCACTGGAGGGGGGGGTGGGGGGGTGGGAGGAGAGTTACTACTGACTAAGCAGCCACCCTCGAGTTTTAAAGTGGCACTGAGCCTCCTCTTCTGACCCCAGCGCAGGCAGGAGCTGTGCTCACGGCGGCGGCAGGGGAGCGGCTGGAGCCTCTGGTGGCTTAGCTCCTCGGCAGCTTCCCCTCCTGAGCTTTAAGCCTCCTCATTGATGTAAACCAGGTGAACACACGGCACCAGACTTGCTGAACCCCAGCAAAGCCTCCACAGCTGCCCTAGATAGTTCCCCCCTTCCCCCTCCCCCCCCCCCCCCCAGCTGCTTTGCCCCATCTCACTTGTTTTCTCTCTTTGGGGTTCAGCTCAGAGCAAGCAAAACACCTGCCCTGCGATGGACCTTTCTTGATGGTGTCTCTTTGTCCCAGGAGGATGACCTGACGTGGGAGGTGAATGGAGGCAGCTCTGTCTCCCCCAGCCTTTCAAGCCTGGCTTCTCTGCACAGGCTGTTCCACCCAAAGCGGTAGCTGCTGCCAGCGCCAGCAGTCGGACTGAGGCTGGTGTTCTGCTGCACCAGTGGCATGAGGGAGAGAAGGAATCACTCCTGCCATGGCTCAGCTCACAAAGTAGAGGAACAGGATGAGAAGGCATGGCAAGGAGGCCTCAGCTCCCCAGGCACAGATGTTTGCTGTGGAAACAGGAGGGAGAATGACTTCCTTGTGAGGGTGACAGAACACTGCAACAGGCTGCCCAGGGGGGTTGTGGAGTCTCCCTCCCTGGAGATATTCAAGACCCACCTGTGTGAGCTGGCACAGGTGATCCTGCTCTGGCAGGGGGGGTGGACTGGATGAGCTTTTCAGGTGCCTTCCAGCCCCTGGCATTCTGTGATTAAGCCTGAGTGAGTCTAGCTGCCACATCACAGTCTCACAGTATAACTAAGGTTGG